>NC_134718.1:2033196-2333196 GCF_049634645.1 Pelodiscus sinensis | reverse complement strand
ACTTAAGAACCCCAAGTCAGCTGCTGCTGAAACTGATCAGCCGCTGATTCCAGGAAGCCAGGGGCAGAGCAACTGTGCCTCGGGCTTCCTGTAGTCAGCATTGGTCAGTTTCAGCAACGGCTGACTTGGGGACGCCTGGGGCAGAGCAGCTGAGGTGCTGCCGGGTTGGTCCAGTAGTGCCCAGAGCGGCGCTGCGGGACCAACCAGCAGCGCCCCAGCTGCTCTGCCCCAGGGTCCACAACAAAAGCCTGGTCTGCTGGGGGGGGGGGGGGGAGGCACACTAGCTGCGCCCTCCCCCTCCCCCAGCAGTCCAGGGACACTGGGAGCAAAGCTGCAGCGGCGGGGTGCCTCGCCTCTGAGGCTTTGCTCTGGCGCGGGACCCGCTTTGCTCCCGGTGCCCCTGGTCTGCTCAGAGCAAAGCCTCAGAAGCACGGGACCCCGCCATGGCTGCGGGTTTGCTCGCGGTGCCCCTGGTCTGCTGGGGACCGTCTCCAGCAGACCAGTGGCACCGCGAGCAAACCCGCTGGGGCTGCGGCTTTGCTCCCGATGCCCCTGGTCTGCTGGAGATGGTCCCCAGCAGACCAGGGGCACCGGGAGCAGCTTTTCTCGCCCCGGAGTTCGAGGTGGCTGACCGCTGCCTGTGAGCTCCGGGGCGAGAAAGCCCCGTTCGTAAGTCGGGGACTGCCTGTATTGACATGTATCAGACAGATGTTTTCAGGTAAAAAAAAAAAAAATACTATTTCTGTCAGTTTTTGTTTGGACTTCAGAGAGAAAGTGTTAAAACCACATTGTCTTATGCAGACTAGCACTAAAAAGGGCAGACTAGATGCCCTTCTCCATGACAGTTGTGCTAGGTAGAGCATAGTTACACTTTACTAGGATTGTGTCAATTTATTAAAAAAAAAAAAGAGTCAGAGATGGTATGGGCATAAGGAGGCAGCTTGTGTCTCTGGTGATACTTGCCTGGGCTGTTACTACATGTTTAAGCATTCAGAATAGATTTTTATGTTCTCAGCATAATTACCAACAATTATGAGGAGTTCTGTGGCACTGTAGAGACAGATTTATGGCATAAGCTTTTGTGGGTAAAACCCACTTCATCAGATGAATGAAGTGGGTTTTACCCACCAAAGCTTTATGCCATAATAAATGCTAGTCTTTAATACAGCCACCGCTTTGAGAATAATTATCAGAGTTACTGATATCAAACTTAGTTCAGAAAATGCTATGAAACCACATTTGTGATTCCTAATTTTAGTGTAAAAGTGTATGTTTACGTCTTAAAAGTTTTTGATAGGGTATTTAAAATTGTATATTTATGCAATCTTCTGTAATATTCTAATGTAAAGTGTTGTAGAGGACTTGGTGGCACCAACAAGATGTTTCTTGTTCAGTCTTTGCTGACTCTAGTTTTAGCAATAGTACTCTGCAAGTCCGTTTTCTATCTGTGGGTATCCACATCTGTGACTATGGATGGGGATACAGATTTTGTATCTAGAACCCTGCAAATTTGTGATATAAATGATTTCTACATCTGTGGATGTGGATGGAGATACCAATTTTGTATCTGTGCAGGACTCTAGAAATAATCACATATTTCTTGCCTTAGTATGGTCCTTGGCCCAATTGCTAGTTTTGCCAATACTGAAGGTGCAACGCTTTCTATTTGTTGCCTTCACCGTACGTTCTTCAGCACCTATTTAACACTCCTGTCTACTGTTATATTCTTGTTAGGACACAGGAGGCCATCATCATGTAGCTGTAAGGCTGTCTTTTCAGCCTTTATAAGGGGCGCATGTTTTTTGTGCAAGTAGGGGTAGAAATGGGTTAAAGAATATGATGTATGCATTTCTAGTATACCGTTATCCTTTAAGTAATTCTTGTTGGTTTGAAGGAGCCTGGAAATTTGGCTAAAGCTTGTTTACATAGCAAAACAAATCTAAAATTGCATTTAAATTGATCAGTAAATTTACTTACCTTTTTATTGTAAGTTCGAACTGCATGCTGGTAATGAAGTAACTACAGATTTTAAATTTAAGTAAAGTTAAAACCTTATTCCCCCTGTTATGATGATTATACCTGACTCCTGTCTTGTTTCACAACTTTACACAATTACTGCACTCCTTCTTGCGTCACCCACAAGACTCGATTAGAATTCATTTCTAGCTGAGATGAAATTTTTTCATTTGTAAAAATGTTTATCTCATTTAAATGAGAAAGATCAGGAAGTCTGTTAAAACCAGTGTGTGCTCTGAGAATGAGAATCTCTCTTTAGATAATAATCTGGTTATCTGTTATTACATTCTGATTGTTGGCTTATTTTATTGTTCTTACATACGTTGTGATCACTCCCAACTCTTTACTGACTATTTTGTTTGTCCTCGTAGGGAACTCCTTATGCAGTCTTTCTTTTTTTCCTTTTCCAAATGCCTATACCCAGCTGTCATTGAATTTTTTGTAACTAAAGAGGAAATTGCTGTCTGAATAGCAGGAGAGGGAAACTATCACGCCCAGTGACATAAGATGATAGTAAAGGGATTTTAAGAAAAGGCCATCTGTCTCTCCCCCTGTCCCTCCACCAATCCTGCGTACCTTATTTAGTGCTACCTTGGTACCCTAGCCCAAGAGTGGGGAACCTTTTTTGGGTTAGGGGCCAATGACCCACAGGAAAAATCAGTCCAGGGTCAGACACAAGTGAGAAGCAAACAAATCAAAACAAAAGCCTCACTTACCTGGCCCAGAGCGAGGAGTCGGGGGGAGGGGGAACCCTCTCCGATATAGCCCTCAACTGGACACTCGCCTCAAGCTCCAGCCCTGGTGGGTGCAGGAGCACCAATGCCAGCTTACTCTGTTGTTTTTTTTGGGGGGGAGAGTCCTGAGCCTCATGGGCCAGATCAAGGCAAGCCATGATGGCCCCCGGCTATAGGTTCCCCACCCCTGCTCTAGCAGAAGTAAAAGGGACTTTGATTTGCTGTCTTGCTTTGTAAGATCATAGAGGGTAGAACTCAGTGAGCAGTTGCCCAGTAGATTCTCTCATTCAGGACTGTTTTGTCACATCTGCTCAGAATGTGAGGAGATGTAGCTTTAATGTCTTCTGTGTATTGATGACATTGCTTTACACCTCGCTCTTGTAGGCCTGTATGATGTGACTGAATGATTTACCTAGTGCTTGAAGAGACTGAAGCATGACTAGAGTCCTGCCAAGAGGACAGAGGTAATGCTAGAAGCTTGAGGAAAAGCAGTTGGAGATAATTGGTCCAAACTGAGTGGGTGTGCCTGATACTTGTTGTTTACCTTTGTAGTCTGGTGAGGGTGAATGGGTGTCATGTTGGATTCTCATACTTGTGATGCTCATGAGCAGTACCAGCGTGTGGTGTTCTTCTGTTCTTGGCAAGAAGGCTGCTAGCCTTTCTTTCAGTTAAGGATCCAAACAAAATTAACCATACCTTTTGTTACCCTAAGGATGTAAAATGTCGTATAATTGACTAATCGAATAGTCGATGCATTTTTGCTTCGACTATTCAATTAGTCGATAGGGTCACTGCCATGGTATTTCAAAGGGGCAGTGCTGCACTGAACCCTGGATCAGTTGTGTGGTGTTGCCTGTTTGAAACGCCACCGCTGTGTTTCAAAGTGGCAGCACCACGTGGAGCCCGAGACTCCGGGCTCCGTGCAACACCTCTGCTTTGAAATATCCCCCTCTTCCTGCCCCCTCCCCCTTGCTGCCTCTATTTTAGAGGCAACTAGTCGACTATCCTGTTGACTAGTCCTTAATATCCCTAACCCTGACTAGATTTTTGAAGCTCACTTTGTAGTGCTACACTTTAATAGCCCTCGACTTCTGCTTGTATGCGCGCCTCCTTTTTTTCTTCTCTTGGGGGTTTATTTGATTCATGTATTAGTGGCATGGCATGGAGTAACAAGTCAGTCGGGCTTAGGTGATGCCATTCAGTTTCACTCTATACTGCTGCCAAACTCCTCTTCCCTGTCCCTTCTAAGAGATCCTTCTTGTGATCCACTGCTTGAGAGCAGATTTGTGTATAGAAGAAATTCCAAGTCAGTAGAAGGGAAAAAGTCTTTAACTCTTGACTTTTCCATATATTGAAGGACAGCCTTTCTACCATCGTATAGACCTAAGGAAGTTAAACAAATGCATCAGGAGGCCTTTCACATCTCATTTGATATTTTTGGTCTCCATCACTAACCTTTCAGTGCAAGACTTGTTTAGGGCTTTAACTTAAGAACAACCTGCTTCCATGAAGTGTTCATCTACTCATCAGATATTCATGTAGGAAATAAGATGCATCAGTTCAAAGTGCTGTCTGTAAGTCACTGTCTTCAGTGTGTGTGGCCCTGGATTTTATTATAGTCACTTGGGAACTTAATGGCATTTAATCTATTCAGATTTTCGTTTGCTCTCTTTGAAATGCGTAGATGCTTTTAATGAAACTTAACACAGTGTTCCTTTCCATTATACTTTATTCTTTGTTTCTGTAGGAACAAATCTGAGGTCCCTTTAAAAATTTGCCAGTAGTACACTTTGCTTCAGCTGACTCCGAGTAAATTACTACACTGTAGAAACTGGTACGCAACTAGGGATGTAAAAAGTCTGTTTAATTAGTTAACTGGTTAAACAATTTTTTTTAACTGGTTAACTGATTAAATGTGGAGTGGGGAACCCCCACCCTCATCGGTTCACCTTTCACATACCTATACACAACTATTGTTACTTTTTACATCACCATTAGAATTGATGGCTTTTGTCCAGATTGATTACAACTTTTTGGGTTTTATATTTTTAATGGTTCGACTTGTCACTCCAAAGAACAGATATGAATATATCTGAAAGTTTTTATACTAAAAGGTTAGTCTCTAATTTCATTCTGACTAAGGGGAATGCGTACATCCAAAGTTCTTATGCATATTCGAGAACAATAGGAAAATTAGTACTGTCTAGAAACTGATGGGTGGAATGATTGGAAAGAGATGTGGCTAATGAGGGGAATCAGTAGCAGACAGCCAATTTTATTGTTTTGTCAGGAAATCTGTGTTTGTCTAGACGGGTTAAGATTTTTGCAGATTCTGGTTGGTTTGTTTGATAGTAAAGTATCAGTGCTAAAAAGCAAGTAAGTTGATCTGTGACATTAGGTATTAACTGGCTAGATTTAGGTGGTAAGCCTGAGTTATTGTGGACTGGAGACTCAGTTATTGTCTTTGCCTGCAGAAATGGCAAGATTTCCTTTTGTATGCTAGGGATGTGAACAACTAGTCAACTACCTGATAAGCAAATGCGTATCAGATAGTTGACACACAAGTTGACTATTCGCTTCCCCTCCTCTTGCTGTCTCGATCAGAAAGAGGCAGCAAATGGCAGGGAGGGGGAAGGAGGAGGTACTTCAAAGCGACAGTGCCATGTGGAGCCGGGTCAGCAGGGGACTTCCCTGATGACCCCAAGCTCCGTGTGTCGCTGCCGCTTTGAAACGCCACATGGACCCTGATGCCCCAGCTGCCCCTGGGATGCATGTGGTACTTTGAAATGCTGCAGTGAGCCCGGCATCTGGCTTCATGTGTTGTTTCAAAGCGGCAGCGCTGCATGAAGCCCGGGGTCCCCAGCTGACCCCAGGCGCCATGCGGTGATGCTGCTTTGAAATGACATGGGGGAGCACAGGGCCAGTGGGGGACTGCTTGAGTCCCCCTATGGGACCGTGCTGCCCCCAAGTGCTTTTGCCTTTGAAGTGTATCAACAGGCGCCCTTATTGACTAATTGAATAGTCAATGCAAATTGCATCGACTATTCGATTATCCAGTTAATCTAAATGTAACATCCCTATTGTATACTGCTTGGCTTTGAAGAATAATAGTGTATTTTTTATTTCTGTGGATTTTTGGGGTTGGAGGAAATAGTAATACAGTTCTTCACAAGCAAAATTAGAGGTCCGTCCTCCAAGGAACTTGCAGTCTGTGTTGAACATACCACAAAATTCATTGTAAGGATGTACTGCAAAGATGAAGCTCATAATAGAAAAAGATATTTTTAGGTACAATGTTTTCGTGTATGCCTTGATATATTTTTTAAACAAGTGGTAGTTCTTACTACTTAAAATCAGTCTGTTCCAAGCACCTAAATTCTCTCTCCTATTGTGTGCTTTAATCAAGAAGGGAACAGTTGTCTTGGCTGGTAGTTGGCTTCTTGACAAATCGCACTTCATACTTTAAGGAGAATGGCAACTGTTTTTTGTAATGGCATCTTACAGAAACAGTTGCCACACTCAACACTTAAGTTTATGGCCTGTGTGAATAAATGGTGCTTTATAGGCAAGATGTGATCTCTCCCCCTGAGGTTTTACAGTCCAAGATGCAAGAGAGTTAATTTATTCTCTTTGGTTCAAGAGCTACTCCTGTCCTCAGGGACGTTATAATTTGGCTAGACACTGGTTTAAATGCTTCCTGTGTTTGATTTGTTGCTAGTATAGCAAGGGAGCAAGATAAACATCAAGGAATTATTTCTTACTGGAATGACTGAAGTAGTTGTCTTCTGATCATTTTACTCTTTGAAGACTGGAGGTATAATTAATGGTTGTGGGATAGGATATTATGGCTTTCTTATTATGAAACTTTTTGAATCATGAGGAAGAATCATAGAATCATGAAACACCAGAACTGGAAGGGACCTCTAGAGGTAATTGAGTACAGTCCCCTACCCTCACGGCAGGACCAAGCACCATCTACACCAGTGGTCTCCATTCTTTTTACACCCAAGCTCACATTTTAAGTGACAGAGCAAGCCAAGATCTGCTGCTCCACCCCTTCCTTGAAGCTCCACCCTCTCTATTCTCCTCTTCTCCATCACTTGCTATCCCCAGCCCTTATACTGCTGCTTTTTTCCCAATTCTTCTGTAGGAAGAGGTTTTTTCCAACATGTGGCCTGTCTAGACTGGACCAAATGTCAGAAAAACCCCTTCTTTTGGAAGCCCCCTTATTCCTTGTGGAAAGAGGAATATAGGGGTGACTGAAAGATTGTTTGCTCTTCCACTAAAAGAATTGTCCACTTATCATGGGTGTGGCCAAGTTTCCTGGCTCATAGTTAGTTTATAGCCACCAGTTCTGGCTGCCAGGACTCTATGCTGTTATTTAGCTCTAATTTACCCCTATATGTGTTCTAAATGTCCAGCAAGCAGGGGAAGTGTTGGTAATTCTGCTAGATAATATTGACCTCCTGTGTTTCGGCAAATTCTGTGGTTTGGTGCCGGACTAGAGAAGATCAACCTGTAGCAAACACTGAAAAACACATCTACCTTAAATAAAGCAATGAGTAACTAGGAAACTCAGTGGAATCTGATACTCCATTTTTATCTCACCTCTTTGCAAGAGGCAGGTGGTGGTTGTCTTTTAATTTGCATATTCCGGAGCATCAGATTGTGAAATGAATAATCAGTTTCAGTGTTCCACTGTATGGTCCACATCACACAACCGCCATGTCACCCCTGCCAGCTGAGAGGTGAGGAATTGAATGAACTCCTATTCGTGCTTAGCTGGGACCTCTCTCCACAGAGTGCAGTGATGGCAATCTGGAGTGTGTGTTGAAAGCAGCACCCTGTCACTGCCCATGTGTGTTTTCTGTATTTGTTTTACAGTAGCATCTGGAAGTTCTTGTTGAGATCAGGGTCTCATTATGCAAAGTGCTTATGAACACAGTAATAGTACCTGCCCCAAAGAGTTTACTGTATTGTCACATAATTAATCTACTATCTGTTCTGAGGATAAATGGAGGAATTAACTCACTAGGCCTGTCTGACAGTTTTAAAAAATTAACATGTTTATATAGGAACAAGAAAACAGAACTCTAATGCCTTTTTAAATACTTATTTATAATATACAGTTGGCTTAATTCATTTTAGAGGTGACCGGGGAATGTTTCCAAAAAAAGCCCCTAGGTGTTCCCATTCAGTGACAGACTGTCTGCAAATAAGTACATTATTAAAATGGGAATTATTTTTTCTCTTCTCAGGAGTTTAAGAAAATTAACAAAATCCATTACTGAAAGTTGTACCAAGCACACAGCTCAGTTTACATGTCAGCATGTTGTCACTGCGGCATGAGAGAAACCCAGCTGAACTTGTATCTTGACAGATAAGGCTTTGAGTACTTAAATATTTAGCCAAAAACCACTAGCTGGGGGAAGATACAAAAGTCAAACCAGGCATTACAAAAGGAAAGAAAGATAGGGCTGTCGCTCCCATTCTCCCAGTAGGATCAGGAATATGGCAAGGAGCTTAATGCTCGCTTCAGTGTTGAGTCCGAGGAGCTATCCTTTCTGCCCTCCCTCAGTTTCTGCAAGGATGGATCCGTATGCTGCACTAATATAACCTTTCAAATTGTGGTGGGGGAAGACGATCTAACTTGCTATCGTAAGTTATGTGGTTTTTCTTTGCTCCCTTCGCGCCCCTAAAATCTCTGGCATACCTCTGCTACTTTGCCAAGTTCAGTGTAATTGAGTAATAGCTGGTTGGTGTTAATGCCAGACCATGCAGTAGTGAAACTGACCAGATATTTATCATTGGTTTCTACAATTGTAATACAAAAGAGTATACAACTTTCCATTATAGTTATCTTTGATTTGTTGTTAAAATGGCATGAAAGGATTTAATCTTTTCCTCAAAACACGGTGACTTAAACGCGTAAATCAGAATAAAACCTATTTTAAGCACTCATGCCTCCAGCACTCTACATGTGGGTTTGTAGCTAATTAATTCTAGGTTTAACTTACTATATGACAGTTCATTATTCATAATAAGTGTATTTAAGGGCTTTTGTTCATTTATTGAAATGAAAAATGTCTACCTCTATCTACCAGTTACTTTGACTACACAATAAAAATGCACTCATGACTAACTGACATTTGATTGCCCTTTCCTCTCAAAGTAACTTATCAATATTTGTTCCATTTATACACATCTGTCTTGTGGGAACACTTTATTCTTGAATATTTATGGAGCCTGAATTTTAGCTGTTAAGTAGGCATGAGAATCGGATTTTCCATGTGCAAATACAATTATATGCACCTATTTCTGTCTTGAAAACAGGACCCATGTGGTTTAGTGAATTGATTATATAGTCATATTGAAGTGGAGGGGAAAAGCTAGAGGTAAACTGTGTGTTAGTCCAGTAAAGACTTTTAAAAGCACCCTGCCACCCTCCAGAAAAGTCAAGGTTAGAACTTTGCAAAGTGTACTACAGGTAGTCCCCGACTTACGAACAGGTTATGTTCCAAACACCTGGTCGTAACTCAATTTGGTCGTAAGTTGGAAATACCCTTAAACGTGCTGCCCGCGCTGTTCGAAAAACTTGATGTACATGGTTCTCAACTCGAAAATATTATAATGGGGTTAATGGGAGTTTGGTTGTAAGTACAGATGGTTGTAAGTCGGTGTATTCTTAAGTCGGGGAGTGGCTGTACATGTGAATTTTATTTGAGTCCGTCCCACCATCTGTAGATTAATGTAAGTATTTATCTGAGGAATGCATATGTTGAGTGTTGGAATTATGATAGGGCTTGAAAAAACTTTAGATGGCTACAGGCTGGAAGACTACGTTTACTGGCCAGAGGTAGCAGCTATAAGAGATGAAATTTTTAGTTGCTTTTATAGCGAAATTCAGGGCAAAACCCTGTAAAGGGAGCTACTCTCATTGCTATTTCTAGTTAAGATGGAGGATGGTTTGTTTGATCTGCCAAGGCACAATTTCTGCACCGTGTATGTGGTCTTTGACAGAGTTATACAGTGGCAGATAAACATAAAGGAGTTTCTCTTTAGTGCCTTTTGTAAGTTACTGTGCATTCATTTCCTGTGACTTTACCTATTAAAGGCCACTGATGCTTCTGACCCTTATATCAAATATGTGTTTAAATGCTTTAGAGGAGAAGTCATAGATTTTTTTTTCTCTCTACAATATTTATCTTGGTGGTGGGGTTTTAGCTATGTAACTCAAAATACAGATGGTATTTGGACCCCTCCTTTCAAAATTCTCAAAATATATCACTGCCTCTCTAAATAAAATGAAGAAAGGATGTGCATAATTTTCCTTTGATAAGCTTCTCATATGTTTCAATATGCTGTCTTTTAGTACCAAGATAAAGAAGAAGTCGTTCTTTGGATGAATACAGTAGGACCGTACCACAATCGCCAAGAGACATACAAATACTTCTCTCTTCCCTTCTGTGTGGGATCAAAAAAAAGCATCAGTCATTATCATGAAACATTGGGAGAAGCTCTTCAAGGAGTTGAATTGGAATTTAGTGGCCTGGACATTAAATTTAAAGGTAAGCAATCTAAGATATATATTAAAAAATCCCCTACCTTTCATCACTGAATTAGAAACTCTTGTGTAAGAAACACCTTCAGTTCTCTTGAACTAGTAGATCATTGTTGGTTACAACTCTGTGTGAAAAAAGGTCTTTGTTTAAAAGACCATTTTTGTGTGTGTATTATTCACTCCTTAATTAAAGTATTTTCTTGCAGCAACCCAGAGACTTTTGAGGTAACTAATTATGGCCATACTCATTTTGAATGTAAACAGGGTTCAAGAACATTGAAGAATGCTCAGTATGAACATAGAATGTATTGCTTTTGAAGGTCAAACTTTTGAAATCTTAATAGTGCATCTTTTAATTATGTACATAGAACACATGAAATGACTGCCCAATACCACAGGCAGGTATCAGAGGGATTTCTCTTTGCTTTTCTGTATTATTGAAAACAGAGCACTAAGACATATGAGATTTTAGATTTATATCTATATCCTCTTTAGAAAATCTTAGTATGGAACATAAGCAATGTATTGAGGTTGATCTTAAAAAAACAAACAAACAAAGTTTTCTTTCAGAACAGAGCATATCCCTCTTGTTTAATCTTCCAGTTGTAAAAGCTTCACTATTGTTGTTTGCCCAGTACTTTTTATAAAAATAAAAGTTCAGAAAACAATGTTGAAAAAGCAAAAATATGGTTGTCCATGTTTTGAGAACCACGGTTCTACATAAAGCTTGCTACATTAACTCCAACCACAAGCATCAGCTGTTGAAAAATGGAAAACTCTGTATTTGCTCATGGCTGTAGTCCTAGGGATATAGTGAGCAACTTCCCTAAATCATAAATTGTTACAAACTGTTTCCATGTAGCTGTTCAGCACAGTATGCTTAAACATAATCATCATCACATGTTTGCTTCAAAAGAGACCAATGTTCCAAGCAACCCGAAAAGGTCCTTTTTCTAATCACTCCACTTTATTGGCATGACTAGAGATGATTGTTGTGTGTGAGTATCTTTATGCTGCAAACAGGGGATGAGACTGCAGCTCAGATAGCTATTCCTTTGATTAACTAGCTAGGAGACCGGCACGATGGAAGGTATGGCAGAGTAAGATAGATACCCCCAAAATTACCCAGTGTTTCAGACAAGGTCATGTAGCCTGCGCTCAAAGACGGTGCAATTGCAGCTTTGCTGCTCTGTTACGTCCACACAAGTGCCTGTGCACAGCCTTTGGTGTGCAGTCATGTGTGGGTGAGAAAGTAGAATCATGGTGATGAGTTACAGTTTTGGGGTGAGGACATAGCTAGTGCTTTTGTGCTTGCTTTTTAAGGGATGTGTGCACTTAAGCAAGCAACTTCAGGTGGTTTTGGTGCAGTGTTTAATTTGTTAGAAATTGGTTGTTTCTGCTCAAGTGATCTAGATGAGGCCTATGATGTTTTAAACAGTAAAGCCCTAGAAATGGGAGAAGGAAATGTCACACTTTTCAAGGTACTTTTAAACTCTGCAGACTGATGGTTTGTCTACACTTGAAGTTGAATTAGGATTAAAAGGGAGTGTAAATTTAAAGCTAGATAGCCATTCTCGAATATCACTCTGTACATGCAAGCCCTGATGCAGAATTGCTGTGGTAGTTCCTGCTAATTAGCATATTAGTCTTTCTTCACAACCATAAGCTAGTGCTTAGGTTCTGAAATACAACTGAGTAACAGATTCAAGAAGGACATCTTACATGGATCAGTTTAAGTGGGTATACTTTAGTAATCTTGCTTATACAGTGTTTGTGTTTGTTACCTCTGTATTCAGATACAATTCGATTCAAAACAAAAGAGAAATGTGCATACAGATATTGTCATACACTTGCAGATTCCTGGCATTCATCTTTTCACACATTTGAAACTTTGTCTTAAAGCAGACAAAGGCCAAGGAGTTCAGCTATACAGGCAGTCCCTGAGATACGCGGATCCGACTTATGTCGGATCCGTAGTTACGAACGGGGCTTTTCTCGCCCCAGAGGACTGGAGCGGCGGGACGCCCAGATGCGCTGCAGTCCCGCCACCCACGTCTCCCTGGTCTGCTGGGGGGGGTGCAGCTAGTGCCCCCCTCCCCTCCCAGCAGACCAGGCTTTTCTTGCCTACGCCTGGGGTAGAGCAGCTGGGGCGCTGCCGGGTTGGTCCTGCAGCGCCGCTCCTCGGCGCTACTGTACCAACCCGGCAGCACCCCAGCTGCTCTGCCCCAGGCGTCCTGATTCAGCCACTGTTGAAACTGACCAGGGGCTGACTACAGGAAGCCCGAGGCAGAGTTGCTCTGCCCCGGGCTTCCTGGAATCAGCCGCTGATCAGTTTCAGCAGCAGCTGACTTGGGGACGCCTGGGTTTCTTAAGTTGAATCCGTATGTAAGTCAGAACTGGCGTCCAGATTCAGCCCCTGTTGAAACTGATCAGTTTCAGCAGCGGCTGACGCCAGTTCTGACTTACATACAGATTCAACTTAAGAACAAACCTACAGTCCCTATCTTGTATGTAACCCGGGGACTGCCTGTATTTGAATCTGAAGGTGCCACTGAACAATTATTTTAACTCACTTAGCAATGTTAAGTTTGATCCTGTGTTTTCCTGGAACATATTCCTAAAATGTTTCTGGTTGACAGGTTTTTGCCTTAATACTACTTTAGTTAGTGCGCCATTCATTAGAAAAAAACAGCTAGAGTCCCTGAGTTTAGGATTTGTCACTAAGGGGCAGGGGATTAAATTGTTCCAGAATAAAACATAACTGGATTTGCTGTGGTGTTGCCATTCTTTGACCATTTCATGCTTAACAAGAATCATCATGTTCTACTAATAGATGCTTTTGTCATGATCTCTGAGCAGTTGTTGAGCATTCACTGAGGTCAGATCTGGTGATCTCTGAGCAATTGTCAAACATGCCCAGAAGTCAGATCTGGCCTAGGGATATGGATGGTAAACCTGGTAGGGATTGGAGCAGTGATCTGCTCTAGTCCTGCGAGGGCTAACCTCGGGTTTGGGCTGCTCTAACTGGCTGGTTGGAGCACGCCCTGTATATGGTGGGCCCGGCCTGGGTGGCGCACCACAAGCAGGGGCTGCTCCGACCAGCTGGCCAGAGTAGCGCTTGTCTGCGGCGGGGGGAGCGTGTCCGCTCCAGGCTGTCTGCATCTGACGGAGGGCCACTCTGTGTGCTTGGAGTGCCCCTCTCTGCCTGCCTCCCCTTTAATGGGTTAATCAATTAAATGGGACTTTACATCCTAATCTGGACACTAATAATCCTTCATAAAGCCCAGGACCAAGAGAAGTGTTTCTGTGAATTAAAAATAAGAATTGAATGGGAGTAGTTTGGTTTTTTTTTTTCAACAGACTTTGTGTGTGCCATTGTAGCATCACTCTGTGCCAAGCATGAGAGCCCAATAGTGAAATGCCTGGTAGCTATCTGCAGAGTGCTGACTGGCTGGATGGCATTGAAGTGTTGTTTCCAGCTGCCAGGTTATTTGAGCGCAGCTAAAAATACATTAACTTTCTAACTTTTTTTTTTTTTTGGCAATCAATAACTGTTTACCACGGGGGGGGGGGGGGGTGTGATGGTTTAATATTTATATTGAAGTAGTATCTGGAGGGCTCAGTCAGGTCAAGGTGCTAGGCACTGTGCAAACAGTGACGCTTCCTGTCCCAAAGCACTTAGAATCTCAGGCTGGAAATGGGAAGAGGCCTTCCTGCCCAGAGTCGGATAAGGAGTTCATTTTTGAGCTTATGCGGTCCACAACAAGCGAGTTTGAGAACATCCAGCCTAAAAACTCATTTTCCCTGTTGATGATTGCTTTGCATTTTACTCAGATTGAATAATGAAAATAGACTAGCATATTATGAAGTAGTTTTTTAGAACTCAAGTAGCTTTAATAATTTAAAGTGTTACTGCAAGAATAACCATTTTTTAAAAAATGTGCTTTTAACTTGCCTTGAAATCCAGACATCACATAAAATGTTACTCAGTAACATTACAGCTACTGAAAGCACTTGTCCACGAATCACATTATATATTGAATTTTAAGTAAAATAGCTTTCCAATTTGAAGTAACAAGTTCACTGTTTTCCTGTGTATCATCTACATTTTTTGTCACCTTCCAATTTTTGTCCTCTGTTCACTTTAATTCTTCCTCTTTGTTTTACTTCCGCTCTTACTTTTCCTGAACTACCAAATAGTTGAAAAAAACCTGTTCTTAATGAAGTGAGCCATATCACAAGTGCCAATGGGGATAGTTGAGTGGGACCGAGTGACTAATGATTGAGCATGGAAGTGTAAAGGCGGGGTTAGTTATTATCTTGGCTTGTAATATTGTGTTCTCTTATTGTGAAATTACCAACTAAATATGCTGATGCAGAGTTTGAATAGCTAATGGACTCTGCAAATGTTCTGAATACAAGATGGCCTTTGGGAATGGGATCACCATTGTTAACATGAGCTTGCTGCTGCTGTTGCTTCATGCGTCTTTACTTAGCCTGTTTGGATGAAATAATTATTAGCAAGTGTATCTGTTTGTGGATAAAGTAATAATATGATGATCTAAAGCTCTTTTAATATTTCTGTCTTGCGGCAGGAGTGAGGAATGGAGTAGCAGGGACAATTATTTATGTACTTCAGTGCTTGCTTTTTTAATTGTGCTCTGCACATGTCATCTGACAGAGGATGTGCAACCAATAGGAATTTCAAGCTCTGGAAATGTGCATTTCCCCCCTCATCTGCTGAATTTGTGTTTGAATTAGAGCTATCATTAACATGTCATTAATATATTTTAATTTTCACAGATGATGTAATGCAGACCACATACTGTGAAATTGACTTGGACAAAATAAAGAGAGATGCGTTTGTGTATGCTATCAAAAATCACTATTGGTATCAGATGTATATTGATGACTTGCCAATATGGGGTAAGTGCTATGTGATATGTGCTAATACTTACATCATATTTGTCCATTGTTCAGTGACTGAGTACTGTACTGAGAGGATCAATGAGATTACTATACTTATTGACTAATCTTCCTTAAGGGAAACTGACAGCCAATGTGTTTCTCTGTAGTATAATAATAGGAATGCCAAAGAGGGTGTTGAAGGATTGGTAACTTTGAGGGAACACTTTTGAGTGATTAGCATTGGTGAGTTTTGGTATACTTAAAAAACAATAGAGAACTGGTTTAGTGATTTCTTCCTGAAAATAGTTTTGCTAATGCTGAGACATCAGGGTTAAATTTCATGTTCAGATAAGCTGCACGACAGCTGCATGCACTTATTGGGAGTTGTGTGCCTAACTGGGGCTAGAACTTGCTTGTTGGCACTACCCTGCTGGAACTTGGCACTGTGGTCTGACTCATTAAGCCACTTAGTTTTCTGATCACTTCAACTTTGTATTAATCGCGTCTGAGTTTGCTAATTCAGAGCACAATTTCAATTAACTTCATCTCTAATGTACTTAAGAGGCTTTAGAACTTTATTTTGAATCTACAGTGTTTTACTTTACATGCCTGACTTAAGGTTTTTCTTTTACTCTTTAAAAAACTTTCCTTGCTCCTTGTCAAGGATAGTAAGCCGTCAAAATCAAGGATAAGAAATGATGCTAGATCCAGTGTCACTGATCTGAATTTCTGCTGCCTTTTGTTAAAGGTCCACATGTAAATGAAGCTTTTTTTCCTTAGCAACTTCTAAATTCTTAATACAGTAAAAGCTTTATGTTTGGCTCATTGAGGGAATGTGGGGTGCCATTTAGTCTTATGTAACCAGAATAAGTGGGGGAGAGGGTGTGAGCTCTGGCTGGGTTGCGAGGTCTGGGGTGGTGCAAGAGATGAGGGACTTGGGGTGCAGGAGAGGGCTCTTGGCTCAAGGACAGGAGGTGGGAGGAATTTCAGGGTGCTACATCTGTGCGGTGCTCATCTTGGGTGTCTCCGTGCAAGTGAGGACATGTTGCTACTGCTCCTAGGCAGACACCTGGCAAGATGTGTCTGTGTGCTGCCTCTACTCTCAGGCACCGCCCCCATAGCTTCTAATGGCCATTGTTCCTAGCTATTGGGTCAGCATTTGGGGTAGGGGAGGGGTAGTGCATGGATCCTCCCTGGCTGTTCCTCTGCCTAGGAGCAGCAGGGACATGTTGCTGCTTTGGGGGACCCATGTGGAGCCAGGTAGGGAGCCTGCGTCCCAACAGGACTGTAAACAGAAATTTCCAAGAAGAGCAGAAATGCTGGTTTATAAAGAATTCCGGTTGGTGAAGTGCCGGATATTACTGTACATTACGGTGTCAGTGGAGGAGTGTTGTGCAGGACAGTGTCTTGGTGTGACTCCTTTTGAATCAATAGAATTAAACTAGGGATGCCTAAATTATTAGCCTGTTCTTTCTGCAGTCTTTATACAGTGTTATGCAGTGTAGCTTCCAAACAAACTCTGGGCCTCTTCCAGTGTGGCAGTAAAGGCTAATCTTAGTTATTGGATTTGTTGGAGCCAGGATCTCACCTTCTACAGTTACTGGATCAACATAGCAGAGATTCCATTACTGTAACAGGTATAACTTGCCCGCAAGGCTAGACAGTGCCAAATTCAGGAACTTGTTAAGCCCGGGCTTGATTGTAGTTTGAGAAACAGTGAACTTGGTTTGGTTTAGGCACTGCTTTAGAGCAATTTCGAGCTCATTGCTCTCCATACCACCACCATTTTCTACTGTTGCTACTACCATTGGTTCACTTCCTTTACTGGTAGCAATGGCAAGAGTCCGCCATGTTGGCTAATCCTTCTTGGAACATAGCAATACAAATACCGATGGCCATTTGTGTCTTGTCCATACTACCATATCCACTCTTGCTACCCTCAGTGGAGCTGAGCTATTGGTAGTAGCAGTGGGAAATTTGGGGGATTAATAGGGAAATGTAGATAAGATATTCAATAGAAAATTGGGAGGTGTGAGAATCTAGGTATTAGTGCATAGTGTCCTGTAAGTATCTTGGAGGGTGAGAATTTTCTCTTGGAGTCCTGGGAATAACAGAAACTGGATTTTTAACAGCTGGAACCTGTTAGCATTGTTTAAGGGATTCTTTGTGCTGAATCTGCGGTCCTGCTGTTATCCATCAACCTTAACGTCAGTGCAGCTGATTTTATCAAGCTTAGTACCCTTAGGAGGACTGCTATAGACTCAGTGCTTAAAATGCAAGCAGACATGTTTTTTTACATAGTAAAATGTTCCTAGTGTAGACAAGGCCTTGGTGTGTTGTTTTCTTGGTTCGGCTTGTTACTGTGTCTCTGGGTTAGCTGAGATTTTCCATGTGCTCCTAGTGAAAAGCAAGAGTCTGTTCCGAGGAGTTTGGGGGAAATGAGCCCATGCCATTTGGATCCTCTGCTATGAATTCTAGGCAATTTTTGCCTTTTAGTTGGTGAAGCAGACCCCTGAACAGGAGTCAAGAAATCTGAACTCCCATCAAGATGGCCTTCTTTTCATGACTCTCTTATTTTTGCCTATGAGCATGGGAGAAATTTGCCTGCTGGCATGTTGTTGGCTTGCTGGTTGTCCACGTTGAGAGGGACTGTTAGGCCATTTTCGGATTTAGCAATGACACATCAACACTTAAAGTTTTGCTTAGGAGGAAAGCTTGGAAGGTTTGAAAATTGAAAAGTGCTCGCTAGATATCTAGATAGTTTATAGTAACTCTTCTACATAGACAATACAAAAGTATTGATTTACTAGCGAGGCCACCTAACTTTGGTTTTAAATTGAATCCAGACCAAATGAGATGGGTGCTTTTCTTGAGACTTGTTAAAAAGCCATAGTAGATGGACTGACTTGGCTATATGGCATGCAGTCACCTTGTAGCAGTGTCATCTTACACTCTTTCAAGAGTGGTTGATCTGAATATCCTTTTAACTGTTCAGAGATCCAGAGTGTCATGACTTAGAGCAGTGCTGGTGGAGCAGATGTTGGGTCAAATAGCATAGCCACAAATCAGTAAGTGTTCTTATTGTATTGTGCATACAACGCAACACTGAAAAGATTGAGCTTGAGTAAGACGTGAAGAAAAATACTTTCTTGAAAAATGAAGAGCACAGATAATCAACAAATGTTGTTTCGTCATATGTCTGTTCCTTTGGAGAAACCCTTTCCCTTGCCTTTCACCCCTTGTTCCTTTTCAGATGTATCTTCCTATATGTTTGCACACTTTGGATGCGACAACAGGTTCAACCTCCCTTGTCTGGCACCCTCAGGACCTGAGTGGTCCCGAACCACAGAATTT
This sequence comes from Pelodiscus sinensis, assembly GCF_049634645.1. Lineage (NCBI taxonomy): Eukaryota > Metazoa > Chordata > Testudines > Trionychidae > Pelodiscus > Pelodiscus sinensis. Next base: position 2,314,623 of record NC_134718.1, on the reverse strand, counting down.
GCCGGACAAGGGGAGGTCAAAGTTCCCTGTTCAGGTATAAGGTTCTGCTCGTGGCTGGGGCTGCGCTCTGTATTGCCTGCCCTGCTGCATCCAGCCCCCACACCAGCCCCAGAAAGGGGCCACCCCACTGCCTCCAGCCCTGGTCTGGGCTGTGCCCCCCACAGTGCTAGCTCGGGCTGTGTGCCCAGGTGCTGGCCTCGTTGACTCCAGCCCCAGCTGGGGCTGCGCTCTCTGCCGCCAGCCCTGGCTGGGACTGCGCTCCTCGCTGCCGGCCCTGCTGCCTCCAGCCCTGGCCAGGGCTGCACTCCCCACATCGCGCCATCCCTGCTGCCTCTGTTCCTGGCTGGGGCTGCTCCTGGCTGGGGCTGCATTCCTTGCTGTCAGCCCTGGCCAGGGCTGTGCTCCCCACCGTGCCACCCCACTGGGACTGCGCTTCCCACCGCCGGCCCAGCCCGGGCTGCGCTTCTGAACCTGGCCATCTGAGTCTCTCTAGTCCAGCAATAGCTGTGGTCATCCAGACCAGAGCCCCAGATTTTGCCAAAGGCATCCTGTTTTTTGCGGTGTTCTAAAGAACCCAAAGTTATTCTTAGGAGGCAGGCTGTGTTTTCCATGGCCGAGGCACATCTGTACCTAATCCCTGGATTCTGTGGAACTCTTGTGTGGCGAGCAGAAATGCTGCAGAAGCTTCATGAAAATCAAGGAACGTGTAACAAATAATGAAAATGAATAATGCAATCAGTCCAGTGTTCCTTGTGGTGTCTGATCACTTCCTTACCTGGAGCAGAGGAGCACTTCTAAGATTAGGATAAGCTCAGGCTGGGTATTTCTCCTAACATGAGGATGTGTAGCAAAGTAGTGAAGTGTTTATATTTGCTTTGTCACTCTGCTGGAGATGAATGGGGCCATGAAAGATTTTGCCAGTGTCAGGACGTGTTTGACAAACAGCAGGAAAAAAATGGAGTAAAAATGAGGACAGAATGTTTGAGGGGGCACTCGGAGAGTGTGTTGAGGCAGAGGTGGCAAAAATGAATGTGGGGCATCCAATGAATGTGAAGTGAGGTCAGAGGAAGAAAACAAATGCATAAATGAAAGGCTAGATGGAACAACAGAGGGAAGAAAGAGTGAGAGGAACTAGGATTAAATATCTGGTCATAAACTTTACTGGCACATGGATGAAAAAATAGATGAAACAGTAGTGTCTGTCTTGCACTGCTAATATGGTCCTTGTTATCTGCTCTTGTACATTTTCTGTGATATCATCACGGTCTACTGATCTAGCAAGTCCGTTGTTTGAAGGTGCAACATTATCAAACACCTTAACTCAAGAACAGGGAAGACTTAAATGTATGTCCCACATTTTTCTTTGTAATGTTAATTAGCCTACCAAGATTATTTTTGTAGTGTACCATGGCATATCAGATGTTTGTGAAATCACTTGAAAATACTCTTGAAACATGCTTGTAATTGCCTCTTGTCTTATACAATACTTGTTTCTTTTACAGGGATTGTTGGGGAAGCAGATGAAAATGGGGAAGACCATTACCTTTGGACCTACAAAAAACTTGAGATTGGTTTTAATGGAAATAGAATTGTGGATGTGAATCTGACAAGTGAAGGAAAGGTCAAATTGGTTCCAAATACCAAAATCCAAATGTCATATTCAGTAAGTAATGCAGGGAGTGCACGTTCGTCCATGAGATAAGCAATTCTCCAGGGTATAGTACATTGGGAATAGATACGTATCCAAAATTCAAAATTGATGTCTGTGTTTTTACAGGGAAAACTGTCTTTGGTGAAGATGCATCTTTTCATAACCTGCTGTTTGTAGAATTAAATTTTAAAATGCTGATTTAGTGCATTTAAAACAGCTAACTGAAGTATGTACGCAGGGTGACTTTAGTGTGGGTTCATGGTTCACTTGTATCCACAGAAATCATGAAACTAGGAGTGTAAAATGGTGCAAACATACATTGCTCCCAGAGCTGTGTGGAAAGGTGGGAGGGGGGAAGAGTGAATATTGGACAGCAAGTCCATCCTATGCTCACGGCTCAGCAGCTGTTCCTGTCTCTCAGGGCTGAGTGTTGTGACCAGTGCATGGGGTTATAACACCACTCACTTAAATATGGCCTGAAGGCCCCTCTGCTATGGCTTTGGAGAAAAGCAAAATGTGTCTAGTGAGCACATATTGGTCTTTTCCTCAGCCATGTTTCATACGATACTTGTGAATTTACAGATAACTTGAACATCTAGATCACAGGATTTGTTTGTCCCAGGACAGTTTACATTCATGGGCAGCTGATTGATCTATGTGAATTGTGTTAATGGTATGTCAGTCTAATTCCCAGTGCAGAGCAAAGTTTCCCCATAACGGGTAAACAGCAACCATGCTCTGATCAGGTCCTCCTGTGTAGACATGCTTTGCCACCTGGAGATCTCTGTCAGTCTCATGGCAGGAATTCCCATGGCTTCCAGTGCTGCTGGCATTGGGAGGAAGGTTGGCATGAAGGCCTCACTCACCAATGGTTTAGGAGAGGGGAAAGCACCTCTGACAGAGGGCCTCCTCTTAAAAGCTTGTTGCTGGCACACACTGGCTCCCAGGGAGCTGACTGCGAGTGTGTGTAACCGCTGAAATTTCTAGCGGTTACCCGGTTACCCAATTACCCACTTTTTAACATTCCTAATGGGTACATAGGCCTTGCCATCTGTTCCCAGATTGGCTTTCTCGGATGAGGGTTGGGGTAAGTTGGCAGGACAGCATGGTGAAATATGTTACTGCTGCTCGTACTCTCCCTCTTCTGAAGATTTCGGTCTTGCGGGGCTCTTAGGCCAATCTTCTCAATTCACTTTTAAATGAAGAAGAAAATCTGAAATGGAAAGTTTCTACATTGCTGTGGCTTTGAGCGTGTATTGTGAGCTTTTCAAGTGTAAGTCTCTTCTCTCCACAGGTGAAATGGAAAAAATCAGATGTGAAGTTTGAAGATCGATTTGACAAGTACCTTGACCCATCTTTCTTTCAACACAGAGTATGTAGCTCTAAGACAGCCATACAAAGCTTCCTTTGAAATAGACTCTTTGCTTCAGAAAGGCCAGTGGGACAATTCTCCATGCTGCTCTAGTTGCTTTTGTTGTAGTGATAAAGGAAAGGAAAAATGTTTTGGTGGTGGCGTTGTCCCTTTTAAGATAAAATACTTAAAAATGTAAACAAATGGCTCGATCCAACTGACTTTGTTTTTAACATGAGGTTGCTTGTGAAATAGCACTGCATAAAAAACTTTTCTCCGCAGCACCTGGGTAGGTTAAGAAGGCAGCATGTCTGAATTCTTAGGTACAGTTACTCAAGTATAAAAGACTCCAGAGATGCAGCAAGGACCATACACTATGCTGCTTTATGAGAAAATGCTGTATAGAGGCTTCCTGACGGCTTCAATCTATCTGAACCTGTTCCAGTAGCTCATAGACTTTAAGGTCAGAAGGAACAATTATGATCATCTAGTCTGACCCCCTGCACAGTACAGCTCCCCATTCCCTCTCCTAGGAAAGTACTGCTAAACCAGGGTTTCCCCTTAATGGGTCGTGAGGTGGTTATTTGGGGGCTTGCCAACCGTCAGCCTCCATCCTCAAACTCTGCCTTGCCTCCAGCATTTATAATAGTGTTCAATATTCGTGTTTTTAATTCATAAGGGGGGGGCATACTCAGAAGTTTGCTGTGTGAACCGAGTCATGTGCAAAATTTTGAGAACTATTATGCTAAACAGTTCATCCTACTTGATGCATCCTAAGCCGCACTGGTGATGCGCTCACATCAGAAGGTAAATTGAGGCTGAATCAGTATAACTGTGGATCTATGAGTTGCCCATTCTGTTGACAACAATCCTTTTGATTTAGGCAGGTGAAATGCACTTTTCATTGAAGCATGCAAGGAGCAGCACAGATTATGGTACTGAATTCTCCTCTGGCTTTTCATTGCCCTTGTCCCAGTTTGGATTTCAGGGTGGAGCAGGAGTGGAATTTGGGCAGGGTTTTCACAGATCAGTGGCTTGTTGGCGGCTGTGGCAGTCATCCTCTGCCTCTTTCCCACTTTGCTGCAATCATTTCACATGTTCATACAATATGGAAATATTAATAACTGAATCTTCTGTCACTTTGCGAAGGCAAAATGGCTATTCTTTCCCTTGTTAATAATGAGACTAGTTAATGGACAGTGGGACAGTCTTATAGACTGCTGAAAGTGCTAATAGAATAAACAGGTGTTGGGAAGTGTACATTTTTTCATGCTAAATCCTGGTTTTTATCAGTGTTTAAACAAGAGATGTGCTCAAACAAAAGGCCCTGTCTATAGGAAAGTTTATATCTTGAACTGAATTTGGTGTGGGCACGGGGCACATCTCTGATTAAAAGCTTATAAGCACCATGTACCTAGCGCTTCCTGTGGTAAGGTAAATGTTAGTTCTTGGCTGATTGTCATTATGTTTTTCAGTTTTGTGTTGGACTCTTAAGTGCAAAGTATGACATTGCTTTTCAAGTTAAAATGTTTGCAGGCAATATTATGATTTTAAAGTAGTGCTGCAATACTAAATTCCAAAGTTACTTGGTATGGGGGAGAGGAGAGGAAGCTACTTAACTCTGATACAAAATAAATTAATTTCTGTAATTGTGCTTTGTCTTGGTAGCAGCTATAAAAAATGTCATATCCGGGTTGTGTTTTTGGTAGTGTTTTTCAGGGATGTTAGAATTAGCACTGGAAGAAAATATTAAATACATCAAATGTTAGTTACACCCAGAGTTAATAACTTTCATTGTACATTGTACCACACTATTGACATGACCTACCAATTAGTTTGCCAAGTTTTTATGCCATTTAGTAATAGATGTAGGAACGTTTCCCATGGTTGAGCTCCACTTTTGTCTTGGGTCTTACAAAATGCAGTCCCATTCAGATTAGTATTCCAAGTCTTGAGTGTGACATTGCAGCTGTGGGTAATGCTTGGTAACATTTTCTGCAATGGAACTGTCCTGAAGTGGAGAGGTAGCAGACAGGTAAATAGCCTAAGCTGATAAAAAGTGCTGTGTGTGTTTGAAAGCTTATCTCTCACCACAGCAGATGGTCCAATAAAATATATTCCCTCACCCATTTTGTCTCAGGTAAATAGCATGTTCCTTTATGATGTGGTTTTGCAGCATTGATTGGTTTTATCTCAAATGGGAACAAAACATGGCAACTGTGGTATAGCATTAACAGTTGTAATCTATCTGACCAGTCTGCTACTCAAATAGGATGCCTCTAGGTTCCAGTAAAGTGCTGACTCAAATTTCCAATCAGAATGGGAATCTTCTGGACCGAATGCCTTTGGTCTTAAGAAGGAAAATGTTGAGATATAATTTTTTGTAAAAGCTTAGTTTGAGTAATGGACACATTCAACATGTGTTGTGGACGTTGATGAAAACTTGCAAAATTTTGCAAGCTATACTTAATAGGATTTGTACAAGCTTTATATAATTCATTACTACTTAACATAGTAGTTTCTGCTGACTTATTGGGCATTAATATGTACATACAGTACTTAAAATTGAGTCTTTTTTTTTTCTTGTAGATTCACTGGTTTTCAATTTTCAATTCCTTCATGATGGTCATCTTTCTGGTGGGTTTAGTGTCTATGATATTAATGAGAACGTTGCGAAAAGATTATGCACGATATAGCAAAGAAGAAGAAATGGATGATATGGTAAGGCTTGCACTAAGTTCTTAGAAATGTTAGGAGGACACGTTGCTTTTTCTGTTGATTTCATTAGCACTTATGAATGGCTTTCTTCACCGACATAGAAAATACATTGCAATTTATGGAGAAAATGTGTCTAGGAAGTGGTTAGGGAATTCTCTCTGGAAAAGAGTGGCTTTCAGATTTCCCGACTAGAGCATCCTTATTTCCTGTTACAAGAATCAGTTGCCGAGGACTGGATTAGGAAACTTAAAGCTGTTGGGACAGATGGCACGGAGGATCTGGGATGAGATAATAGTCTTTCGCTCCTAGGTTGCGGCTTTGAATTCTGTCTAGGGCTGTAGTATCGGAGAGTCCTCAACTCAGCTGCTTATGAAGTATTTGGTCTGCACTGTCCCAGTGCTACTTGCTATTTGTTCATATTACCATGGCTGGCACTGGCGCATTCCAGTGTAGAGGGACCAAAAATTGACTGGGTATGGAAACTGAGCTCCCCTGTGGCCCTCCTGGAGCTGGTCCCTCCAACTTGTGCGTGAAGCACGTTGGTAGGGCATGGTGGGGGAAAAATGCATTGCCAAGACTTGCATGTCCTTGTGTGGAAGTTCGACTTGAGTCTCCAGAGCTTTCAAGCAGCCATTTTCCACAAGTGCCACTTTCACACATGGTTACAAAAATTAAAACAACAAATTCCTCCCTGTTGGCCCCCATGCTTTGGAACCTGTGCAAACCCCGAAAGACTGATCTTTCTGCCAGTGGCTTTCATTGGGTATATTACATTTGTTCATGGAATATTTATCCCATAGAGTTAGTTTATCTAGCTTTAAGGATTACATTATGGCAAACTGTGACTTCATATTGTTTTTCTCACTTGTTATCGCTTGGCAATGTTATTTATAACTGAACTACATTTTTATACACAGGACAGAGATCTGGGTGATGAATATGGATGGAAACAGGTCCATGGGGATGTTTTTAGACCGTCCAGTCATCCTTTAATATTTTCATCGCTTATTGGCTCTGGTTGCCAAATCTTTGCAGTATCTTTCATAGTTATCATTGTTGCAATGATAGAGGATTTATACACAGAGTAAGTATATCTATATTCTTGCAGTACCTCCTTTCTTTCATATCTAAAAGTTTTTGACAAAATTAAGCTGGTTATGAATTCTATGTGCATTTTCATTTAAAACCTAAACCAGTGTTTTAAAAGTCAAAGATGACTAGCAAATGACTTTTATAGAAATTGTTTTTGTTGCTGTATTTTTGCTACTATTTGACTTAACAAAGAAGGCTTGGAAAGCTTTTAAGATTTTTCTTTTTGCTTATTTTTATCTTAGAAATATCAAAATTAAGTCTGGTTTTGCTTGTGGAAAGTAGAAAGTGTGACCTCAGAAAATGTCCTGAGACACATTTAATTCAAGTGAGATGCTGATGTTTAAAGAAGTATATTTTATTGGTTAGTGGGATTGCACTCTTGTAGAGGTTTTCACATAACTTTACATGCTGTAAGTCATGCCTTTGACTTCAGTGAGACTATCCACATTACTCAGGCATGTGCATAGTCTCCACAAGACTGGGGACTTAGCCTTTTAGTTTCTTGAGGGAGAGTAAGTGTGCGCAGCACCTAGAACAGTACAGGCCTGACTGGAGCCTATACAGATATTTAAGATTGGTCTTTAGATGAGACTCATCTAAAACATAAAAATGTGGGCCAACTTAAATTCAGCTCTCACTGTTGCTTAGCAATCCCCCTGACTGTGTTGCTTGGGGGGGAGGATGGCTGTCGCTTTCCTAGCCCTTCATCGCTTTGCTTTTTTAGATGATGGTGCTCTGGGATTTGGACTAGCAGCTACTATATTTTGTGTGCAGTGACAGCAAAAGTAATTTTACCAACTGTTAGCAGGGTTTTTAAACAGTCACTAAACTTTTTTCCTCCTCTCAGTTCAGCTTTATTCTCGGTTGTCAGTCATCTGTAACTACCTGACTTTGCCACTAGAGGGAACTTGGCTTCTGAATTTAGCTGCCTTGCTTTCGCCTCTTAAAAATCCTATTGCCCAGTGTACTTTTCTTGGTTTTACAGTGTCCTCCTGGTGCCGATAGCTGAGGAGGCAATCACATACAGTTCTGGTTTAGAATGTCAGCATTTTTTTGACTGTACCACAACTACTTTTATGTTTGGAATGTTTACACTTTGAGAAGCTACCAGAAACTCGTACTAATAGTGATACCAAACATATATAAAAGATGGGGCGGGAGGGAGAGGAACGGAACTCGTATTTACCAGCCCTCTTCCATGTGGGTGCACAATGAGGTACCAGTTTGGTTCTAAGAGCACAATTTGAGCATTTACTCAGAAATGGGCCAATGGTAGGAAGATAGTGTGAGCTGAAAAATGTGGTATATTATCCTGTTTTAAACTGAGTGATCGTTGTATGGGACCTGCACTACCATAAAAGATGTCATAAGGTCTCTCAGGGGGAATCACTGTTTTTCACCTGAGAACATTTGATCACATCAGCTGTTGATGTGTGTGTTTCATTAAAACTTTAATATTAAGACACTTCTGGAATATATGTCAGAATAGTGGCTAAGAAAAAAAACTGCATGGTATTTCAAATTAGAATTCACTGAATGCATTGGAATTATTTTGGATTTATGATAATATCATTTGGAGCAGAATTTGAACCTGGAATCATACAGTCTGCTTTTAAATTGGTTCAAGTAAAGATGACTATCAAAATTGGCATCTATTAGCCAATTTTAAAACAGATATATGGGACTTCCTGTTAAGGAGCAAATAGGCTCTCATGTAGGTTAACATTCTGACTTTTTATGCGGCAGCTATATTTGCTTAATTTCAGACACCCGCCACAGTAGTGGGAGTTTTCAACAGAATGACTGACAATGCAGCAATCTCGCTGAAGTCCTGCTGTTGGTTATTGTCTCAGCACGGACAGTTTTTATTGGAGGAAACACTGGTTCTATTCATGGGCAGTGCTAAAGTCTGCTTTTGTTATAACCTGGTCAAGGAAATTGTTCTGGGACTGAATTTTGTGGCTTAGTGTCAGAGCCTCCTTTTACCCTTAAACGATCAAAGGACGGACCAAAACAAATGTGGTTGGGTATTTGTTATAGTGATGAAGGAATAACTTGAAAAGCTACCGAACTCTTCTACTTAGGTTTAACACTTTGACTCTGACGGTGAACCCCCCAGTTCAATGCTGTGGCCAAAAGGTGTAATGTGATCTTTGAACGCATAAACAAGGGAATCTTAAGTAGGATTGAGGAGGTTATTTTATCTCTGTATATGGTACTGGTATAAATGCTACTGTAATACTGCATGTCCAGTTCTGATGGCTTCAATTCAAGAAGAGTGTTGGTAAATTGGAGATGGTTCAGAACAGAGCCACAAGAATTGTTAAGATTGGAAGCCATGCCTTTATAGTGATAAAATCCAGGAGCACAGTCTGTTTGGTTTAACCAAGAGAGAGAGAAGGTGTGATTTGATCTGTCTATAGGCGATGGTTTGCAGAAATTTGGAAGGGACTCTTCAGTCTAGCAGACAAAGGTGTGACATGATTCAATGGCTGGAAGTTAAAAGTTAGACACATTCAGATTGGATATAGGATGTAATTTTTAACAGTTGGAATAATCGATGATTAGACTGTTTTTTTTCCCCCAAGGGTCTTGGTGAATTTTTCCATCCCTGACAAATTTTAAATCCAGATTGGATGTTTTTCTGACCCACTATACGTAGTGTTCTGTCATAAGATAATGCAGCATCCGCATCCTTACTTCCTACCAAATGTTTTTTCACACTTACACGTTAAATCAAGAGATTCACCTACTGAGCACAAGCCTCAGGCTACGTCTAGACTACAAGCCTCTTTCGAAAAAGAGCATCTAGACTACAACCAGTACTTTTGAAAAAGTGAGCTGCTTTTTCAAAAGAGAGCACGCAGGCAGTCTGGATGCTCTTTCGAAAAAGCACAGTTTGCATTACAGAGCGCCTTTTTTCGAAAGAACTTTCAGAAAAAAGGTGTTCTTCCTCATAAAACGAGGTTTTCCACGGTCGAAAAAACTGCAACGTTCTTTCGATTTACTTTCGAAAGAACGTGGCAGCAGTCTAGACTCGAAGTTTTTTTTTGAAGAAAAAAAGAGCCACTTTTTTCGGGGGGGAAAAAAAACCTGTAGTCTAGACACATCCTCAGTCTTTAAGAGTAGAAATGAGCCACCATATGCTGAATATCAAAAGAGCTATTGGCTCCTTGGAGCATTCTGTACTTTTCATCTTGGTTGCAGATTGAAACAAATAACATCCGATTTCCACCCCCTGGCTTGCAGAATGCATCTGAACCCGTTACACTCTGCCTCTAGCCCTACTGAAAACATACTTGTCTTGGACCTCTGCAGGGCAGCCGCTTGGTCTTTTGTGCACACTTTTCCCCAGCACTATGCACAATGTGCTCATTCCTGCTTCCAGAGGTGACGCGACTTTTACTAACATTATTCCTTAGTCTATACTGAATCTGCTGCCTTGGCTCCTTCCTCTGCTTGGGTCTGCTGATTGGATGATCCCTGATGTGGTGCTCTTGTAGGGACACTCCTTGGAGAAGGAGAGGTTACCTGCCCAGAACTGGAGTTCTTTAAGATGGGTGCCCCTATAGGTACTCTACCCGCCCTCTCTTCCCTCTGCCACTGAACTACTGTGGCTGAGAAGGAATTGGGGACGGTGTGAGGTGGGCGGGGAAGTCCACCCTCCCTCATCGCTTGATACTGAAGCACAAAGATCTTAAGGATACAGCTCTGGACTCACAGACACTGCTGTTGGACAGCTCTGCTCAAGACTGTGCACACATCAGGGCATGAAGTACCCTTAGGGACCCATCTCAAAGATATGCAGTTACTGAACGAGGCAAGTAGCCTCTCCACCCTCTCTTTCCACCCTTAGTAGGAACATATGTTAATGTAAGTGTTCCTACTAAGCACTGAAGCCAGAAACTTTTTGGGCGATAATGCTGTATTGCCACAGAGGCTAAACGTGTGTGCATTGCATAGTTCAGTTCAGATAACACACACAAAATCAAAATACTTTGGTAAAAAGTGATATTCGGTTTTTATTTCTAGTGGGGAGAAAATATAACAGTTTGCTTTAGTCTGGTCAAATGTGGCTGATAAGCAGCTTTGAATGGAAACGGTTATTTTGCTATGGATAGTAAACTTTAGACACATTTCATTGATCACCCTTTCTTTTTGCATCAGGTAAAAATAGGAATTTTATATTTCTTCGGATAACTATGCCTGTTTTACTGTGAATATTTTGTAATACAAATTGGGATTTTGCATTTCTATTGGCTTTGCAAAAAAAAGTCTTTTTATTCTAGGCGAGGATCAATGCTTAGCACAGCTATATTTGTTTATGCTGCAACATCTCCGGTGAATGGATATTTTGGAGGAAGCCTTTATGCTAGACAAGGAGGTAATTGCTTTTAAATTTCAGCATTTTTATCATACTATTTTGTATACAACGTTTATTCTGTTTACTGGTATACACCAATACCGATGTGGATGGTCTCCTTCAGGTGGTGTTGAGGTACTTAATAAAGTCACATGAAATCCATAGTTTTTAATCAATACAAGAGATTTTGAATTTAAATGATGCTTCATTCCCTGTTTGTTGTTGGTTACATGTCCTACAGTACAGCTTGGTAAAAGCCTTGGTAATATTGATTTAAATCGATATGGGGTATAAGAATGCTAACTATTGTAGCCTTGCCAAATTCCAATTGGAGTAATTAAGTTCTGCAGGGGCCATTCCAATGGATAGGCTAGCCTCCTGTTCTTGGGTGCTGTGTAACAGCTTGAGTGTTCCACCCTGAGTTGGCCTTTAGTGGCTGATGCGGTGATCATGTCACCTACTCCATAGAGGCCTTGATTCTCCATGTTTCCAAAGAGTGAATGGAAGGGGCTGTAGAGGTACACAGTGTTAACTGTGTTTCTGCCATTCTTCAGGGTATGATAAATAATCTTCTTGGAATTTTAGCCAAATATTCATTGAATTTATTAGGCTTGCAATCAGTTTGTACTTCATCGAATGCAAAAGTGAATATTGGTAGACAGCAGAAGCACAACAGTACTATTTAGGTAAAGTTTGACAGGCTGTCTGCAGCTTTCTCTTACAACTTGATGGATGTGTCCTAGTTCTGGTCTGCAGTGCCCTGTCATTCCTCCAGCCTCCCACTTTTCCTATGCTGCAATAAGAGAATAATTAATATTTTTATCCTACTAAACATTAAAAACATTGGTTTTGTGAATTTTTTAAACAAAAGCTTATATAATTGTAGCAAGAGATACTGATCGATGTTTAGTTCTCTGTAGCATCAGTCTCCCTGCTATCTGGGAGCTTGGAAAGGTCATAAATGTCTAAGGCCTTGTCTAAATGCGGTTTCTCTACCAATTTAATGGCATCTGTAGAAAACCGGATTTAATTGGATCAGAGCATAGGGGTGTTACACTTGTATTTCCAACACAAGCTATGTTATTGTAAAGGCCCAGACTAGCCAGTTGCATGAATTTATATCCGCTTTCTACAAATTTGGCTAAATTGGTTATAAAAACTGTAGGCAAGCCCTACAATACTTTGGATGCCCATATGCAGTTTTCAGAACCATATGTTAGTAGGTTGTACATTTGCATCCAGACACCGAGAGTTGAAATAAAATAAGGAAAAATGTATAGATTAACAGCAAATACAGGAAATTCAAACATTGGAGTTTGGAGTAAAGCAGTCACAGGAGGGACTTGTGGAAAACCGTTACCTGTTGACTTGCTCTTTTGTTGGAGATGCCTATTATAATGAATTAAGTTTTGTTACTGAATTTTTTTAAACGTATCATTTAACACTACTAGTGTTACTGAAATGAAAACAATACGTAGCATTTTCAGGAGCCCTAAGTTTCATGAGACTTGAACTCTGAAGTCACTTGAGCACTTCTGAAGATGTAACTTTGAAATAATTGAGGCATTCATGACAATGTTTCCCAATAGTCCAGTCTTTGAAGAACTTGGAATCTTATTAGATATACAGACAGAAGGAGGACAGAATGATGGAGGCGAAAGGAATAATGCTGAGCAGTGTGATTGAATAGAAAAGCTACGCTTGTGTTTGAACTACATCATTGTAGTTGGTGTTTTATGTGTGCCAAGTCTTTGTTGAAAGGTTGCTGGGTTATTGCTGTTATAGCCATAAACCTGCACTGCTAATTCCTGTTGCATTTAACTGGTCACTTGGCATCAATGATGTTGTAAAATGTCTAAGTGATAGAAGGAAGCAGTTTTAAGTGTAAACACCCATCAGTAGTGTTTGTAAATATTATTTATTTAACATACAAACTCTTCTTTACAAATCCTTATTAGCCATTCCCATTGTCGGCTGTTACTCTCCCATGTCCATATTACCATATTGAATAGTTATTGTTTGTGAGATCAAAAGACTCGATTCAAAGTGAAGTGCAATTTAAAAGTTTACCTTCGCTCCTTTGTGTGTCAGCTAGTACTCATTTAATTAATTCACTTTGGGGGAAAAAAAGGCTAATTATATTTTGCCACAGGTTTACCAGAGTGTAAGTAAACTTCAGTGGAAGTGCATCGTGTTTTCTCAATTACAGATGTTTAATCTTTTCTTCTGACAGGAAGGCGATGGATAAAGCAGATGTTCATTGGGGCTTTCCTTATTCCAGCGATGGTGTGTGGTACTGCCTTCTTCATTAACTTCATTGCCATCTATTATCATGCATCACGGGCGATTCCCTTTGGAACAATGGTGAGTAGTTAAATAGACCTTGAAATAACATCTAGGGTTTTGAAGTAGGTCTAGGGAAATGTAGCTTCTAAACTGGGAAAGCCCGTAGTCCGGGTGTCCCACAAGTCTGATCCATGCTGCCATTCTCCTTCATTAGGCAAGCTGCCTACAACTCCCCACTGCATGAGGGGGGACATGATTGCCTCCTGCCATGTTGAGAGAACTAGCCTGCTCTGGAACTTTTTCTTAGCTAAGCCAATGAGTCAAGTTCTGTTCCACATTTGTAACACAACAGCACTGCCATGTATTTTCACCCAGCTTCTTTCACGAAAGGGAATTCTCAAGTGAAGGAGTTGTGTTTGGGGGGTGGGGCGACATAGCAGGGAGCCTAGATTAAACTAAACACCCTGAAAATATATGCTATTGAAGAGAAAAATCATCCCCTTCAAGAGATCATTAGTATTACATGTCACAGGAAAAATGAAATCAATGACATAACTGCTTCACATGTGAGGGAGCCAGTTGTGTGTCCTAAATCAAGCTTAATTATGGATTTATTTGCTCTTTGAGATGATGTCAAACAGAATATAGCTTTTGGTATGATGCTTGTCTTAATTACTTTAAGAGATTCACAACTGCTGAGTGTGTTGTAAGTGCTCATTGGGTAACCTGTCTTTTTAACAGCAACTCTGTGTTTTTGTGGGGCATTTATTATTTTGTAAACATGTCCTAGTTATAGCTGAATTCTTGGAATAAAATTGAAAGATGGTGACCTGTTTATTCCTAAAAATAGCAGGCTACTTGTAAGTCAAGCCTTATGCAAATACAAAATTTATATACCTGTATCCGCAAAAATGAGTTCCAAAAGTCTCCCCCTTGACATCCGCGGATATAAAGCAGATATTCGCAGATTTTCAGGGTTTTTCTTATGTCAGGTACAACACAATTCAGTCCAGTTGAAAGCCATTTCTAAGCCACCATGATGAAGTAAAATAACCTGTAGAATAAGATTGTTTCCTGGACTGTTTTGACCGAGAGATGGCTCTTCTCATTCCAAAGGCCTTGCAGTTCAGATGCATGTGTTTTGCACTTTAAAAATGAAAGTTATTAATCTAAAATCTGATTCATCATGCTGACTTTTCCTCAAGGCTGTCCCTAGGAGAGTGCCTGGGGCAACCCTCCCTCCACCCCTAAACCTCTCCTCCGAGCGACACTAGGAGCCAGGGGGTGAGAGCCTACTGGGGCCAGGTTGCTCCGCTTCCCACTGCTGCCGGTGAATGCAGGGACCAGCTCGACCCCTACTGCCAGCGCCGGGTCCCCTGCTTATCCCCAGCAGCCTTTGACACCACGCTTCCACATGCCTATGAAGCACGAGGCTCCCCCTCAATGAGTGGGGCCCAGGGCGCTTGCTCCCAAACCATCCTATGGATGGGATGGATCTGCTTTTGCTTTTTGCAGAGCCATCTCTCAAATCTTTTCTCAAAAAACAAATTTTTTTTCATGTACAAGTAGCTCTGAAATAATCCTTGAGACGAATGTAAGAAAAAGCACTTGATTGTGGATATCGAGTTCATGTTCCAAATGGATTTGGAAACCGCTCCAGTGCCTGAGAGGGATTCAAAATAAAGAAAAGTTTGTGTCCCATGCAGTATCCGTAGTTAGCCCTAAGATAAAACATTGTATTAGTATACCTTTAAAATTATATTTTGGCTTTCCACTGTCTGAACATTTAACGTACGATAACAGTTAGGCTATTTGAGCTGCCCTTTGACTTCTTCACTTTAAATCTATAGTAAAATAAAACTTGCAAGATCATGTCACAACTCGCTTTTGTAAATACTGTTAGGACTGCTGTGAAAATCAATGTGTACTCTAGATTGCTCAAAAATGAGTGTCAAAGTGAAGAATGGAAGTAACAAACTGAAGGATGTGGTTTAAAAGAAGCTCTACTGTTTTTCAGTCAACAGGTCTACAGAAATTTATCATAGAATATTGACAATAGGAAAAATTATATTAACAAATTTAGAACAAGAACCTTAATGCCACCTTTATTTTAAAACCTACGGCTAGTCAATGTAATATATAATTAAATGTGTGTTGATTTGTGCATCCATTGAATCACTTTCAATCTGTCTTTTTAAGGAGCAAGATTGAGAATTTTAATTTTTGTGCTGTGAGTGTTAATCAGTTTATGCTAAAATGGAATATTGGTTTTCTGTGCTGATCTACCAGTCTTATCCAACAGTGTCAGAAAGGTTTACAGCATTGGTCTGTGACATGCAAAGAGGCTGTGTTTTACTGCTGAGCAAGCACCCTCCATATTGCATTTCTCATTCGTATTCTGATTAGGCATTTAGGAATGCTGATGGAAGGGAATTCCACCTGCATTGATGTTTTGGTCTAGTGCTATTCATCTCTTTTTCATTTTATGATCAGGGAAATGTCTGTGCCAACGCAGTTGAGAATGGGGTCTTGGAGGGTCATGTAATGGGTGTGTAGGGTTAATATACACGGTAATTATAATAATCTCTAGGTTTTATGATCTTATGTTCAAGTCATCATTGCTGTACGGTGATAAACCTCCCTTTATTTTGCAGACTTTTGGTAGGAGTGAATTGTGGATTAGAAACTTCACTGGAGTAATCAGTGAGCTATTGAATTTTTATCGGCTAATAGAACTGGTTTTTAGAGGGAAAGAGAAATCTTAGGGCACTTCTATTAAACCTACAGTATGTAAGGAGAGGGATAAAGTCTGCTTCCTGCTAGCCTCTAAAGAAGTGTGGAAACTGACTGCCCAGTGTCGAACTTCATGTTTGTAGCAGTAACAATGATGGATGTTACTGTGACTCTGAAAAGAGTTTAGGTGTTTATTCCAAGATGGCCCTACGAGACGAAATGATGAGTGAGATTCTGCACAAGTGAATCCTTGTGGGATTGAGCCTTTAGTATTTACATTCCTCAGGCTTTGTCTAGATTAGAGGAAAGGTGCCTTTTTCATCAAGCTAGCTTAACTCAGTTTGAAAACCCCACTTACTGGCAGCGTGGACATAGTGTAATGCTTTTAGCTCAGTTTTTAACAGGTCGGGTTGTAATCAAGGCACAGGTAACGTTGTTCATGTGCTACAAACATTTTAGCTTTGGTACCACTGTCGTTTACTGTTCTGTATATTCGTTCATTTGTCCTGGTTGTAAGCATGTGAAACGGCATTGCTGTAAAAATTCAGTATCTTCTGCATACCCTCCCTCAGGGGGAAGAGTCCTGTGTTCTCCGGCGTGTAGCTTTGGTATCTGACACCAAAGAAAGAGGATTGATCTTTCTTGACAGTTTTTATTATGTTCATCCTTTCTGTATTCAGCAGTCAGGACACCATCACCTTCCAGTGGCAATTTAATATTTGATATGCCCATAAAAAATGTAATTATCGTCTTTGAATGAAGTTTAAGCTACAGCTGCCAGAAAATATGAAGCCCGTAGAGCTAGTACATGAATTATGTCCCCCTCGACAATGTTTCTTTTCAAACATGAAAAATTAAATGGTACACATTCTGCTGTGAGCAATGTGATAATGAATTCTCCCTTAAAAATCACATCTAGAGTAGACTGCTGTTACAGAAGATCTGGCCTGTGGCAACTGAAACTAGGAGAATAAGTCAAAACACTGTTTATATAATGGATATCTTTAGTTGAAGAAAATACAGTAGTAAAATTTTTTTTGGAACTAACGTGAGTGTTCTTAACACAAGTAATTAGTCTAGATTTTTGTCCGCATTGACATTTCTGTCTGGAAAGCAGGATTAGCAGTTACAGTAAATGGTACCTATTTAAAATTGGCCTTTGAATTCACCTTATTTGACTGTAATGAAATATACTTTGTTTGAATTCATGTTTAGGGCCTAATTCTGACATCCGATAATTCAGACGCAAATCACTGCACACCTGCAGAATCCCTTACCGTTAAAACGATAGCGAAGCAAAGTAGCAAGCGTGTCGCTGCGCATCCACTGTAGTGAGCATGTGCGCAAGGCCAGACCCTTGCTAGCAGTGCCTTATGATTGCACATGCTCCGTGTGCCGTCTTTTGCCTCCGTGCAAAGGCATAAAGGACTGAGTAGCTGCATCTGCTCATCCTTTTAGTCTTCTCACCCGGGACAGCAAGGCAGAACCCGGGGAGTGCTCAACACACTACTGCTATTGACCTTAAAATCACATCTGTTTCCAGACTTTGGAAAGGAATCTCTCTTCATCCCCGTGTTCTTTCTTTACTTTAAGGTGGATGTTCCTTATATAGCAGGGGTAGGTTCCTCGGGCCTACGGGTATGGCAGACTCCAAATCCTCGGGGTTTAAATCCTGTCTGACTATGATGGTCTTCTCCTCCTGGTCAATGGGCATAGTCAATGCCTTATCTCTTTGGGGAGGCGTGTTCTCATTGTTTATGGTATGTAAATACTTCTCCAGGACCAGAACTCAGGGGATGCAAGGCTGAAATCTATGCTTGTTCTCTCGGACGTGGAGGAGACTACTGCCTCCAAATAACATGGGCCGTCTTCAGTCAGTGCTCCTTTGAGCAGACAGCAGACCCTAATGTCCAGCAGTGACAGGAAAGAGAGCACCATCCAATCTGTTCTAGCTACATTGACAACCTCACCACCGAGACCAGGGTTCCTGTCACTACACTGGGGCCTCGTGAAATGGCACCAGTCTCAACATCAGCACTCCTAGCACTGACACCTTCCGGAATCAGAACTGGGCCCCCAACATAAGGATGAGAACAGAAGGCACCACCAGTCGGAGGTCAGACATGTCTCCAATGCTGGGGTAAACAATCCTGAAGGAGAGGGAGAAACAGGACTCTTCCAAAGAGAGTGCCTGAAATCTTCTGCTGAAGTAGAAATGATGTTCAGCAAACCAGCACTGACTTAATGCACTAATTGCAAGTTCAGTCTGTGCCCTTCTGGATTTACCTAGACCCCCGCCAGAGACTTCTTCGCCAGGGGGCTGATGCTTGGCCTATTGCCACAGGACACCACCATTCACTCCACTCCCTGGTGTTGAGCAGGAATGTGCCTCGTCTGCCTTGTAAGAGCAATCTGAGGGTTGGTATTTGGCATCCCTCTCTTGCAAGATGCCAACTCAGTGGAAACCTGACTGGTGATGGGATGGCCAGCACACGTGGGCTGAAAACATTAAATGTGCCACGTTGCCCAGTGAAGGGTCTTAGTGGCGGCCATTCTCTCGAGTCCCAAAGCAGATCTTCCTGCCGATCTTGGAAGAATGGAAGCTCCCTGGTAACAGCACTTCCTAGATCACTGGCCTCTCAGGAGATGGGAATAGCAAAAGAATACCCCGAGTTTCAAAGGAAGAATAGTCATCACCCAGTAAGGTGGTTGTATCACGCCGCTTTAGGCTCTCCTGGTGTGCACTGTGGAGACCCTGGACGTAGAGATGGTGTTGTAGGAGAGCTTTCATAAACTGGATGGTATCGCATCTTGACCCTATCAGCACCAGCCAGGATGGCTCTCCCCGTTAATGAGGCCATACTAGAGCTGGCTAAAACTCTGGTCAGCACCATTCCTTGTCCAGATGGGTGCAAGAACACTATCAGGTGCCCCAAGAAATTTGGAAAACTTTATTCCCACCTGAATTCAGCCTTTTTATTAGCTGCAGCCATGCAGGAGAACTTGAAATCAACAAGGAGCATACCTGACCCCCCACATTCAGGCACAACACAGTGGGTGGCAAAGCTTGTCCAGTATAATTTCCTAACATAGGGCTGGGTGACTCCTATTCTGTGCCACAGAACTTTGTGAAAGAGATCAGGGAGATTATTAAAGAAATTCAGATGGTTACCAGAAGAGGCCTGTAGGCAGCCATGGGTGTTTCTGGCATGTCTGTGTCCATGTAACAAGCCTCAGGCTATTAGTCATGGGGGTGTTAGGAGGTTCCAAGATCTCACCCAGCACCTCCCACTCAAGGGGGTGGAGATCTTCAATACAAGGGTTGACAAAGTGCTCCACTTCTTCAAAGACTTGATAGCTACTGTGAGGTCACTAGACGTGTATGTCCTAACCCCTTTCGAGGAGCCCTACCAATGTCAGTACCAGCAAAGGCAGCTTGCTTATCTTTACTCTCAGACTGGCAGATTAACCATAATGGAAAAGGCCACAATACCAGAGGAGACCTCTTCTACCTCCTCGGTCCCTGTACCAGTCTCACCCGACTGTACCCCGGCCCGGCCCCTGTTACAGGGGCGGGCAGCCTTAAGCGTCACCCTTGCGTGCTTGTTACAGGTCGTTGTGGGGTTTTTTCAACCTCGGTTTCTCCTGCTATCCGCGGGGCGGGGAAAGGGGGGCCCGGGCCCGCCCCCGCTCACAGGCTCCAGCCCAGGGCCCTAAGGACGCGGAACCGTCTAGCTCTGGTCCGGCTGACAGGGCATCCCGCCGTAACACGTCAGCACACCAGCCTAAAAATGGCTCTGTCCTGGGCTACTTCCTTTCCCCGTCCCTGGCGGTACCAGTCTCGCCAGGGGCTCACCTTGCCTTTGGCCGACAGGCTGGCAGAGTTGCTTCACTCCGCCGTCCGCAGATCGGCCCCGCTGGCCAGTTAGGACCCTCACAGAGTCCGCCGCCACCCACTCGCGGCGTGACCCCCTCCTTTTGCATGGCGGCGGCGTTTTTAAGCATCCCGCCGCTTACGCCCTACCTGACGTCATCCGCTTAGGCGGGGGCGGGGCTACCCGTCCCCGCCACCGTTTTCCTGGCACACGCGTCTGCCTGGGCGGGCGAACTCCTCCATGCTGTCCCAGCTCCTGCCGCCGCGCTGTGGACTCCTCGCCGGCGGATCAGCCGGCCCCGTCGGACCCGGCACGGCACAGGAGCATGCCGTGCAGCGCCGGGCTGCCTCTGGCCGGATGCCGAGCAACGCCTGCTCGGTGGGAGTTGCGGTGGGGGGCGATACTGCCCCGTCACAGTTCCATATACCTCCCAGTTAACCAGACGGAGGCACACTGCATTGGAATGGGGCAGAATAAAAGCCATGATTGTTCTTCATTATGTATGTGCAATTATGCACCTAATTTGTACATGTATTTACTCTGTGGGTAAATGGCACATGCAAATAGTTATGAGCAGCCACAAACAAAACACTACAGAAACACTCAGCCGGGAACCTATCCCTGCAACAAACCCTGTTGCCAACTCTGTCCACTTGTAGATACTTGAAAACCGCGATCATGTCCCTTCTCAGTCTTTGCTATTCTAAACTAAACAAGCCCAATTCTTTCAGCTTTCCCTCATCACAGGACCTAACCACATAGGGGCTCATCCACTAACATGATGGGTACAATCAAGTGCTAGCAATGCCCTTCCGCCATGTACATTGATCAAACCATATAGTCTCTGTGCCAAAGGATAAATGGGCACAAAACAGCCATCAGGAATGGGAACACATACAAACCTGTAGGGGAACATTTTAACCTCCTGGACATTCAGTAATGGATTTAAAAGTAGCCATCCTTCAAAAGAATCTCATCACCCAATTAGAGAGAGAGAGAGCTGAACTGGAGTTCATTCACATTACAAGTTCAACACTACCAACTTAGTCTTGAATAAAGATCTTAACTGGTTAATACACTATAGAGGCAATTTCTTCACCTTTGATATTCGCATCTTCACATCAAATGCTGTGAATGAAGCACATCCATTCTGACCTCATAAGCTTCGTTAACACTAGTCCTACAATTGACAGGTAACTTCTTTTAAAGTCCTAAATACCCTGAATGCGGTAATTTCAACTCCAGTTCAGCTGATGAAGTGGTTTTTCTCCTCACGAAAGCTCATGACCTAATAAATGTGTTTGTCTCTGAGGTGCCACAGTTCTGCTAGTTGTTTTTATAGTTACAAATGAATACGGCTACCCCTCTGATGCAAATAGTAACTTGTCTGATCATTTGTATGTAAAGTTCAGAAAATTGGGCCCCAGGTGTCAGTTTTGGTGGGGGGCGGGGGGAAGGGGTTGGAAGACCTTTAGAGATCAAGAGTGTTGTAAGCAGATTTTATGTTTAACTTTTTCCACACGTTGCTAGTTATCAGCTAGGTAATATCAGCCAGAGTTGGTGGTATTAACTTTTCATAATCAGAGACTTTGAATTCTTATACTGCAAAGCATAATCAATGCTAAAGGTTCCAATTCTTTAGTGTACAAACTAACTTCTGCTTATTATGGTTAGAGTGAACAAGGTGCTATAAATTTGTTCCAATCTTTTTACAAACATAACAAACTGATTAATATTTTCAGATACAATATTTTACTAATGTACATTTTTTCTTTTAGTAACTTCTGCTAGGTTTTTCTTGGAATAAACACAAACATTGCATCTCAACAGTCAAAGTAGTTTGCATCATTGGCTAATGTTTTATAGTTAGGAGTATGATTCAGTATTGGTATAACATACATAATTGGGCCTTGTGACTTCATAGATCTTTTTCCTTTTCTGTGATCTCATACCCCTGTTTATTTGATTTACAGGTTGCAGTATGCTGTATCTGTTTCTTTGTTATTCTTCCATTGAACCTTGTTGGTACAATTCTTGGCCGAAATCTTTCAGGCCAGCCCAACTTTCCTTGTCGTGTCAATGCAGTGCCTCGTCCAATACCAGAGAAAAAATGGTAAAGAAAAGAACTTATATGTTGTGTATTCGCTCAAACTTAAATGTGTTTAAAATTCTTTTTGAAGTAGTGGCATCATTCAAAATTCTGGAGTAGCCTTTAAATGTATATTTAGTTCAAGACTCGTGCAGGAAAAATCTCCTCAGGGAACCTATTTAAATGTCAGCATTAAAGTATCTCTTTAAAGTGATTGGGTGGGTAAGGATGTGAAAGCTTTCAACTTGAAGTCAGTGGTTTGTGGTCCCAATCCAGTTCCAGCTAGATGGGTGTGCCTAGAAATGCAAGTCCTCTCCTCAGCACTTCTGACAGATTTAGGGACTCTGGAGATTGAACTAGCTTCATCCTTAGAGGTGGGTTTCTCCCAGCTAGGGCTGACCCCTTTGAAGGATATTGTTGGGGGAAGCTTGCATTGCTGTTGCCTGCTTATAGGTAAAAGGAGTCTCTGGGCCATCAAACTGGTACTGTGCATAAACATTGCTTATTTATGTACATATAAAGGAATATTTAATTCCAAAAAAGACTTTTTTAGCTTGTGGCGGGCATACCCTGAATGCAATCTTCTTGCCCTGCTTGGTTATATGTAGTGAGTAGGTGACCGGTTATGGAAATAAGGATGTATTTTACTGATTTCATTCCTCTCAGAAGAGGGGGGTCATCAAAACAAAGGAGGTGGAGAAATGTGCTACACCTACACCCTCCAGAAAATCTAGTGTCTTGAGTTAAGGGCATGCTTCTCGGTTGAGAAGCTGGGGTTTGATTTATACTGCAGCCCATGTCTTGGAAAGCGGATGGATTTTTCTGGGTTACAGTGAGAAAAAGAAATAAGATATTTCTATTGAAGATAAAATTGTGGGACCATCAACTTAAATAAGTCTCCCTATAAGTAATGAAAAAAGCAACAAATTAAGTCACCCCAAATCCTTCTAGCTAGATTCAGCTTCAGTGTGAGTAATATGAAGAGGTCACCTCTGGTGAGCAATAGTTGCATCTACAGATGCTGAGTATTTATTTCAGCCGTATATCAGTGCATGGCGTGTTGTCACTATCGCTTTGTAAAATTCTAAAAATACTGAACTATATATACCCCTTTCTTTGTAAAGTATTTTCCTTATCAGTATTAATTATGTAGATGCTTGATCACTCTGACACAAATTTAATTTCTATTATATGTACACAGCAGTCACTACTCAGGTTTTGAAAATGAAACTATAAAGCCTCATGATGCCCTTGGGAAGATGTCATTCCCATGTTATGGAAAGAGGGACACAAATCTCTGATTTGCCTATGGCCACAACACTTATCTGTGGCAGAGATGGAAATAAATCCAGACTATCTGATTCTTATTCCTGTGCCTGAACCACATTACCATTGTGTGATAAGTGTCCGCAGAGCAGACTTGCTAAAATATATAGGTAACTTACACAGAGAGCACTTAGACAGACAAGGTGGGGGAGGTAATATCTTTTATTGGACCAGCTCCTGTTGGTGAAAGACAAGTTTTCGAGCCATACAGAGCTCTTCTTCAAGTCTGGGAAAGGTACTGTGAGTGAGCATCCCAGCGAAATGCTAGGAACAGATCATTTAGCATAAGTATATAGCATATACGATAACTTCTTTACGGTAGAGTCGCCCGTAAACACCTGCAGTCCTAGGACAAAAAGAGGTGTAAATGAGCACCTTGAGTGATCCCTTACAATATGTGCTGCTTATGCTGAACAGGATTTTGCATGTAGCTGAGACACTCACTCAGTACCCCTCCCAGATCTGGAGAATGGCTCTGTGACTGAGCAACAGAAATTGGTTCACTAAAAGATACTAGGGGCTGTGCCCTCTGCTCACTACGTTTGCCTTACCCCCCCACCCCCGCTGCCACTTGCATGCTGCTGAGAGAGCCTGTTGATGACGTGATGACGACGTTCTGTCACGCGGCAGGAACATTCTCTTGTCTGTCAGGAAAAACGAGAGAGAGAGAGAGAGAGAGAGGGAGGGAGCGCCTCACCCACCTTGCCTCTCTAATGTCCTAGGACTGACAGCTACTGCATACGATGGTAGATAGTTTTCCATTTCAGAATTATTTTACGTATATTACATCACAGGGATCTTGAGGCTTTGTTGCATTAGTATGTATTATGGGTAAGGTTGGTTTTTTTTAAAAGAAGAAGGTGATTGTAATCAGGCTCCTAAATAAGAGGTTACATGTTCAAAAGCAGTAAGGTTCCATTGACTTCATTTGGAGCTGCTAGGCACTCAGTATCTTTACCAAGTAGTGGTCCAAAGCCCAGCTTAAATAAATGGGGTTCTGTAATACAGATGTGTCAGTCTTCAGGAATGGTGGGACGAGTCTCACGTGTTTTAGAAATCTCAGATTATTTTATTTTTAAATACAGTGAATTTAGAGGGACTCAGGCAGAGTGTGTGTCAGAATAGGTGCCTTTAATGTATTTTTTGGGGGGCTTAAGTGTTCCACTATTTGTCTTGGATATCTTTATTAATGAAATAGAAAAATGTATGTAATGTCATCATTGATTGCTACGTCCATTACTTTGCAGGTTCATGGAACCAGCTGTTATTGTTTGCCTAGGAGGAATCCTCCCTTTTGGATCAATTTTCATTGAAATGTGAGTGTTTGCCGTTTTTGCATGGAATTATGTCAGCTATTTGTAGTACATAAATTATGCCTGGTCAGTTGAAACTGCTAAAAAGGTACATAGTAAAACTTTACATAGTAAAGTTGTCTTGTTTCATTCAATTCCACTTAGGTATTTTATTTTCACTTCATTCTGGGCTTACAAGATCTACTATGTTTATGGCTTCATGATGTTGGTGCTGGTTATCCTCTGCATTGTGACAGTCTGTGTGACTATTGTATGTACGTACTTCCTGCTAAATGCAGAGGATTACAGGTGGTAAGTACCATTTTTGTTCATAAATAGTGCATTACTAGGATATCTCAGAAGTATAGTACAGACTTGCAAGAGACTTTCCCTATTGAGTAAAGTTTCCCTAAACACAAGTGGATTTTTTTAAATCCCTTTCATAACAAGCATGTTCTGATGTTAGGGTATGAATTAGTTGTATAAATAAAAAAACCCGAAGCGAATCTGTATTTTATATTAGTGACAAATATTTTCCTGGAAGCTTGCTTTTCACGTGAAGCACGTGCTTAGAGAAAGTAGATTTTTTTTTCCCTACTGCAGATTTCTCCTGTACCGTGTATTTTGTGGGGGAATTTTTTTGTTTGTTTGGTTCATGTCTGGTCTAGTGACAGGCTCATATGTGTTTTTTCAGGCAGTGGACGAGCTTTCTTTCTGCTGCATCAACGGCAATCTATGTTTACATGTACTCCTTTTACTACTACTTTTTCAAAACAAAGTAAGTGGTGGCTGTATTTTGTACTTCATAAGTTAGGTCAAATGTTTTGTATATTGAGAAACTACAGAAAAATGGCATGATCTAAATTGCTGTCCTTTTTATTTCAGAATGTATGGCTTGTTTCAAACATCATTTTACTTCGGTTATATGGCGGTATTTAGCACAGCCTTGGGGATAATGTGTGGTAAGTTCAAAATACACGTATATTATAAATTCACAGCTGTCACTAGATTCAAAATACAAAAGTAAAATTATTTACAAAGTAGGTCGCATAAAAGAAAATACGCTATTTTGGAAAACACCTTCTACTTTTCTAGCTGTATGCTTGGTTTCTTTCATTTTATACTAGCTCTTAAACATCTGGAATGATGGGGATTCCACAATCTCCCAAGGCAGTTGATTCCAGTGCTTAGCCACCCTGACAAGAAGTTTTTCCTGATGTCCAACCTAAACTGCCCATGCTGCAATTTAAGCCCATTGCTTCTTGTCCTCAGAGGTTAAGGAGAATAATTTTTCTCCCTTCTCCTTGTAACAGCAGTTTTCAGGTATCTAAGAAGGTATCATGTCTGTCCCCTCAGTTGTCTCTTTTCCAGACTAAAGAAACCCAGTTCTTTTCCTCTTCCCTGATAGGTCATGTTCTCTAGACCTTTAATCATTTCTGTTGCTCTTCTCTGAACTTTCTTCAGTTTCTCCACATCTTTTACTGCCTGTTAGATGTTGTTTGAGTTCACTTTTGCATAGGAATGTAGCATTTCATATAGCAATTCACTGGATGTACTTAATATATTTACCTCTTGGCTTTTTGGGTCTTTCCCTCACATGTTTTTCAAGGTGCAAAGTGGTTCTTTCCAATTTTTGCAAGTATGACTGACGTGATTCATGCAGGCCTCTAGACAGTTTAGTTATCCCTATTTAGAGTGTTGCTTTACAATTCTTGATGCATGCGAATATTCCTTTGCCTTTAGCGGGACTACTTTCACACAGGTTACCAGCATCCATACGGATTTGCAGAGTCAAGGCACTATTAGATTCAATATCCGCCACTGGTGCTTCAAGCATAATTTTTTTTCTTGTCTTTAGAAGACATGGGAAGGTGATTTCTTGACATTTACAAGGACAAAGAAATGTGATCCAGCTCTAAATTAAGTGCTTTTCTGACTGAAATCTCATCTTGCCTCTTGAAGTCCTTGGCACATTACAGGGTTCCCCTACTGTTCTGGCAGTCTCTCAGCTATTTTTTCTTTAATAGGCTTTTATACACCTTTGAGCTCTAATCTTTTTTTAGCATTCAGCCTGGTACTGATTAAAATGTTGAATGCCAGGCATTGAGCACGTCCATCAATTTTTGTAATTAAAATGTTTTAAAAAAATGGACAGGGTAAATCTTCATATGCTTTCTTGTTACCATGAAAAAGTATTTGGTGTAGTATTAAGGAGATATCTAGGTCTTTGAAGGAATATTGAGAGTAAAGTCGGATGACAATCCATTTTGCGCAGGGCTACAAAGTGTGTTAGAAAATTGTGCGTGCTTTTTATTGCTGATCCAGAGAGACAGTGCATGGCGGGACAGTGTCTATGCACTTGGCTTTCTGCAGCATCATACAACTGGATTCTGTTGGAATCAAATAACATGAACCTGACTGTTTTGGACCCCCCAACATCCAGGCCACCTATCCCAATTGTGAATCTCCCGACTGTGTTTAGTTAACACACATTTCACACACTGTGGGGTACCAGGATCACTTCCTACAGAGCACAAGAGCTTTGAAAGTGGTAGCGAGGCATCCCCTAGAACTTCCAGAGCATTTGTCATGCAGGAGACTGCTAAAACTTTAAAATCCCCTCTCTTTAAATGGCATAGGGAAGAGGTCATCTGATCTGGTTAGCCATTCTTCATGCTCTTGTGGCTTACTAACTTCATGTTGTCTCTGCTTCATTCAGTTGCACATGAGGACATGCACTGGATAATAGCACATTCAGATACTTACATGTTACATAGAGTTTCTTAACTCCTGTGTATACAATATTGCAACTCTGGTTTGCATTGGTGGTTTTGTGGCATTAAGAACAATAAGGGTTGAATTTTTTAATGATTCGAGTGTCCCTGACAGTTTGGATCCTTTGAGTTTTTGCTTTAATGACGTATGAGAGTTTACGGTTCTGATGAGATGGACTGCGTACAATTACTCCATTAAACAACTTATTTGCGCTCAGACAAGTCCCTTGAAAAGCCACCTAACCAAAATGCAAATTTTCTCACGTGGTGGATCAGACCTGTAAGTGAAGTTCTTACTCAGACATTACAAACAGTAGCCTTTATGCCCGGATCTGGGTCCAAGTAGTAAGTGTCAGGTGCTCCCATATCTCTGGTGTTCTAAAGCAGGGATTCTCAATCTTATTCTTTTTAATGCCCCCGCAAACATGCTATACAACTATGGAGCCTAGAATACTAGCAGGGGGAGGGAACTCAAAGGCTTCAACTGTGGGGAGGTGGTGTGGGGTTTCTGCCCTGTGGGGCACCAAGATGCAGGGTGCTCAGGGCTCCTGCACCATGGAGCTTCTAGGGCTAAGTGCTTTGAGCTGGAGAAGCACTGGGGCTCAGGTTTCAGCCCAGGTCTTTGCTCCCAGTCTCAGCTCCATGGCTCTGCTCCTGACTTTGTCTTCCTGGGACAAGGAGGGGCACAGACTGGGTGAGACTAGCTGAGTGACTGTGGTTCTCTTGGTCCTTATCTAGTTTGCACCTTTGGTGTAATCTTAGCTTATCCCGGCAGGTTGGCCCCAGCAGTCAACCAGCCTCTTTTCTGCTTTGGTTTGGGGGGTATGGGGTGCGAGCGTGTAGTGTTCTCTGACTGCTTGCTCAGCCTTGTGAATCCATCTTATATTGTACATTTGGCCTGCTGGAGTTGCAGCACTTCTTGCAGAACTTGCTTGTGGGATGAGTTCCAGCTCTTTCTTGTCACCTCGGTGTCTAGTTTTGTTAGGTCATTTACTACTGCACTGTAGTGTTCAGTCCCTAATTGCCTCCCTGCTCAATGCCCGGCCCCTTGATTACTTCTGTGGCCCAAGTATTCTCACCTCATGACTCTTCCTAATTTGAAAACTGCAGGTTTGCAGTTTCCTTTTAAATACTCATTGCTATTTGTTTCTGCTTCGCTGTGAGAAAAGGAACATTCACTTCTAATAAAAAGCGCCCATCCCAGAGGTGTGGGAATGTTTTGCTTTCTGCCCTTTGCGTGGAGAAAAGGGACTGATTATTAGGAGCAGTAGGAGGCACAGCTGTATTATCAGGGCCAGGGAGAGTGTTTAATGGATGTAGGTCTTTAGAGTTATGGGAGTTCTTCGTGGATAATTATATACAGTTTGAAAACAAGCATTCCAGGTAAGTAATTGTCTTTTTTCAGAATGAATGATTTACATGGCCCCCACCATGAACAGAATATTTGTTTTATGTTAATAGTTATTAGGAGATGTCCGCTAAAATAGACATTTTATTTTTTGTTTTGCAGGAGCTATTGGTTACATGGGAACAAGTGCCTTTGTTCGTAAAATCTACACTAATGTGAAAATTGACTAAGGAAATGCGAAAACTGAACTATGGATCAGTTACTGTTTTCAATGGGGGATGAACTTGCATAACAAAAAGCGCAAGAAGAGAGTTGGGTTTTAACGCTGGGCCTCGTGCGGGTCTCCATTTTCTGGATGGCTTAAAGTAACATCTATTTTCATTGATCCTAGGTTCTTACTGACTGCTTTCTCCAACTGTTCACAGCAAATGCTTGGATTATATGCAGTAGGCATTACTACAGTACATGGCTAATCTTCCCCAAAAAACCTAGCTCATTAAAGATGAATAGGCTAGCTCTCTTCAGTGAAGAGGACACAGTTAATTTAAAGCATTTGTTCCATTCAATAAAAAGAGGAAAACTTGGCTGCTAAAACTGTTTGATTAGTAGTCTTCCTGGTACTTAACATTTCTAAAGTATCTAAAAATGCTGTTCCAGAAAGATTACTGTTCTGGTTTTCACTGCCATTGCCAGGGTAGAGGTGTGTTTTATATTTTGACTCTGGATGCTTCTTTTGGTTCATTTGCAGTATCAATTATACCTACACCCATTTGTCTAAAAAATAATTTTAAAGATATATTAAACTCACCTGCATGTAATATATCAGCTATCATTCTAGTTGGACCAACTTCCCGTTTATTTATCTATCTTTAAAGTAATATCCAGCTACATCTTAAATCCATCCAAAGAAGATACAGTCTGAAGACAGTGCAATTTACTGTACAGTTAGAAAGCAAAATGTTGAAAGAAGAGGATGCTGTTTGTTTTTATTAAACGTTTTGAGGTCTAGATTAAAACAAAACCAACGTTTTAACTGAATGTCTAAAGTGATTCTCCTTTTTTTCCAAGTTAGTCTTTCTTTTGTTTGGGTTTGAATGAAGGCTTTCCTTAAGACATTATAAAGCGGTAATAAGTGTATATAACATTAAATAATGTAACTTAGGTGTAGATCCCAAATGTATTTGGATGTACAGATTTACTACAGAGTACTTTTTTCTGATGATTCGGTGTACAAATGTGTGAATTCGGGTGGCTTTTTACATCTTGCTTGCCATTGCATGAAACGTTGGGGTTTCTTCACAATGTGTGTGTGTCATGCTTTCTGTTCTGTTTCCTTTCCAAAGCTCTTACAGGAGTTAAATTTGTAATTTAGAACATTTTAATTTTTGTTTAATCCTTATCTGGACACTTGTGTAACATCTAAAGCACAGTTGCTTTAGAGTGTTCAGAAAACAAAAATAAACTTTTCAGACAAAAATGTTCTGATTGTGAAAATAGATGAGTTTGCAACTGAAAATGTCTGTTTTAAAAAGGCAAGACTATTGAGTGCTGGTTTTTGTATGCAGTGTCACTGTGCTTTTCAAGTATTCGAAAACCCACGCTTCAGAATGTGAGGACGCTTGCCTCATCCGGGTTATACACTACACTTCCAAAGATGGCCAGCTGAGAAAGATCCTTCTTGATCGAAATGCTTGTGGGGAAATCTGTTGATCTAGTTAGTCTACTGGGGAGAAGGAATGAGAGGAGCACAAATATAAATGTGCAAATAAAGGTTAAGATTTCTAAGTCAAATGAGTGCTAATTGTGCAGTGTACTTGACTAGAAGGATTCTTTATGGGGTAAATTCTTCATTTGTTTCCATGAGAGATTTAAAAATCAGTCCGCTTTGGATTTTGGCACCTGCCGTAGAGGGATGTCTTTCATAAGACTGTCTGTTCGGAACATAGCATCTGATCCAGAAAATGCAGTTTTGAGCTGAGGAACAAAATACTGTTCCACACCTGAAAGGGGGAGAACCAAATTAATAGGGAATGTGTATTACAAGGTACATTTCTAGAAAACTCTGCATCCTGTGTATATTGTGCATCCCATGTAACTGATATTTTATGTAAAGTATGTGAGGTTTAAATGAATGGAACAATTCCTCTGTGTAGGAAGAATACAGCCAAGTCCAGAGAGAGGAAAAAGGTTAAATCCTACAGAGTCTGTTGAAGTTTTATCTTACAGATCCATAATAATCTCTCCACACACACTGGTATTTCTTTGGGCCATAGTTAACTGATCTTTGCAGGAAAAGAGAAGTGACATCTTAAGTAAGTGTATAGTTGGTTGTAGCTATATTTTGCTATTTGACATAAGATAATTCTAGTTTAAAAGCACATAGACTGACTCTGAAGGGAGCAAAAAATTAGTCAGCAATTATTTTGCCTTAATAAACATACTTTTTTTCACAAAATACAGACTTTAAACAAAGAATTTTTTGTACTTGTTCCCTCTAGTGACTTTTCTAGCCCTCGTCTGTTGGATGTTTTTCTGAATCTAAAAAATAAATTTTTCTGAGTCTAGAAAATAAATTATCAAAGACAAATACGTAAGTGCCCCTCTGAGGTACAAGATTTGAAAAGGCATTTAATGGGTCTGTACTGCGATATGATTCATCTATCGGAAAAATGTCATAAAATAATTTTTAAACTTTATTTAATTGGTTGTGTTTTGGTTGGACTTTTTTTTAATGCTACAGTCTCGCATGCTGCATATTTCCTTTCTCTGGCATTATTTGCTTCAGAAATCCAGCCAGCACCATATACTTTCTAAAGGGACAGTGGAAAGTCCCCGAGAAACACAAGCTATGATTTCATTTTATGTTCCTCTGGAGAAGCGCTGCACATTTTAAATCGTTGGCATTTTGATGTTTCTATCCTAGCCCAGGAAGAGAGGCCTTTCTGCTTCTGAAGGGATGTGAAGACAAAGTGGTGACAGTTCTGTGATTTTTTTTTTTTTTTTTTTTACTTGCTTGTCCTATCATGGTTGCTGTTCAAGTTATTCGCTCCCATTACTGTGGCTACATGTTGAACTGTCTCAAGTAATAGGATGCGGAAGCTCTCGGCTTAGGCAACATAATCCTTGTTCTGCTGCAGATGAAATCAAGATTTTACAGCTAATACTTCTGCTACCATGGCCACTTGTCAGTTCTCGAATTGGCTTTCAAGCCATCTGTTAGGAACTCTTCGGTTTGGCTCTTCCTGTTTCAGCACAGATGACTTTTGTTGAATTTACTACAGGGTGATATGTAGCAATAGCCCATCTCTGCCAAGTGTGTTGGGTAAATACAACTAAATGTTTCGAATTTAGAAAGGAACGTGAATAGAATGCAGCTGTAGTACTTGGTACAGGAAAAAGGAGAATGTTAGAGATTTTAAGTATTTATTTTGTAGCCATTTTTTAGTGGGGAAGTTACTCAAGGCATACAAGTGAAAGTTTTGTAAATGGAGAGTATATTTCATGCCACAAGGTAGTTTAGCCAACACTTAATAGACGTTAGGATACTAAAGACTTGCATCCTTTGAATTTGAGGATTTCTCAAATCTTTACTTGTGTGTGTCAGCCCATGCACCTAACATCCAATTTTATAATCAAGTAGGAATGCTTTTCTCAGCAGTAGGTCACCTTGCAAAAAGACTGGCTCATGAAACAATAGATTGCCTTCTAGCAGAAGGATTTGAAGATGTGCAGTGACCATGTTTGGGTAGAGCTTTGTAGAGGATGTTTTGAAAATCCAGGGTCGTGGTGGTACTTGTTACGTGATATGCAGATGTGTCTAGATCTAAAGTCACTTGTTGCCAGGAATAATTCCAAGAGTTAGGACCAGATAATATCAGGAAATATTTGACTTCCTAAAGAGAAGCTATTGTTTGCAGGCTATAGAACTTCCATTTTCTCAAGGTTTTCCACACAGCAATAGAATCATAAGGTTAGAAGGGAAGTCACAGGCAAAGCTTGGCTTCGGAGTAGGAGGAAAAGCTCCCTTTTTGGATCATCTAATGGACCTGTTGCTTAGGAATCATCGGTGTCTTGGTTTAACTAATCACTTTAATTTTCTAGAAACATGGTGTATTCTACCCATTCTGCTGTGAGCTGCTAATAGCGTGTGCTGCAGAAATGTGGCCTCGTATGAAGTTCGACAATGGAATGGAAACTACTTATTTCCCTCTAGTGTCTGGCCAGCACTTTGGCAGGTGAACTAATTAGCATTGTCCTGGCTTGATTTGCATTAAAAGGAGGTCTAAGGCTTTTACCAGAGTAGGCAGGCATTGAAGCCGAAGAACTAGAGAAAATCCTGTGTCA
This sequence comes from Pelodiscus sinensis, assembly GCF_049634645.1. Classification (NCBI taxonomy): domain Eukaryota; kingdom Metazoa; phylum Chordata; order Testudines; family Trionychidae; genus Pelodiscus; species Pelodiscus sinensis. The sequence continues at coordinate 2,281,381 of NC_134718.1, read as the reverse complement.
AATAACTGTGCTTTCTAATGCAACCATTCAGTGTAAAGCTAGGAAGCTTAAATTCAGTTTTTAGACTCTATAAAAGCTTTTTAATCAGCTGTAATTAGAACCTCTCTGCATTTAGCTGGAAACAGTTTGTAGTCAAGCTTTAGTTTCTCTCTTTCTTGCTCCCAAGAAGAGTTTGCAGCCTGAAACACTGCAGCATTGTGTGAGAATCTGAAACTGGCCAGCTAAGCTTCCTTGTCTAAACTGCACAAAGCACAATTAAAAAAAACCAAACAAACCGCATCAGTGGTCAAAATAAGACTAAAAATATTGGGCTTAGTAATGCAGGACACACGACAAGAAATCTAGATTTCAAATATTCTAAAGCTAAGTGTGTACTTGGATAAAGGATTTGCATGTTCTGTCGTCTGAGGTACCACAGTAGGCTATGGTTGAGATTAGAAAATGATTTAGATAAAAATCACATAAAACTTGGACTGTGTGTTCTGCCTAATCAAGCAGGATTTGGGCTGCAACCAGCTTCTTTTTGCTAATTCATATCAGAAATACTTTTGTGAATTGTCAAATTAATAAAATCAGGTTCCATTGGCCGTTCTTTGGCAATGGACACCTCCGAGTGGATGTTGGAATGCAACTCCTTTTGCCTGATGGCAGAGATTTTGAGGGCTGCTGTGGACATCCGTTGTCACGCATCTGTCCTTTTCTGTGCCAGGAGAGAACCTTCTTTGGAAAGACCAACAGATCCATTCACCGAATTCCACACACCAGAGGGACTTTGCCAAAGGAGGCTGGGATGGTTTTGCTTAAGCCTGTTGCAGCTGACATTGTCGAAAACAACAGACTAGCTCAGTGGTTCTCGAACTTCATGGGTTCACAAAAGCACCTTCTTAAATGGTGGGAACTTCTGCTTTAGCTCGCCTTGCTCTTAGCTTTGGGGGAGAGGTCCTTTGTTTCTACCTGGGGCCTTTGTTCTGACATAGTACAAGATGCAGAAAGTTGCTTTGTTGTCCCAAGATCCAAGGACTGAAGAGTGGAGGAAAGCATTGTTGGAGGTTTCTTTGGGATGGGGATGGAATGACTCTTGAGATACTTTGCACTTACCTAAAACCTTATGTTCGCTGATCTCAAAGTGCTCTGCAAGCAGTGACCTGCTTCTCCAGGTACTGTCAGGCTGTTCTTGTAAGTAACAGGGATATGTCACTCTGATGTTTCCTGAGTTTTTAATTTATACATGGGTCTGGTTGCAAGTGGAATAAATTCTTTTCTGTTACCAAAAAGCTCAAGTGTTGCACTGAAGTGCGCTGTATTGGAGAATGCGGATGTAGCGCACAAAACAAAACAGTGGGATAGTAAATGTATAAAGGAATGTAGCTATTCCTACCTAATGTTACGGCGTGGCTAAAAAGGGAACAGTATCAGTGGGACAACAGGGAACCCCATTTAATGAACAACCTACAGTTGTAATCATAATCCCTGTCAAAAGCCAGTAGGCACACAGAAGAAGTGGGAAGCAACTCAGGTGGTGACCAAGAGAATTCAGAACAATGGACTGCACCAGTAAGTACATACACCTACAGTCATGGTTGTGTATGGCAACAGCTGTTGCATTTTGCTGCATGACTAGGTGTAGTGTGTCCTTGAAGCTGTCACTGAGGTCCTACGAAGCAGTGGCATGGCATGCTATAACTACAAAGGGGTCTGTCTAAATATTTCACCATGGTTTCACACATCACCTTGTCAAATCTAAAATGAATCCAAGAGGCCAATGTCTTAGTCAAATCTAAACTCACCCCATGTGTCACCAGAAAGTCTTCTCCAAGCAGTGCTTGTGGTTCTGGTTACCTGTCAGAGCAAATGTGTCCTGCACAAATCTCCTAGGGCCACGATCAGTGGGTGAAACAGCTTTATTTTAAGAAGTGGTTTTCTAAAAGTCTTAATAGACAGGACACCTTTTCTTGCCAACAGCCCTGTGGCTGGGTGACTGTCAAGTAGCTACACCTGTGTCAGCGACACGTTCCCTTTGCCACTCCTTAGGAGAGCCAGTACAGTTAGCCTTCCTCTCAGCTTGTACCTAAGGAGGCCATTGTACAGCATGCTGGGATCAGGTGGTGGGGTAAATGTGTATCTCTTCCTTCTCCCTCCCCTTTTACCTCGCTTCTGGAGTCAGGACCTGATGAGCTGCTTCACAAAAAGCAGGTCTCATGTCCTTTTAGAGAGGAGAGTGCTACTGGGTTTGTTCAAAGTGGCTTTGGACTGGTCCCAGATCCCGCTGGCTGTGAAACTACTTCCATTCCTTCCCTCGTAGCTCAAGGGACTCATTCACGCAGTGCATCTTTGCCATGACGTTCCATTGATTTAGTGAACCAGGGCGGGCTGAGTGGGCACCGCTTTGGAAGGAGGGCAAGCTTTCAAAGGCACAGCTTTCTAATTCAAGCCTGCTCCAAATTTAGGCATGCTAGTAAGTCCCCAGTCCTTAGCCTAGTTTGCTATAGTCCTAATCTTGTATAACTCCTACCGCTCTTTTTGCCTAAACTGCCTCTAACGTATTGCACAGCAACAACAAACTATTCATTGCTACTCCCTTTAAATCTTCCCTAATCACTTTCTGGGCATGAGCTTTGTGTTTGAAACCGGGTGCTCGCAATACCCAAGGGGACCAGCTGCTCTGCTGAAGGAAAGAGAAGGAGAGAGCTACAGAATTTAAAATCTGTAGGAGAAAGTGCGGCAGGTTCAGAGGGCACCCAGGATCAGTCCTCCTATACCCTCATCATTTTATAAATGGAGGAAAAAATTGGCAAATGTGCAAATGAGCAGTGGCTGAGGCCCTAGAAGGAAATCTCACCTTTTCGGGTTGGAGCACTTTGGGCCTGTGACAATGAATTGAGGCACCATCTTTGAAGATTCACATCTAGTTCTGTCCTGCATGAATCTAGTGGTCTGTTTTTGGCTCTGCAGTCTGTCTTGTGCATGCACAGGCCACTGCAAAGGAATTTCAAATGAGTTCACAAATATTCCTCTGAAACTGAGGTGTGGAAAACATGAGCCTCTACTTCTCCCCCAGTGAGGTTTCAAAAGAGATTTCTATTCACCTTTTTTCCCATAGAGAGATTTTGATCTTTTGGCATTTAGAATGTGGGTTCTGAGGGGAACAGGGACAGTCAAGCATGTGGAAGCAAGATTCTCTCTCACCAAATTGCACTGTCTGTATTTTAGATTTCAGGGCCCTTTTAGCTTTTTGGATCACAAAACCACCTTTCTTAAGATTTTCTGCTTGATGTGTAGGCAGGTGCGTTATGCTGATCCGGGCATTTGGCGGCAAAGATCACTTAATCTTTTTCAGTGATGGAAAGAAATTTCACCCCTTGCGCAGTGCTTGGCCGCAAGTTAGACTGTTACAGCGTAGGAATACGGCAAGTGAGCATTCCTGAGAGGGCTGGGCTCCCTTGTTGTTTGAGGCTACAACTTCTAGCCTCCTTAGAGACTTTGCGATGTTTCTGTAAATTCACTCACCTGGAGAATGGTTATCAGCTGGCCTGCCATAAACTAAGAACTAGGAAACCACAGTCCTTCGCTGACTTACTTTGCCAGACCCAAAGCATGTTCTTGAATGCGAATGGCTACAGGGGGAGCGTTGTATTGGCACTCAGTTCCCAGGTGAGGCACGGCCATCCTGAAGATCAGTAGAGGTTTTGCAAAACTGCCCATTTCTCCAGGGCACGCAGTCACATCCCACAGCTGAGCACTCCAGTAGCCTGGCTGAGCCAGAGTGCAGGTTGCTGGAGAGGCTGTTCCCTTTGTGGGAGACTTTTCGAGTATTTATTCCCCTCCGAGGTGGTGAACAAAACAAGGAGTGAAGCAGTTACTCCCTCAAGCAGCCCGAGGGAGGATGGGCCTGGTTTCAGAGTCAGGATCCCTTTTGAAATACGAGGGGAATTGGCACAGCCTGGGACAGCAGATATCAGAGGCAGGGGAAGGGACCAAGGGAAGGCTTGGCTCCTATGGGGGCAAAGCCTCTGTAGAAGGGGGATGTGGGGATAGGGCCTTGCCTTCCCCATCCCCCTTCCTCTTCTACAGAGGCTTTTCCCCCATAGGAGCCCAGCCTTCCCAGTGTCTGTGGGGGGACGGGCTCTCAGCTGGGGGTTGCCCAGAGCCACCGGGAGATCTGGCCCAGCAGGGCAGGGCGGTGAGACGCCCCAGAGAGCAAGGGGGCCAGTGTCGTGGCTTTGCCAGCACCCCAGGGGGTCGTGCTGGTTCTGGGGGGCGGGCCCCCATGCAGGTGGAGCAGGGCAGGGGGCGAGGGGACCAGCCGCGGAGGCACCGCGCACGGGGGGCTGCAGGTGCGCTCCCGGCTCTGGCTCCTTGTCCCCTTCCAGTGGAACCTCCGGAGAGGCGTCCGGCCCCCCCGGAGGGGCGGAGCCTGGGCGGGGGCGGCCGCGGATTGGCTGCCCCCGGCCGGAGTGACGGGGCCCGAGGCCAGCCAGGGCGCGGCGGGGGCGGGCGGCCGGCTCGGCTCCTGCCCCAGCTGCGGGCGCCGCAGCCTGGGCCGGGCAGAGCCGCGGGTCGCTCCGAGCGCTGCAGCCGCCCCGCCATGCGCTGGGCTGCCCCCCTCGGCGCCCTCCTGCTGCTGCTGCGGGGCTCGCGGGCGGAGGAGGCGGCGAGCCTGGAGCAGCAGCCCGGCTACCGCGACCCCTGCAAAGCCGGTAGGTGCCGGGCAGCCCCGCCCGCGGCCAGCGCGCCCCGCTCCGGCTCCCCGGCGGCCGGCAGCCCGCGCCCGGCAGGTGCAGCCCCGCGCCGCCCTCCGCGGAAAGTTCCTGCCCCCGCGCGCAGCGCAGTGTCCGCGGGCGGGGCTGCACCCCCCTCTGCCCGCTGGGGGGGGGGGGGTCTCCAGGAATCCCCCCCATCCTCGGCACATGGGGCTGGGCGCGCGGGAGGCTTGGGAGCCCTGGATGCAGCTGGGGGGGGGGGTGCGGCTCCGGTGTCCGCTTCTCCAGGGGCAATGCCCCCCCCCGGGGCAGACTCAGCGCCCCCCCCCCGGGGCAGACTCAGCGCCCCCCCCCGGGCAGACTCAGCGCATGGGGTGCATCCCCCCCCCCGCCTCACTGGGTGCGCGGGCCCCTCTCCAGCTGCGGGGGGATCTTCGGGAATGTCCCCTCGTTACGGGCCGCCCCAGCCTGGGCGGTCTGCGGGGCTGCCTGGGGCCGGTTTCCAACAGCAGAGCGCGCGTAGCGATACCTCCCTGCTGCCCTTCTTGACCGCCCGGGAGCCGCGCCAAGCAGCCGCTGCATCCTTCCCGGGGACATGGGCCCGGCTGCTCCCTGGAGACCTCGGAGTCGGGGGAGGGAAGCCCCGGTGTCTGCGCTTTGCCCGCCCCCCCCTTCCACTAGCAGGCAGGGGAGTGATTAGTTATGACCCACGTGCAGCCGGTGTTTCTTCTTGGCCCCTGCAGCAGGGAGGAGATTCCCCCCCCCCCATTAGTCTTTGGGCTGGGACAGTCCCTACCTGTCCCCTAGACCTCTATGGGTGGGTGGGTGAGGGTCTGTGCGGTCGCCTCTCCAGCAACTGTCCTGGATGGGTGGTCAGTTCCCCTGCAGGGCCCCCTCTGCTCAGAGCCTCCCCAAGCAGCAGAGTGAAACCAACCTGATTCTTGTTAGTTTCACTGCTGCCTTCCCTGCACCATTGCTCCTGCGGGCGCCAGTGTGATGCTTTTGAGCTTCCCAGAGGAGCACTGTCCAGACTCCTCCCTGTGTCTCCATTTGTAAAGTGGCTCCCTGTTTATCTACCAGATGCTTAAGTATCTGTCACGTGATTTGCAAGAGAGCGCAACCTGTTTTGTAGGGGTTCACCGCTGTGGGGCTTGTCTGGAAACAGCCTTCAAGCCATGGGGGTCCCCTCCCCTTCGGCAGGAGGTGCAGGTGCTCAGCGTCTCTGGAAATTGGGCCTTTTTCAGGTGGTGCCCAGGCTAGAGCAGGTCGGTGTTCATTTCCTCTTCCTTTAGCTCCATGCCCGGGCGACCTAGGAATACCACTCTCCAGACAAGAGCTTTCTGCCGTGAACGAGGCTTGCCCACCCGCCTGAAGTCCTCTGACTCCCAGATAAGAGTGCTAGGGTAGAAGTGCTATTTAATCCCCCCAGCTGAAGGCCTTATATGTTCTCCTGGACCTCTGAGGAAAGGACAAGAAGCAATGGACTTAAATTGAAGAAAGGGAGGTTGAGGTTGGACATTAGGAAAAACTTCCTACCTGTCCGGGTGGTTAAACACTGGAATAAGCTGTCCAGGGAGGTTGTGGAATCTCCATCACTGGAGATATTTAAGAGCAGGTTAGACACACACCTGTCAGGGATAATCTAGATGGTATTTGGTCCTGTTATGAGGGCAGAGGACTGGACTTGATCACCTCTCGAGGTCCCTTCGAGTTCTAGGGTTCTCTAGAGACATACATTTTTGGCAGTACTTTTTTTGTGTGTTTAAAAAAAAAAGGGGGGGGGGGTGCCAGTATTCCAGAGGAAAAGTTGTCAAACTCTGACTGGAGGTGCCGGTACTGGGTGCCAGGCAGAGCTGTCACAAAAAAAGCACTGCATTTTGGGGTGGGGAGGGAGGAGGTTTGAGGTCAGGAGAGAAGCTGAGAGAAAGGATTTCTTCCCAAAATGTAATGTCTCGGAGATCAAAGCAGCTGATGGCCTGACGCATGAGGATGTAGCCTCCCTTATTTAAGATACTGTAATTGTCTCCACCACCTAATCTTATTGGGAATGGGAATTTTGTAGCTCTGCTATCAGCACTTGCGTTTCGGGCTATTGCAGTTGGTATTTTAGCACTTCTCTGTTGCAGCGGAAGCCAGAGTAATAAAGTCTTAACAAAAAGAATCCAGTGGCTGTCTCCAACACTCACCTTGCTGGGTTAGAATTGTCAGTGTAACTTACACAATTGGCTGTGCCCAACCATTCTCCTCCAGAGCTATCTGGGATCACTCGGGTTTCTAAGCATATGTAGCCATCTTTGTGGCGCTATGGATGGGCAATGTGCAGCCTCAGGATCTTGGCAAGATAATAGATGTTTGTCATAACTACGTTGGACTGGCCAAGCATGGGCATGCACCGGAGTGAGGTTAGCCATTGTAACAGGCTTGAGAGGCAGTATGGATATACTACAAACAGAACAGGCACCCTGGTTCGGAAGTGCTTGGCCTGAAACCAGAAGGACTTATCTACACACAAACCGGCCCCCAAACAATGAAACAGGCTGTAATTCACCTCTAGTTATGCCCGTGCAAGTCTGCATGGGCAGCTGGTTTGGATTGTGCCTTATTTTGATTTTAACTGAAGCCAGTAAAAAACCAGACCCCTACGTCCATGAGGGAAGGAAACTCCAGTATTGGGAGAATGAACATCCTTCTATCCACGCTGCACCGGGTGTGCTAAGCACATCCCTTTCCTTCCAGCAGGGGGCCCAGGAGACTGTGGGTGGGGAGAAGTTTGGATTCAGCTGGTCCCACTCCCAGTGTGAACTCAGGATCCTTGTCACCCGGGGCTACGTGGCAGGTGCATCATGGCCGGCCACGCAGTTCAGATCCCTCTGATCACCCCCTGCCTGCCCTTCCTTTCAGTGATGGCAGGAACACAGCAAAGTTTCTCACACCCACTGGTCTCCCTGTCTGGTGGCAGGTGCACTTTGCCCGACAGGTGTAGCTTATCTCGTCCCTCCCCTGACAACAGGTTTGTCTTATTCCTCTGCAGGGGTAGCCAGGGTGTGTCATTCCCTGCTTTGCAACTGGAGGCAGGTGTAAGTGTCCATCGGCAGCCGGCTGAAGGAGGAGCAGAGTCCTTTTGTCCCGGCACCTCGTTCCCCGGTTGAATGAGAGGGAATCACGCCTGCCCAATGCTTGCAATCGAGCAGGGTCTTCAGAAGACCCGATGCCTGCGTGCACTCTGAGCTCCTGCTGTGTGTGTGCAGTGCACGGGAGGAGACGTGCTGTGCTGGGGTGGGGTTGGGGCACAGCATGAGCTGAGTTATTGCCCTGGAAGGAATAACTGATTTCGGACTTGGCTGTTGGACAGAATTAGAGCGGTCGCTGTTAGGCAAAGCCCGCGGGGCCGTGTCGTGGAGTTACAGCCCGGCTCCTGGGTTCGGATGCTGCGGCACCTTGAGCCGGTCCCTTAGCCTCTCTGCCCCTTCTCTCCCTGGTCTGTAAAACGGGGATGCTGCTGTGCCGGGAGGTGGTCGCTGGAACCCTTGGGGAGGGCAGGGAGGTGGTGAAGTTGAAGGAGAGAGACCAGGGACAGCAGTTGCAGACGGCCCCTTTAAGGCGCTTAGCAGCGAAGGAGTAGAGAGATGGGGACCCTTCAAAGAGCACGCCAGGATGGGGACAATTTTTTGGGGGGGTTTCTGTCACTTTTGGGGTCACCTGCATCCTCCCCTGGCAGCTTGAAATGCCAACCTGAGCCCTGTTTGTGAAGTGGAGATGGGTTAACCTGCCTCTCTTGGCTAGGCTGGATGTCTCAAACCTATCCGAGGCACAGCCACAGCCGCTTGGGTTAGTGAGCCTTTTTCACGCACTGGGCAGTATCTCCTCTCCCCTGGGAGCCCAGGGCACTCGGGACTGCACAGGATCATACCAAGAGTCCTCAGTCCCCAGGTGTAAATTCAACTGTGGTAAGACCACAATATAAGTATCGGGCTCTTTTAGACTTCACTTTCTGCCTTCAACTAGTGTGCGGTGTTGCTGTGCGCTGTTAAACAGCGGCCACGTGCTACTCCAGAAGTGGCTGCATTTCTTTGAGGGGTGACGTGATCTACGTTAGTTCTGGGAGCCTACGAGAAGCCGCAGGAGTTCCTTTTATTTTACAGGCGAGTCTGTTAATCCTACTGAGGGCTTTCCTCTGGATTTGGCTCCCAGCTACTCCATAAGCAAAATGGGAGCTCTTTAACAGGAAATTCCTTACCAGAAAATCTATAAGTGCAACAAAAATAAAATTGTGCCGAGGGTCCAGGAAGCTGGAAAGACCTTAAATCAGATCCCATCCACCTCCTAGCCATGTATGGAGACGAGTTGTTTGCCGGTTTATCCATTGGCCCGGCCGGTTTCTGGGCTGTGAGACAGCACCAAGGTTACTTTTCAAACTCTTCTGCAACCGTGGGAACTTTACGGTAGCTGCTGTTTGGCCGGCTGCCCCACCCTGCTTAAGAACATAAGAACGGCCACTGGGTCAGGCCAAAGGTCCGTCCAGCTCAGTGTCCTGTCTGCCCACAGTGGCCAATGCCAGGTGCCCCAGAGGAAGTGAGCACAACAGGTAATCATCATGTGATCCCTCCCCTGTTATCCATTTCCAGCAAACAGAGGCTAGGAACACCTTTCCTACCTATCCTGACTAACAGCCATGGAGGGATCTAACCTCTATGAATCTATCTAGCTCTTTTTTGAACCCTAGTCTTTACAACATCCTCTGGCAAGGAGTTCCACAGGTTGACACTGTACTGCATGAAGGAAAACTCCCTTTTGTTTGTTTTAAATTTGCTACCTGTTCATTTCATTTGGTGACGTCTAGTTCTTATATTATGGGAACAAGTAAATAACTTTTCCTTATTCGCTATTTCCACACCACTCATGATGTTATAGACCTTTATCCTATCCCTCCCTTAGACTTCTCTTTTCTAAGCTGAAAAGTCTGAGTCTCTTTAATCTCTCCTCATATGGGACCCGCTCCAAACCCCTCATCATTTTTGTTGCCCTTTTCTGAACCTTTTCCAGTGCCAATGTTTCTTTTTTGAGATGGGGCGACCACGTCTGTACGCAGTATTGAAGATGTGGGTGTACGATGGGATTCTGTGTAAATCTTTCCTTCTGACCTCCTCTGTCTCCCTTGGGCCGGTCCATGCTCCCTCTCTCCATGCCCCGACTGCCTGCTCTGGATCCAAGCTCTTTTGTTAAGGCTCGTGGGTACCTCCGCCCTGTCACACCTCTCGGTCTGCTCCCCTCGCCCTATGGCTGAAGTCATGTCTGTGGTGGTCTCTTACGTCAGACCCTGTCACCTGCTCCCTGCCAGCCCCTAGGTCTCCGTAGCTGCCGCTCCGACCTTCTCTGCTTTGTGCCTTCTCCCCGGCTGCTCCGGAGGCCTGGAACGTGCTCCCAGTGTGCCTGTGAAGTGCCCTCCCCATCTCCTTTGCAGCTGGCCCTGGGGTCTTCCCCCCCAACATCACCAATGCCCGTGTGCTTGCGTCCCCTCCTGGGGCCCCAGCTGTAGTGAAAGTGGGGCCTTCCCCATCACCCCTCTCCTCTGGGCAGCCCCGTTGGAGAAGAACCGCCCACCCGAGAGGCCGGGCCCTCCAGGAGTGTCCAGGGAGGAGCAGCCGAGGCCAGTGATTGGTCTCAGCGGCCTGCACGATCCTCGGAACGAAGACGCTTTCCTGGCATGGGGCAGTGTTGCTGCATGATGCGCCTCTTCATTGGCGGGTGGATTCGCTTGCTTCCCGGGGGGCGCTGTGCCGCCTTATGCCGAGGCCTCCAAGGCAGCTTAGTGCAGGGTTTCCCCCAGCGGGACTCCTGCTGCCCTAGATCCTGAGGATTGCATGGGTCCATCTGCAGCCAAACCGCCTTTGCCCGGTGCTGCAATCTGCCCTATGCAGCTGATTAGCCAGGGGCTTGATCCTGCTGGGCAGCGTTTCCGGCTTTGTCGCCTTTTCCGTGCCACCGGAGTTGAGGTTACCGGCATGTTTAGCTTCCCTGGTAGAAGGGAGGAGCCCAGGTTCAGCAGATGGAAATGCTGACCTTTGCGAGGCGGAACGATCCTGGCCGGGAGCGGTTGGTTGGTTATTGAGTTAGAAACCCTGATGGCTTCTTGTTTCCCACTTGGGCGTGTTTGCTAGAGGCAGGCTCTGCACGCCCGGAGTGGTTAATGGTCTGTGTTTGGGACCTCTCCCCAAACAGCTTCTCCCTGTGCCATTGATACGAATCGCCTGCACTGCGAGGTCTGCGGCAGAGCCAGCGAAGTTTTGAATAAACGTTGGCCCCCGGAGAAGGGAAATGGTGCAAGTGACTGAATCCCGAATCGGGAAGCAAACGGCTGAGAGAGGCCAGGAGATGGTGCGTGAGGAGCAGGACTGCGGCGCGTGTTGCTGTGTCCTGTTCCAGTTAAAACCCGCCTTGGAACAAGCGGCCCCCCTGAGCCACCCGCTCCGCTGCCTCCGCTGCCGAATGAGGCTTGGAGCTGATGCTGGGGAGAATTCTCAGAATTTGGCCGATTTTTGCAGAAAGTTCACGTTGAAACGTGGCTGTTGCCAGTCGTCCCCGGTTCTCGCCCGGGCCTGGGTCGTTCTGGGCTGGCCTGTCTTTAGCTTCCACCCCTGGGTTCTTCATCCCAGGCCTCGTCTTCCTCCTTCCCTTTGCCCCGGCCAGCTTCCGGTCTCCCTGCACGGCCAGCTTCCTCCCTCTAGTCTCCTTCTCCCAACCGGCTACCTGCTGCCCCAATACCGGGCTGCTTTGAGAAGCGTGTGCGGCCAGGGAACCCTGCGGGGCCGTGGGGGGCTGGATCCGGCCCAGGGGCCGTATTTTGCCCATCCCTGCACTAGACTCTCGCGTGCCTCTTTCACTAAGCCACATGCGGTGCTGTTGGTCCCTCCCACGTATCACTACGATAACGGGGGAATGGCCGACTTTCAGCTTCCCTCCAGCATCACGTGTCTGGTCCCCAGGTCACCAGCGATCGACTCCCCATCGTTAGCCAGCACCTCGCTCCGAAGACGCTCTAGAGGGAAGTACAAAGGGGCGAACGCAGAGTGGTCCTTGTGGCCCACTGCCCCTTCCAAGGCAGGGTCTGCGCAGGGACGCGCCTCGGTAGCCGTCTTCCCGAGCTCCTGCCCCCTCCGTCCTGCCAGCCGGTCTTTGACACACCGAGCGTTCTCTCGGCACCACCCCGAGACGCTTCGCTTTCCTCCTTCGGCAGCTGAGAGGTCGGCAGAAGTGACCAGGCCCTCTTCTGTTTCCTCCCCGCCGGCTGGGGCGAGAAGGGGGCATCGGGGGCGGTTTTGACTGGGGCAAGAGGCTGCTGGGTTGCACAGAGCACGCAGGGAAGCCGTTCCGGCGTGTTGCCTGCCGAGCGCTTGGCCGCCCTTGGGGGAATGTGGCGGGCGAGGTGAGGGAGCGCCAGCTCCGGCTGGCTCGTGCGCCAGGCTCTTTGCACGGCCAGGCCCTTCTTTATTCAGCGGTTGTGGCCCGAGCCCCGTGGGTTCGAGAGGGAGGAGCCAGGCCCCGGAACCCACTTGTCTCCAATCACAAGAGAGTTCACAACACACAACGCAGGTTTCTTTTGATGGGCGTTTCCGAGCCTCTAGGCCCAGGGTGGGGAACCTACGGCTCCGGGGCTGGATCTGGCCCTGAGGCTTGGGGCTCCCCTCCTCCCCATTGGGGGGCTGTTGCTCCAGCCTGTAGCCCCCCCAACCAGACCCTATACTCCCACTCCACTATTACCCCGCCCGCCCAGCCCTGCACCCTCCCACCAGCCCCCAACCCGCTCCTGCAGCCCCCTCCCAGCCCTGCACCCTCCCACCAGCCCCCAACCGGCTCCTGCAGCCCCCCTCCCAGACCCACCAGCCCCCAACCCGCTCCTGCAGCCCCCTCCCAGCCCTGCACCCTCCCACCAGCCCCCAACCCGCTCCTGCAGCCCCCTCCCAGCCCTGCACCCTCCCACCAGCCCCCAACCCGCTCCTGCAGCCCCCTCCCAGCCCTGCACCCTCCCACCAGCCCCCAACCCGCTCCTGCAGCCCCCTCCCAGCCCCCCTCCCAGACCCACCAGCCCCCAACCCGCTCCTGCAGCCCCCTCCCAGCCCTGCACCCTCCCACCAGCCCCCAACCTGCTCCTGCAGCCCCCTCCCAGCCCTGCACCCTCCCACCAGCCCCCAACCCGCTCCTGCAGCCCCCCTCCCAGACCCACCAGCCCCAACCCGCTCCTGCAGCCCCCCTCCCAGACCCACCAGCCCCCAACCCGCTCCTGCAGCCCCCTCCCAGCCCTGCACCCTCCCACCAGCCCCCAACCCGCTCCTGCAGCCCCCCTCCCAGACCCACCAGCCCCCAACCCGCTCCTGCAGCCCCCCTCCCAGACCCACCAGCCCCCAACCCGCTCCTGCCCCCTCCCTCCTGCCCAGACCCCACGCCCCAAGCCCGCTTCCCAGCAACCCACCCTCATTTTTGGGCCACAAAACCTACTAGCTCAGCCCCCCCCCCCCCCCGCCCAGACTCGGGCGTGTGAGGGGAATGTGTTTGGGGTTTGTTTGGTTTTTTAATTGGTGGTTTTATTGCTTTTCACTTTTGTGCAGCCCCCCGACTGATTTTTTTTTCTGTGGGCCAGCGGCCCCCGACCCACAGAGGATCCCGCCCCCCTCCAGGCCGCATGGCTGGGAGCTTTCTCTCCCCCCTGCTGTGAGGAGAGCAAGGGCTGCTAAAGAAACCAAAAGCAGAAACTCTCCCGGCATCGCCTGCTTCTGGGAACGGGGGCTTCAGAGACGCGCACACCTGGCCGGACTCGCGGCCCCTTGGCGGCGCGGCGAAGCCAGGGTGGCCGACGTGACTGCCCAGACAGGGTGGCGGACTGGAGTCTAACTCTGGGGAAACGCTCTGCCAGGCCTGCACTCAGCCCAGGCCTCTGCCTGATGAGTGCGCAAGTGGCTGAGTTACGCTTGGCTCTTCCCCCGTTCCCTGGCAGCGGCTAGCGGGGCCTGCAGCTGCCCCGTTCTTTGCTCTTGGGGCGGCTGTATCATGCGGGTGACTGCTGCTGGCTCTCAGCCTCTTCTGCTCCCTGCCCAGGGCCGAGGGAGAAGCCGGAATCCCCCTGTTTCTGCAGGGGCGTAGGCGAGGGGGCAGGAGGTCCCCGGGGGCTGTGTCCCCGGCCGCTCCTGGCCTGCAGGAAGGTCTGTGCACCCCACGGCCCTTGTAGCTGCTTTTATAAGCCCCCGAGCAGCCCTCTGTTCTACGCGCCTCGCTTTGTCTCCGCTCTGGCCCCCTCCCTGGCGTGGCGACCGCGCCCGGCTGCCGAGGCCTCAAATGTAGGTCCACGGTTCCAAAGTTCATGGTCCTGAGAGGAAACAAAACCCCTATTGTGGTGGCGGAGAGCGGGGCACCCCATTAACCCGGCATCATGAATATTTATAGCGCCGGATTACAAAGGCGCATAGAGGCGATATTGTGCTTCCGAGAACTTTTTCCATGGAGCCCTTTCTCGGCGGGTCGCTTTAATGGGAGCTTTGCTTATTTAGCCGCGCGCTGTAAGCCGATTAACTTTTTACTAATAAAATGTGTGTTGACTCCCTTTGTCCGAGCGCCTGTTTGTTTGCACCTACACTCCTGACACAGCGCCCGGAGCCCTGCTTTAAGCCTCCGCTAAATCTCCCTGCTGGAGGCTTTAAATGAACTAAGGGATGGGGGATTCCTGCCTTGCCGGGCCTCGGTCTCCCCCGCTTGCTGCCTTGGGGGCTGCGCCTTGTCAGGCAAAGGTGCTGAAAGTCCATGGAGGCAGCGGGGCTGGGAAGAGGCAGCCCCGACAATTGCAGGAGCCCATGGGAGGTGGTGGCTAGTGGAGTGAGGGGTGTAATAGTGTAGTCGATGATTAACTGATTAGCAAAAGCTTCTAGGTTCATGCTATAGACTGCATGCATCTGCCCCCTCCCCCCCCGGCCAGTACACTTTTTAGCAGGCTGGCCAGCAGCCCGGCTCTGTTCTGGCTTGTGCCGGGTCCGGGAATGAACCAGGGACGTTCTCCTGCTCTGAGTGCCCACCCGGGAGTTGGGTAACTTCCACCAGGGAATTCCTTCCCGTTTGCACTGGCATTGGCGGTGCGTGTTCCCATCCGGTCTGTGCTTACTCGGCCTTTCTCCCTCTGGAGCGACTCCCAAACGAATGGCAGCGCCGGGCCCGTGGGGATGACACCCAGGGTGGGTGCTCGGCATAGGCAGCTGCTGGGGTGGGAGCTGGGAACAGGCGGTGCCAATGTAGCCCTGCTGGGTGTGTGTCACTATCCCACGGGGAGGCCCCCAGACCACTTAGAATGAGTTTGTGCTACAGCCCTAGCAGAGAGCCAGCTGGCTGTTCGCTCCCGCTGTAGAGGCTCATGCACTACGCTGCAGAGGTCCCAGGTTGGTTTACACCAGTAGGTTGCGTCTCTTTCACTGGGTAGTGCTGCTCCTGATCACCCCCATTCCTACCTGGCCAGATCCTGGGAGCCATGACCGCTGCTCCAGCCCATCCGGTCTCTCACTCGCTCCTCTTCCAGTAGCCACAAAGCCCTGCCCGTTCTGACTGTAGGAAATTGATAAGGGAGGTAAAGGGCTACAAGGAGAAATCTCTGGTCAGCAGAACTGAGGACAGGAAGGGAGGCTTTTTAAATATATTAGGAACAACATGAATCCTGGCCATAGTATTGTTCTATTCCTAGATGGGAATGGTAGAATTAGCAATAATAATGAAGGGAAAAGCAGAAGTTTTTGATACATATTTCTGGTATTTGGGGAGGAAGGTGTCATCTCCTTATATGGTGAAAACGCTTTCCATTCCACTGGTATTTCTGGAGGATGTTAAATGGAAACAATGAAAGGTAGATTTTTAAAAAATTAAAGCGGTCCAGATAACTTGCATTCAAGAGTTTTAAAAGAGCTGGCTGAGGTGCTTGCTGGACCGTTTTTGCGGTTGTGTTTTGCCAAAATAATTCCGGTTTGAAACACAGTGATTTTCTCTCTCCCCCTCTCCCCCCCGAATTTCTTGGTTTGGCCCCTGAATGGAAAAATCAGTCGTCGGTTGCGTTCTCATATGCAGCCGTACCCCATGTGATTGCCAGCTGTACAAGCCATTGCAGCTACTTCAATGGTAACCCCCGGTGGTTCCACCACACCTTTCCTGGCAGAGAGAGTTGTGTGCTCTTTGTGGGTTGTTTGTGTGAGCCGTGCTGGTGGCACCTCCAGCTGTTCACCCCCCACAGAACCTGCTCAAGGAGAGGCGCTTGGCAAGGAAAAGCCAGCAGGCGGGGGACACAATGGCTCTCTTAGCCCGCCTGTCTTCTGCTTGAGCCCATCTCAATCAAGTATTTCTTTCCAGACTAGTGTAGCCTGTGCAACCTTAATCCCTCCCCTCGCGTGTCTGCGGTAGGGGGGAGGGATCTTAGGGCAATGATGCGGGAAGAGGTGGGACAGGAATATAGCAGGGGCGGGGCTTGCGGAGAGGAGATGGGGCGGAGCAGAGGCCGGAAGGGGCGGTGCCTGGAGCTGGGGGAGGGGGGTTGTCCCGGGCCCTGCACACCCCCAGGGATGGCCCTGCTCTGAGAGGGTGTAGGACAGTGAGGGGGTGGTTCCTGGTGGCAGAAGTGACAGTGTGAAAGCTGCAGGGCTAACGCTGGTGGGACTGGGCGAAGGGGCGGGCAGAGGAGTATGAAGAGCTGAGGGAAGGGGCTGTCCGAAGGAAGCCATTGGCAGTGCACTGCACACCGCTTTGGGCCTACACCACACGTGCCTGAGTGCCATCTAATGACACATTTACTATCACACACTTCCACGTACACAGACATGGAGGCTCTGATAACTCTATTTGCCTCGGAGACCGAGCCGGTGCTGGCTCTGGCAGGCCCCCAGGTGCAGTGTTTCCTGCCCGTCTCTCGAAACAGGTGGCTAATACTAGGCTGTGCTACTCATGACGCAAAAACGCCAGCGTTGGCTGAGACCTTAACTCTTGCCTGCACCCAGATGCAGGGGAGGTTGGCTGTGGAGTCCACGTGTGCGTGTTGGCTCTGGTTTTCACACCCGACCTGAAACATCGCTGTGTGGGTCTGGGTCCCTATTGTGTCCCCCACCTTATGATACACTCCGGCTGCCATAGCTGGTAATCTCCTGAGATCTCTTCATTGTTGCAGTTTGGGCAGGCAAAACGCCGCTCCCAGGCCTGAGAACTGAACTCCAGCGCATTAGCATGACTGATTGGATTGGTCTCGCTTCTATGGTGACATGGTTTCTATGGAAAATGAATGGCTTCTCATGTTCTATGTGTAATGGGCAAAACCCCATCTCCTCCTTCCTGGCCCCTCGAGGGGGAAGTGCGGAAGCAGCTCGAATGAGCCATCACCTGCTTGCGGCTCTCGTTTGCGTCCTGTGAATAAAACTCTCCCGCCATGCACGAGAGCTTTTCTTATGGTCAAAATAATTCTTAGAGCAGGCGTTGTAGAACATCCAGTCTTGAGTCTAAAATTCTCGTGGTGGCGATTTCCCCGCAACGCTTGGTAAGTTGTACCGATGGTTAGTTACCTTCAGGGTTCTACGTTTACACCTTATTTCCACTCTGGATTTATCTAGCATCAACTTCCAACCTGTAGACCATGTTTTAGACCTTTCTCGGCTAGATGGAAGAGTCCATTATGAAAAATGGGTTCCCCATGTCGATACTTATGGGCTATAACCAAGTCACCCCTTAACTTTCTCCTTGTTGAGCTAAATAGTTTGACTCTCTCACTAGAAGGCTTTCTCATGGCTCTTTGAGCCCTCTCCGATAACCGGGAGCTCCGTGGCAAGAGAGTTCTAGAGTTAGACCTTCCCCACTGTAACTTGAGCCCATTGCTCTTGGTTCTGTCGTAGGTCACTACTGAGAACAGCCTCTCTCCATCCTCTTTGGAACCTCCCTTCAGGAAGTTGCAGGCTGCTCTCAAATCCCCCTTCACTCTTCTCTTCTGCAGACTGAACAAAGCCAAATCCCTCAGCTTCTCCTCCTAGGCCATGTGCTCCAGCCCCCTAATCATTTTGATCGCCCTCCGCTGGACCCTCTCCAATGCATCCACATCCTTTCTACGGTGCGGGGCCTAGAACTGGACACAACACTCCAGATGTGGCCTCACCAGAGCCTAATAAAGGGGAATAATCACTTCTCTGGATCTGCTGGCAATGCTCCTCTTAATGCAACCTAATACGCCATTAGCCTTCTTGGCTACAAGGGCTCCCTGTTGACTCATATCCAGCTTCTCATCCACTGTAATCCCCAGGTCCTTTTCTGCAGAACTGTGACTTAGCCAGTTGGTCCCCAGCCTGTAACAATGCTTGGGATTCTTCCATCCCAACTGCAGGACTCTACACTTGTCCTTGTTGAACCTCATCAGATTTCTTTTGGCCCAATCCTCTAATCTGTCCAGGTCACCCTGGACCCTGTCCCTGCCTCCAGCGTATCTACCTCTCTCCCTAGCTTAGTGTCATTTGCAAACTTGCCGAGGGTGCAATCCATCCCCTCAGCCATGTCTTTAATAAAGATGTTGAACAAAACCGGCCCTAGAACCGATCCTTGGGGCACTCCGCTAGAAACCGACCGCCATCCTGACATCGAGCCGTTGATCACTACCCGCTGGGCCCGACAGTCTAGCCAGCTTTCTATCCATCTTACAGTCCTTTTATCCAATCCATACGTCCTTAACTTGCTGGCAAGAATATCCTGGGAGACCGTATCAAAAGCTTTGCTAAAGTCAAGGTATATCGCATCCATTGACTTTCCCATGTCCACAGAGCCAGTTACCTCATCATAGAAGCTAATCAGATTGGTCAGGCACGACTTTCTCCTTGTGAATCCATGCTGACTATTCCTGATCACTGTCCCCTCTTCCAAGTACTTCAGAATGGATTCCTTGAGGATCCCCTCCATGATTTTTCCGGGACTGAGGTAAGGCTGGCTGATCTGTAGTTCCCTGGATCGTCCTTCCCTTTTTTAAAGATGGGCACTACATTTGCCTTTTTCCAGTCTCCTGGGATCTCTCCCAATCTCCATGAGTTTTCAAAGATAATGGCCAAAGGTTCCGCAATGACATTTGCCAACTCCCACAGTACCCTCGGATGCATTAAATCCGGACCCATGGATTTGTGTACGTTTAGCTTTTCTAAATAGTTCCTAACCTGTTCTTTCCCCACCAAGGGCTGTCCACGTCCTTCCCCTACTGCCTTGCCTAGTGCATTTCTGGGAGCTGACCTTGTCCGTGAAGACAGAGGCAAAGAAAGCCTTGAGTACTGCAGCTTTTCCCACATCATCCAGTAAGGGCCCCACACCCTGTCTGATCACCCTCTTATTGCTAACAGGCCTGTAGAAACCTTTCTTGTTACCCTTCACATCCCTTGCCAGCTGCAATTCCAATTGCGCTTTCGCCTTCCTGATAACTGCCCTGCATTCTCGAGCAATATATTTATACTCCTCCCTAGTCATCTGTCCAAGTTTCCACTTCTTGTCAGCTTCCTTTTTGGCTGTAAGCTCACCATGGATGTCCCCAGTAAGCCAATCTGGTCGCCTACCATATTTGCTTTCCTTGCTGCGCATTGGGATGGTTTCTTCCTGTGCCATTAATAAGGCTTCTTTAAAATACTGCTAGCATCACCAACACTTCCACTGCTTGCTGGACTCTTAGCAGACACGGAGGGGTAAATTAGCGCTAAATCACAGCCCAGCACACTGAGAGCCAGGACTGGTGACTGTAAACAAACTTTATGGGACTGCGGGAAACTTGGCCACACTCATGCTAAGTGGACACCCGGCTCACTCAAATCATGCCGGACCACGGAGTTTGCCGGACCAGAGAGGTTCAACCTGTACCTGATTGTTTGAGGACCAGCCCCAGAGTTTGTGCTGTCAGGTCGTTCTCCTCCTCCAAGAAGACAGCGAGAATGGGTTTTAATTGCAGTGCATTTTTCAGAACTAGTTTTCCCCACGCCCACGCATTTCTACTGGGAACCTGTTTATTAAAAAAGTCAGCCGTGTGCACCCCCAACACAACCCCCCAAAGTCACACACCTGGCAAATTGTATACACACACACACACACACACACACACACACACACACACACACACACACACACACACACACACACACACACACACACACTCTGAACTCAACTCACTCTCCTAGACCTGTGGCTGCAGAGCAGAACAATGCAAAGATGCCATGCCCTGGTTCATACTTCCCCTGTGTTTGTGTCGGGTTTCCAGACGAGGCCCTGGGCGTGACGCTGTGTGTCCATGATCGACTGCCATAGCCTAGCACATCGCTCCCACGCATGCAGGAGCACTCAGGTTATTGTGGTGCACTGCAACTGGCTTCCCCGTTACACAGGCAGAGGACAATTTTCAGGCTCTTGCTGGTACTCATCCTCTCTCTGAACCCACACCCCCAGCGGATCTTTCTACTGAGGATCTGTGCAAATGCCACCAGCTCAGGAATGGGAGGAGTGTGATTTTGGAGAAGGGGGTTGAGAGAGCCCCCTGGTTTAAATCAACCCACCAGAAAGCGCTTTTCCCTCTAAAGCAAGGCAGGGAGAAGAAAGCCCAAAAAGAAAGCAGCAAAGGAACCGGGTGAAAAAGGAGGATACTAAAGAACTTGGGAACCCAAGAAGCCAGACCTGGAGAGTTTCCAGCGCTCGCTGGGTGCCAGACACAGCTGGTCAGTGCTCAAGCATAGAATGGGGGAGCAGAGAGATTGCTCTGTGCAGGCTTTATTCCCTCTGCACATCTACTAGGCTCTCTCCTCAGGCCCTTCCTCATGTGGAACTAATTCCCACTACAATGCCCCCTATCGGGAAACTACGTATCCGCACGCTGCAGGATCGGGCTCGGAATGAGCATTCGTTCCAATTGGCACTCGATCAAGCATTCCCATGAAAGGTGACGATGCATGAATGAGCCAGCCTCTTATGCCGAGGTCTGTCCAGTGCCGCGACCAGGCACCTGGGGGTATACAATAGGCCGCTGCAAGGAACAATGCAGGCTCTCCCCTGCCTGAAGGCGGTGTTGTCTTAGCAGAGCGCGGTGCTATTCAGAGGCATGGATTACAATGTCGGCCATGGTTAGGTTAGCAGAAAGAAGATCTCGGCCTTTTAATATTCTGAACTTGCCTGCTGCTAGTTGCCTCTTAGTCTTTACAGACACAAAAAGGAAGGAGGGTTCTTGTGTAATGGGGAGACTCTTGTCCGGCCAGCTACCTCCTCCACTCCCAGGCGTAGGGAGCGAGTCTGGAAGGCGATAGAAAGTGCAGAGTCCACCTGAGGTTCACTCTGGAAAGCAGTCCCTCCCCCCGGACTCCAGTGATTAACACACACCTGCTCAGAGACCTCTTCGTAGGAACATTTCAGGAGGAGGAAGGAGAACGACCTGTTTCTGCCAGAGAAACTGCAGTGCAGTGTAGATCAGTAGTAAGCAGGTAGTTCTTAGGGTGCTTTCATCAGTAGCTCTCGGAGCACTTTCGGAGTGGTATGTCTATGTTCCAGATAAGGAAATCAACCAAGGCCACCCAACAGTTCAGTGGCAGAGGACAGTCTCCTATCTGTTGGGACAATGGTAGTGCAGCAGAGCCCTGAGCTTAGCTGGGGTTCTGGGGCTTCTGTAATACAAATAATAAATGGACTTGTATAGGCTACTGTAGTACATTAGCAAGGAGAGAGCTGGGTGAAATAGGTGTGCTGTAGGGACTGATCCACTTGGTGGATTTAGTGCTTTCCTTTGGGTTTGAAAATCCTGTGGCATATTCGAGTTAATCTCTTGTATTTAAAAAAACCCTTTCCTCCCTGTCGATCGTTTCACTCACTCTGCTCTTTGGATCCTTTTTGCCTTTCGTGTGATCTTGGCAGCGTGGCTGGAGTGGTCAGTTAAGCGTGGTGTCTCCTGGGGGCTAGCATGCTTGGATTGTGTTTCCTGTCCTGCCAGGGACCGTTTTCTGTAATGCAAATGTAGCACTGACAGGCCCCTGGATTTCTGGAACTTTGTGTATGAAGCTCGACCACATGAGCTAAAACGCCGTACAGCAGACTCCCCGATTTCTCTCGAAGCAGTTTTGGTGCTAGTAGACAGGACAGAGGGCCACACACAGGTGTGTGGGTTACCCACAGAGTAAGCAGATGCGCCATGGCGCACAGTTCCAGCAAGAGCCAGCAGGGAGCTATGGGGAGCGCTGGCAGGGGCCTGGGTTGCACTAGGACTGTACCTGTAAGAAATAAGTTACTTTCACCACTGGTTACACAAACACTTGCATTGAACTGACAGTGATATTGGAGAGAATCAAACATTTCTAGGGACAATAAGTCAAGCTCACCCCGGGTATAACTCCTTGACTGTGCACCACATTTCAAGAAGGATGTGGAGGAATTGGAGAAGGTCCAGAGAAGAGCAACAAGAGTGATGGAAACTCTAGAGAACATGAGCTAGGAGGACAGACTGAAAGAATTGGGCTTGTTTAGTTTGGAAAAGAGAAGATTGAGGGGGGACATGATAGCAGTTTTCAGGTATCTAAAAGGCTATTGCAAGAAGGAGGGAGGAAAAATTGTTCTTCCTGGCGTCTGAGGATAGAACAAGAAGCAATGGACTCAAACTGCAGTAAGGGAGATTTAGGTTGGACACGAGGAAAAACTTCCTACCTGACAGGGTTGTTAACCACTGGCAGCGGTGGATTTAGGGCGGGGCAGGCGGGGCGACTCCCCCACGCTTCTCGAGGCCCCGCGCATGCACCATGGCGCCACAGCTCATGCGCTGTGTCAAAGGAGGGGCCCCGCGAAATTTCATCCGTCCCTAACCACTGGAATAAATTGCCTAGGGAGGTTGCGGAATCTCCCTCTCTGGAGATATTTAAAAGCAGGTTAGATAAATGTCTATCGGGGATGGTCTAGAGCAGTAGTTCTCAAATTTTTCAGCATCATGCCCCCTTTTTGATTTTTGAGAAACCCTCACCCCCCCCCCCAAAAAAAATTTCAGCAAAACTTTGTTGATCAAAAAAAAAAAAAAAAGAAACAATTGGCCTTTTAAGAGCAGAGCTGGCATTGCCCTTTTAAAGTCTGCCCCAGCCAGCCCGAGTGGATGGACAGATGGGCATGCCCCCCAGTTTGGGAACCCATGGTCTAGACAGTACTGGGTCCTGCCATGAGGGCAGAGGACTGGACTTGATGACCTCTCGAGGTCCCTTCCAGTCCTAGTGTTCTAGGAATCTGTGTCTTCAGTGGAATGACCGGGGGGGGGGGGGGGGGAGGTGAATTTGCCTCTTTCTTTTCGTCTTTGACCTTTTCGTTTTATTGTGAACATGAACAAACTTTCCATGCAACTACTCACCAATCTTCTGCAAAACCCATGTTCTCTTCTAAAAAAGCCATTTGTGTCTGATCCACTTCTCATTATCTGTGCTTCTTTCGTTCACGTTCCAAAACCGGTAACTGTACACCCCAGAGTCCTCTTGATCCTAATCTGTCCCTTTCCCCAGGAAAAGGATTTCAGAGGCTTTACTTCTCTGTGCCGCCGACGCAGCGACATGTATCCTGTTTTGTTATTTTCAGGGCACCTGTCTTAAACCCCAGGCTTTTTACAAAATTAAAGCTCTCTGGAAATTGCAAGCCAGATCCAATTACGAAACTTCCCCTGTGGCATCACTTTACGGTAGCTGGTGCAAATTAACCCCCAGCTCACATCCACACGGGAGCTGCAAACTGGTAGACGTTTTCCCTTTTTAGCTGGGGGAAATGCGGATGAATTGCCCCAGTCGTCAATGAGGGCGGTGGAAGGGCGAATTGTACCCCTTAAGCTCCTGGTGTGGAGCCAGCAATAAAACAAAGGGGCGGCATGAGGAATCCTAGTAAGTCAGTCCCTTCCGCTCCGTTCTGGTTATTCAGCAAAAGGGGCTTAATTTAACCCTTGTATCTGGCCTCTGAGCCTGACGTTGGAGCTAGTCCTGTACGACCTTTTCCCCGTGCCCAGCGTATTCCAGTCGGCGGGGCTGCAACGTGAGCCCCGTCGAGGCCTTTCGAGACTGACACTTGCTTCCCATGCCAGGCTGGATGGACTTGATTTGTGTTGTCTCTGTCTCCAGCTGCCTTCTGGGGAGACATCGCCTTAGAGGAAGAGGACTTGAAGCTGTTTCAGATAGACAGAACTGTTGAGGTACCAGGGCAGGCGGCGGAGCATGCAAGACACACGACAGGTAAGTGCAGAGAACGGGAGGGACCATGTCTGCCCTGGCTTGGTGGCAATGGTGGACTCGTAGAAGCAGCCCCTTTCCCCATCTCCTGGGCTAAGAATGGGCACGAACCCACAGCGGTCACTGCTTACTCCAATCAGAGCAAGGCTTTACAGCCCTTACTCCAGGAGTCCAGAATGAATGTTCCTCAACGCTGACCCGCAGCTCTGCGAATTAGCTGGAATGCCGTCATTTAGTAGAACTGGCCCTCACGGCGGCTATTTTTGGCCTCCACAATCTCAGTGGAATAATGTCGCTTCTTCCAGCTCTCCGTACAGTTAAATCATTGTCATCTCATGAGCAGAAGTTACCCGCAATGGTGGTTGTACAGCTTGAACCTCCGTAATCCAGCAACCTCTGTGGTCTGGCATGATTTGAGTTAGCTGGGTGGCCGCTTAGCATGGCTGTGGCCACGTTGCCTGCTGTCTCGTAAAGTTTGTTTACATCCCCCAGTCCTGGCTCTGGGCTGTTTAGCTCGAATTTTACTCCGCAATGTCTTTTCAGAGCCCAGTAAGCAGGGGAAGTGTTGGCAGTGCTGCTAGACAATATTGACCTACTATGGTCTGGCAAATTCTCCGGTTCAGCACCGCTCAGGTCCTGAGGGTGTCGGACTAGAGAGGTTCATCCTGTAATTGAATCCAATTAACAGTTGTTTCACACTGCTGTTCCGGGATGGGTTGTCAGCAACGGGGATCGAACCTGGTCCCTCTGGATCCTAATACTGGAGCTGAAAATTCCAGCTCTCATTGCTAGCTTAACAGCAGCTTGGAACCCCTAGCCCCCGCTCCCCGGGCAGTGCTAATGGGGGAATTGCCACACTGAGAGGCCATGGATTATAGTGTGATGTTCTATAAAACAGGCCGGGCACATCCAGTTGAATAGTTTATATGGGTCATTTACCAGAGAAGTGGTGAGGCCCAGGTGGCAAACCTGGGGGTGGGGGTGGATCCCATCTGTCCTAGTGCCCAGGAATAGGTCTCAGAGGAGCAGGGGAGGTACCTGTGTAATGCCCACAGGCAGATTCGAACCTGGGACCTCTGGAGCTTTTAGTGCGTGAGTCTTTCTGGTGGAACAGTGGGGGGAACCCGCCTGAGAGACGTGCCTGTTCTGGGCTGCTGCTTTCTAGCCGGATGAAAGCAGCCTCTGTGCAGAACGAGCCCAGGAGCTTTTATCAATGGGACCCCCTTGCCTGGTGACCTCTCCAAGTGTCCGAAAGCGGCTAATCAGCTTAGTTGTCTGGGGCAGGACTGCTTCATCCGCACCCTCCCCCCCCCGGCTCCTCCTAGCAGAGCTACAGCCCCGGCCCCTCCCTTCCGCTTTCCCTGGGCTTCAGTCTCCCTGGAAGGTGCGTTTTGGCAGGGGGAGAAAATGTGCAACTGTTGGGCTTTGTATTTACCACTACAGGGTTCTCCAGCTGTCAGGTGTGTGTGTGTGGGGGGGGGAGGGGTGCAGTTTCCGAGGTCCTGTGGATGGTGGAGTTGCTAAACGTGCGTAGCTCTCTGGCTGTAGTGCCTCCTGACAGTCACGTCAGCTCTGCTTGATACAGGTTGCAAGCCAGCCCGTAGGCGTGGGAAGTAGGGAGGCAGAGGGAGGGGGTGCTGGAGCATCCCACGTTTTGCACCCGGCTTTCTCGCACGTGGGGGCTGGCTCATCTAGCCCTAGAGCCGTGCCGGGCCCCTGGGATCCTGCTGCCCGCTAGCCCCACTGGCTTTGTCAACCTCCTAGGGTCCTGCAGCCGGTCCTCGGGGTCCCGCTGGCCCTGCCAGGCTCCATAACCCCACCAGTTCTGGGGTCCCCCTGTCGGCCCAGGGCTCTGCAGCTGCTCCCTCCCGCCCACTGTGGCCCCAGCCTGGAGCAGTGAGAGATGCCAACTCTCCTGGACTGGACAGACCAGCTGCCATTTGCAGTTACGGAGACCCCGGAGAGTGGGCAACCCGATCTCAACGAGGGGGTGCAGCTCAGCATCCGCACCCCAAAAATAGTCCCAGCTCCACTGGGCCAGCCTGTGTCCATTGATCTTGGAGACTGGCCGTTCCCAGCCCAGCCCTTCCCGCTCCAGAACGGGAGGCTGCTGCCCATCTTGTGTGTGTTTGCCCTAGGAGGGGACGAAAGGTTACTGCAGTGGTCTCAGCCCGTGGGCTGCTTGTGGCCTGGTCGGCGCACAGCTGTGGGCCACGTGACTGCCGCAGGGCCACGTGGGGAGCGTGTATATTGTGTGACTCCGGCCCATGTGACACACAGAGCTGCATATGCAGCCCGCCACGGATCGCGGGGTTTTGCCCACGAAAGCTGATGCCCAAGTAAATCAGCTGGTCTCTAAGGTGTCACAAGGCTTCTCGTTTTTGGGGGGACACGCTAACGTGGCTGCCCCTCTGATGTAAGTGGTATAGTCTGTCCTGTACCTGCACTCCCCCATCCGCAGCCGTGCCAGCCCCGGGCCTTCAGAAGTCCCCCGTCACGACTCCAAAAAAACGAGGGGCCTGTCTGAAAAACCTCGCAAGCTGTGAATAAAATAATCTTTGGGATTTCTTTGGCCGTCTGGTGTCTGAGAGAGCCCCCCGAAGGAATTCCGGGGTCACGCGTTGCCAGTTTGTCTCGGCACCCGCAAAAGTTAGAGCATTTCTTTGTGCGAACGAAATCTGAGATGCTCCCACCATCTCTTGACTCTTGCAGCTGGGGCTTTAAGTGAGAGACCAAATATTGTGAAAATCTCCAGAGCTGCCCACGGTGGTTTGCCGCTGATCAGGAAACCGAGGAGAATGGTTTCCTACCTCTCTGAGATGCGGAGGGTGAGATTCATCAGGGAGAAGGCCCTTTTGTACCCCAGGAAATGGCTCTGAGAACAGTCTCATTCAGGGTTTCCATCCCTTAGTACGAACAACCTCCAGAGACTGTCCTTAGCGTGTGTGTCTCGTCTATTTCCGTCTCCCTTCATGGAGCCCTGACTTTACGCGATCTGGCTGCTCTGGGTTCGAGAGCGTTTTCCTTCGCCATTTTGCACCTTCCAACTCTCTCCTCCGCATCTGATTTCCACTGGGAACGTCTCTCTGTTCCTGCCTGAATTTCTCTGTCATGACCGAGCCCTTTAACGTAATCGATCACACAGTGATTCGGCACAGTCGTTCTGTAATTTATACCACGTACCATCTGCTGCCCTGGATTACGGAAATCCTGTTAGGATATAGGGTTTTATCTGGCAGCCTTTACTCACCCAAGTAGTCTTGTTTCAACAGAGATACCGTTGTAAGGATGACTCGCGTGAGTAAGAGAGGTAGGTCTGAGCCCATGGCTTGTGGGAAACTATACGAAGCTTATGCTGTGTTTGCTTATTTATTACTAAAAGGCACCCATTTTGAACCCTGGCTGAGGCAAGCCAGCTGCTTCAAGCTAATCATCTTAGCCATACGTTTTATCGCTAATGTTTAATGTATCTTCACGCTGATTTCGGGCAGCCCAGCGAGAGTGTCTCCGAATTCAGAGCTTTGAGAGTTTTTGCCGACAACAGAGCTCAACCCTGTATCAAAGTGGTAAGAGACCTCTTGCACGAGGGCTATCACGATCAGAGACCGTCAGTTCGGATCTTCTCCGGCCCATGGGGGACGATTGTAGATCGGTCCAAAGTGCTTGGTTTGATCAAAAAGTAAACGGTGCCTGGAATGGGACTTTCCTTTCCCAGCCTGCTGCATTTCACCGTGCGAGATTTTTCTCACTCTTCAACCTCACTTTTCCTTTTCCATACCAGGTGAGTCTATCCAGGATAGTTATTTTGCAGCTGCGTGCTTTAGTCTGGCTGATTGAATCGGATCCTTTTGCAGGCCTAAGTGGCTCTTTTTTTTAAACCTCACTGCCATCTTTGAAACCGCACCTGGGCGCTGAGACTCACGCTGGGTTCTTATTCTCTGCTGCAGCTGCATTATTACTAATGCACAGGAAAAGTCTGCGCATGGACGGAAAAGATTAGCGGGCGCACTGGCCCTGTGGGAGTCGATAGGACTTCTGCCAGATTACACTGTGTCTGCTCCTTTCAAATCAGGCTTTTCTAGTGCTCGGATTTGCACCAAGGTCAGTCTGGTGGTAGCTACTCATTCCCTGAGGTTTAGGAACTGGGGGAGCATGTGGTATCCCAAAGCCGGCTCCGCAAGCTGCTCTAACTGTGCTCCATCTGGCAGTGGCCTGACTTGACTTAGCCTTTTTTCACAAATGCAGCTGATCAACGTTCAGGCATGTCAGTTTCATAGCCAGGGTATGGCAGCCTGAAATAGCCCCTATGCAATGGAGTAGGTCCTAGTCAAGCAGGCTGGATGTCCAGTGTGAGACTCAAACTCATGGCCTGCAATCCTGAAGGTCATGAAAGTGTCACGACCAAGCAGCCACTGCACACCTTCCCAGACCTGGTGGTCTGCATCCATAAAGCTCCTTCTAGAAACACGACGTTGCCATGAGCTTATCCCCTGTTTTTTTGGCTGCTGGTGTCCAGTCTGTAAGTTCTATTTTTTTTTTCTCCCTGTTTCAATAAAAAAAAACGGGGTTATGTTTTTTCTTCAGCAGTTTCACAGGCTTTGCAATATTGTTCCACTTAACCCATGAAAGCCGTTTTCGTTCAGATGAAAACCCTCCACTGCTCCAAACTTCGCCAGTTCGACCTTTCTTTGCGGGAACTGACTGATGTTTCTCTTCTGGATCCGATCCACCAATTCTTTGGGGGGCATAAAATAGGAGAGGGGAAAAAAAAGAATGGGATTTATTCTTGTTCAAGATTCCCAGCTGCCTATTACAGATTCATCTGCCTGGATTTCCTTCATGAGCAGTTGACGTTCTTCAAACCTGTCAAGCAAATTCCGAACAGAATCGCTCGCCCATACACCCCAATCCTCACAGCACAGCTGGTTTCGGACGTGGGCACAGGTGGATGCAGGACTAGTGGTTGCAAAAATGTGTCTTCCCAGACTTCCCCCCCAGAAACGCTTTATGTCCAAGTTCGGTTTTCAGATACACCGAGGAAAGTGTGGTTGATTTCAGTGCGGTGCAACGGAGACGTTTCGATTCCTGCTCGGGGTTCTCGGGACCAATACACCAAGAAGGAACTCACTTTTGAGGAGTGGTTTATGCAGTGAGCACAGAATTCTTGTTGTCTGCTGGCCGTCTTGAACTGACACCTTGCTTGCTCTGGTCTAGGTGTAGGAAGGGTGTGTCCCTTTTATTGAAGTCAAGAAAGCCTGAACAGTGAAACCTCCTCAGAATCTAACTACACAGACGGCAGCTGATGCAGCTGGGCTTGAATGGAGATTGCTAATAGCTTTATGTTGATTACCTGTCATGCAGAGAACATGTGGTCAGATTAGGGATGTGAAATCCCATGTAATTGGTTAACCGGTTAAATGCATTGTTTAATGCAGTGGTGGGCAAAAGGGCCTCTGTGAGCCGGATTCGGCCCGCCAAGCAAGCCTGCCACTCCCCCGCCCCCAAGCCAATCAGGGCCTGGGGGCAGGGGGAAGCACACGAAATCTCCACCCACCCTGCCCTGCAAGGAGTGCATGGCGCTTAGAAGCACTGCGCGCTCCGGGCAGGGCGGGAGAAGACTTTGCACCAATCAGAGTCTGTGGGTGGGGAAGCAGGAGGTGTCCTGGCCCCACCCCTTCTTTCCAAGGCCCCGCCCTTCCTGGGGTGGTCCAGGGCCACTTGAAACATTTCTGAAGTGGCTGCTGGTCAAAAATGATTGCCCACCCCTGGTTGAATGGGTTAATCGATTAAAGGGGGGGTGAGCAAGTGGCCACTCTAGCCCCCACCTATGAAACATTCACATCCCTAGTTCAAATGCAGAGGAGGAGATCCACGCATCCAATAGGACTGCACATCAGAAGTTAAATCCATGATGCTAAATGGAATATTAGACTCCGCTTAGCCGGTAGGTCTGTTACTGCCTATATCCAGCATCGGTTCTGAAGCTGCCTCGTTTCTGTGAATCCTTGCTCCAATAATACATTTGAGTTGGCTCGAGTGTGTGGGCTGCCCTTGGCGTGTTTCGTTTCCAAGGATGTTTCGGCAGAGGAGCTTGCAGGAGGAGGGAAAGGAGGGTTTTCAGCTGACGGGCGGAGAATACGTTCCGAGAGGCTTTGAGACTTGCCCCAGAAACCTGATTTTTTTAAAAAGCTGTCTTCATCCCATCGGGGGTCGAGACCAATCTAGAATTTAAGGCCAGAAGGGAGAACTGAGTCATGGCTATGGATACCGTCCTCCACGTGCCCGCGACTGTCCAGTCGGAGCTCAGTTGGAAATCACTAAAGGCTCTCGGGAGACGGATCTCAAATGAGTTGCACATCCAACCGTTATTCACCACGATGATGCGAGGAAAGAAGGCCAGGCCACAAGGAAATGCAGAGCGAGTGGTTGAGCTGTCTGTGGAGAAAGGAGTTCAGTTTGGGGAAGACCGAGTCGGCTTTGAGTTTGTCAAGTTTCATTAGCAGAGAGAACGGACATTGGTGGCCACGGCAGACAGAAAAAGCTGCTGCTTTCCTTTTCACACCCAAGTATTTATCAGCTGTCAGAGGGAAAGAAAGCCAAGTCGTCTTAGACGTAAGTGCCACACAGTGTCCCTGCGGTTCTGGCGATTGAAGGGCTCTGATCTTTAGAAGGGCTAACGATCATCTCGCCTCGAGCCGGAGGGTGGATGTCTGCTTGGGAAGATGGCAACGGGAAAGCCAGAAGGAAATATATTTCAGATGAATCTTATGATTTGCCTCCATGTGCTTCACTTATAACAGTACGTGGATGGGAAAAGCTTTCGAGGGCATTAACTGTACAGTCCCCAGTGAAATTAACGGTGGTTAATCCCAAAGTCAGCTTTAAAAATCTCAGCCTAAGTCTGTATGTGAATCACTTCCTTTTACGCACCATTGAAATGCAGCCATCTCTGGGGTGTAGCGTGGCAGCCTTTTTAACAGCAACAGTAGCATGATAAAAAGTCTTCAGGGGTTGCCGGGTTAGTCTGTAGCTTTAAAAACACCACGCAGTCCTGTGGCATCTTAGAGAGCTTTTGTGGGTAAAACCCACTTCCTCAGATGAGTTGGAGTGGAAATTACAGAATCCAGGGTATATACAACAGCAAAAGCAGTTACCTGTCAATTGTAGGACCAGTGCTAATGATGCAAATTAAGTCAGACTGGATGTGGCCCAGTTATAGCATTTGATGTGGAAATGTGAATATCCAAGACAGGGGAAATTGCCTTTGTAGTGCTTTAAGTGGTTACTATCTTTATTGAAGCCCAAGTTGATGGTGTTGAGCTTGAAAGTGAACTCCAGTTCAGCAGTGGAACCTCTGTGATCGGGTGATAAAATTCTTTTGTAGAAGGCTGGCTACTTTTTGTCAAAGTCAGACAGGTCTCACTCACATTTGTCAGACTGCTCTGTTTATTAGCAAAGCTGCTCTGCTAAATGCACCCAGAAAATGTGAGTGCCACACAAGGTTCAAACACCTTGACTTATACAGTCAAGTTAACAAGATTAAAAGAGGCAAAACTTCACATGATTAGTATGAGGCTAGTCAAGTATCTTCATTTCCACATCAAGCACACAGCAATCTCCTGTCCATATCTCCCTGGTTATCTCAATTGCTTTCTGCCTAACACCTAATGTTTCCTTTCCCTGTTACCCCAGGTACACCTGGCTAGCACTCTGATCTGCATACCTATTAACAACATTAACATAATTTCCTCTTTCCTGTTCAGAGACAAAATACAGGACTATGTAGCACTTTAAAGACTAACAAGATGGTTTATTAGGTGATGAGCTTTCGTGGGCCAGACCCACTTCCTCAGATCAATATGTGGAAGTCTGGTCCCATTCCGGACGTTGTGTGTGGTCCCATTCCGGACGTTTGATTTGTGTCCATTTATCCTTTGATGCAGAGACTGCCCGGTTTGGCCAATAGACACGGTAGGGGATTGCTGGCACTTGATAGCATCCGTCACATTGGAGAACATAGAGTAGCAGGATCATCTGCCGCCGTGAAGCAAGCCAGAGTAGCCAGTTGAAACCACAGTGGATCTTACGGGAGGGGAGGCTGTAAGAATCCGGTGGGGATTAGGTAAAGACACCAACACTAACTCCCCTGCTGGCTTTCGAATTGCTTCAGCTCTCGGGAGGCCTGGTAGATTCATGTGGCCCCTGGCTTTTCCGGAAGAGGGACCCAGGAAATGGTTCCAGCCCTCCGTTTCTGAGATTCCACACGGTTCCAGAACGCAAAGACGTTGGACTAGTTGTCCTAGATGTTGGAGAGCCCTGGCGTGGCTGCCGAGTTTTTACTGGTGGGTGTAGTTATTTCTTGGTGACTCCGCCACAAGCTGCTGGTGTCACCCTGGGCAAGTCGCTTGACTGCTTTGCCTCACTTTCCTCTACTCTAAGCCCTCACTGCTAGGGGCAGCAGGAGCTGGTGTTGTTCATAAAGCAATCTGCCCTTCTTGGATGCCTCCCTGCCACAGATCAGAGTATTAGAGCTTCTCCATGCTCCTTCGGAGCTCAGACCACTCGGGCTAAAAGCCCCAGTGCCGGCGAGTTGCAGGAGAGCTACGCTTTCGAGGCCGGAGAAGTAACAAGCTGAATTCCTCTCCTCCGCCCTGTGGGGGAAATGGTTCCACCTCCTTGCTGTTCTCCGGGCGCCCCTCTCGTCAGCTTACAGTAGCGGCACAAAGGAGTGGCCCCCAGGGCCGTTTTGTCCGGGTCTTTGGCATGCCTTGCACTCGCCTCTTAATCTGCCGCCTTTTGTGGCCGTCCCGGCTCAGCGGCCAGCGTTTCTTTGAACAACGTTTCCTCTACTGTAAGAGTCACCCGGGAGGTTTTCTTCCCCCTGGCTCCCGGGGCTGGCACTTTGTGCTTCACTGGGCCCTCCCACGCTGCACGAGGCTCTCTAGTGTGCGCAGACAATCGCGGCACCTGCGGCTTGCGGAGACGGGAATCGCCGCGGGCTTTGCCCAGCGCACTGGCACGGGCGAAAGCTCCTTTTGATCAGCACCGCTCCCTCGACGGCACCACAGGCTGGGTCCTCAGGAGCCACGTTGGTGTTCTCCGAATGGAGGAGTTGAGGGGTTTGACAGGCTTGCAGGAGGTCCAACTCGCGGAACCACGCTGACCTTTTGTAAAGCTCCTTTTTGTATGCTTCTGGGCCGGTGCTTGGAGAGCCAAGTCACCCACCGGTGGGAAGGGAAGGCCCTGCCCTGGCTGGCTCGGGTAGCCGTCTGTAGTCGGCGCACTTTGTCCCATCCAGGGCGGCGCGATGGTCGTGGCACTGGAATGCATCCGCTGAGGCCTGGCTCCATCTCGTCACTTGGCTCTCGCTGCTGGTCAAGGGGAAGCCCGGGGTGTCCTCTGGGTTCTCCTTCAGGGAGGACGCTGAAATGCAGCCCCGCCCCATCTCTGTCGCTTCCGGATCCACTACCTCCCCCCAGCCTGGCTGACCCAGCGGAAGCAGCGGGCAGGTCCAGCCTTTGGCAGTAGGGACGTTGGATACACTGGAAGGGGGAGGCAGGAGCGAGGCACAATTTAAAACAAAGAAGAGTTCGACCCGCTGGCTACTGAGGGCTTGTCTGGTCCATGCACGGCAGGCTGGGGTGCTGCATGAACAGCCTCTGCTGACCCCCAGCCCCGCCCCGAAAGTCTCGCTGCTGTCTCCCATGCTGCGTCACATTGGAAACTACTTCAGAGCTCAGCCCTCCGTTCCCTGGGTCTCTGGCCCCCTTCAGCCGGCCGCCCCCTCTGGCTTGTGCATTTGATTTAAATTCAGGGTGAGAGCCTGGGTGGTGGGTGCCATAGGCAAGGGAAGGCGTTACCTTCCCAAAACTGCCTATGCTCCCTGGCCGCCCGGGAGGTCTCGGGCCACGGCGTGGCAGCCCGCCTGCCCAGGAAGGACTGGGCTTCAGGGCTGGGTTTGGGCAGGGGTTGGTTCCACAGGAGGAGGTCGTGGAAGGGGGCGGGGCCTCTGGAGGAAGGGGCGGGGCTTGCGTTCACCCGTGGCCCAAGGGTGAATTTTTCCAAAGAGCTCCCCATCGGCCTATCGCTGCCTTCGAAGAAGCCACACGCTTTCCCCGGCGTCTGGGGGCGCGGCGTGAGGCCAGCGCTGAATTCTTAGGACCATCTCGCCCGCTATTGTTGCGATGGCGCGAGGAGGCGCCAACTCAGGGATGGGCAGCCACGAATAGCGGGTGGGCCGCATGCCTGGCCCCTCCCCCGCTTCCACTCCCTTCCCTGCGAGCAGCCGGCGCCTGCATGAGTCTGACACAGACATGTTTGTCCTTCTCTCGCACTTTTTATCTGAGGCTAAAAAGTTAGACGTGCACTGATTAACCTTCTGACAGCTGGGGAAGTTGTTACCATTTTGCTATGGGGAAACTGAGGCACAGCAGGGAAGGAGCCCCAACGAGTTGCCAGCAGAATAGAACCCCCAGAAATCGCGAGCTGTGGTCCCTTTACTGGCTTGATAAATTATTTATATTGATTAGCCTAGGCCAGTGATTTCAACCAGGAGAATGCACAGCCCTAGGGGTACACCAAGATCTTCCAGAGGGCGCGCACACTCCTCTAGCTACGTGCTTCATTTCCCAACAGGCTGCATAAAAAGCACCAGTGGAGTCGGTACAAAGAAAACGTTTGTGCCGACCACGACGCGTGGGCGCTGCTTGGTAGCCTGGAGCAGAGGCTCTCAAACCGGGAGCCGCTCCGTTTTAATGGTGGTGCCAGGGTTAATTATAAACTCGCTGGAGCCCAAGTCAGAGACCCGCTCCTTGGGGCTGAAGCCAGAGCTCGCGTTTTAAAGGGAGGTGAAAAGTGGGGTGGGTGAGACAAATCAGACTCCTGAGAAGAGAACTGTCATTTGGGAAAGGGGGGACCCTCTGGCCTACACCACTCTGCAGCTCTCCTTAAGTAGCACATGAGGATTTTAAATTTCTCTGCTACTGCATGGATTGATAGCCCTCTCAACCTCCCCTGTCCCTTAGCCGGGGAGCTGGTTTTTCGAACCCCGGTGGTAACGAGTGTAGTCCTTTAATCGCAAACGCGGTGCGTAGTGCTGCATTTGACGCATGTTCCCAATCCAGTCTCACCTCCAAGGCTGCAGTGCGGGTCCGTAAAAGGCATAAACGCTGCTGCGGCCACTCTGCTGGGCAGGGCTACCCCGTGTGTGTCTGGGCCAATGGTGTTTGTCAGGCCTGGGGAGGAGAGAAGGGTGCTTGGTCCCCAAGTTCTGAAAGGGAGCAGGCTATGCTCTACTGCTTTGTACTGGTCGTAAGGGTGAGAGATGGGGAGAGGAGAAAGTTGGGGGTGGGGTTTTTTTGGGGGAAGAGGTGGTTCGGGGCAGGGTCTGGGAGGGAAGGGATGGTGTGAGGGCAGGACTGGTGGAGGGCAGCATGGTTTGAGCACCCATGCCTCCTCCCCATTTTTAAGGCACTTTCCCGATTCCTGGTCAGGTCCTCCAAGAAAGCAGACGGGCCTTTGGCCTGTGGGATGCGGGGAGAGGGGTCGTCACGGCAACTCAGCGAACGGTTCCTCCGGTGAAATGAGAGGCGTCTCTGGCAAGCGAAGTGCCTCCTCTCAGGGGGATCGATCCTGGAGGTCCCTGGCGTCTCGCCTTCTTGGGCTCGGAAAGTGGGCGCCTGGTTGTATTCGCGGTGACGCCGTCTGAGCATCACGTCTCCCTGGGCAACAGACAGAGGAGTCGCCGGACAGCTGGGCTCTAGTTACGTGCACCTAGGCGGCACCTGGACCAATAAAGGGCCTTCAGCTCCATAGCTGCTGTAGGCGGGAACTAGCCAGAGGCCATCTTGGATGCTGTGAGCAGCAAATCCACTCCCAGCGGGCTGTCTCGGTGAAGTCATGGTTACGCCTTTGGGTTGACTTCTCAGCCCAGGAGAGGAGCTTGTGAACCCCCTGACTGGCTTGTTGGGGCCTGTTTTGGGAGGACCGTCCGTACTCCTGTGGGGAAGGGGAGGCTGGTGGGTTACTCAAGGCTCCCGCAAAAGGAAGAGGGACACAAGGAGTGATGGTGGTAATACGTGTGCGCGTGTGGAGGGGTCGTCTTGTCCTCCTACCGCTCCCTTGGGGCCTATATCTGTCTCCCCACTCCGTGCCCTTCTTCAGCGAGAGCTCCATTCTCCTCTTCAGCGTTCTTAATTAGATGGGGTCAAAATCTATATGTGATCCCTTCCTGTGTCCTCTGGCCCAGATGGGAGAATCTATCACTAAAGTAAAACCCCTTTTACCTCCTCAGTGGCTGGCAAGAGAGACTGTGGAACAATCTGCTACTGGAACCAAGAATCACCTTGACCCATTACACTTTCAATGCCAAATGAAAGGCGCGTTTCTTAACCCTCACTGTCACTCATAAACCCCCTTCATTTACCTATCAGTCTCCCTCCAAAATCACGTTTTATCGCACGCGGGGGAGAAGGCATATGAGGTCCTTTCTCCGTCCAGCTCAGTCACGTTGCTTAGTGAATCCCAGGAAGGTGTTTTGACACCAAGTTGGTTGGCAGGGCTTCAAAACTCCCCAAATCTTCAGATGTGATCTTCCACTACAGCCATCTGTCTGTCCGGGCAGGGATATGCTGTTCCAGCACGGTGGTGGCAAAATGAATAATGTTTGAAAATGTCGGGTGTATCACCGCAACCCGCTTTAGTCTTTGCGTAAACACCCCCTCTTTTCCCTGGCGACAAGGAGAGGAAATAGGCAAAGCTCTTGTCAATTTCATTAGGCTCAGCTGTTTATTCAAACCTTTCTTTTGCACAAGAAGCAAAGGCGCTTACTCTGGGCTTGGGGGAAAGAAAGCAAAGGCAGCTCTGAAAAAACACTTGTTTCCAGTGCCGGCTGAAACACGGCAGAGGTCAGCAGCCTGGGATGGAGGAAGTGCCGGCTGTAATGCGCAGTACCATCATTTGCAATTCAATCCCACACTGCCCCCTTCTCCGGGAACAATTCCCTAAGTGCAGAGTTGTTCTTCTGTTCTAATTCACCATATAATTCACCTCCCAAATTCAATTAAGAAGCAATCTGTCCCTGCCTCGGCCAGCAAGCTGCTGCTTATTTATAAATACAAATTTATCTTCCACTCCAGCAAAGATCACCAGAAGAGTGCCGCATTGACGTGTGAACGCCATCCTTTAAATATGACTGATGCTCTGGAATGAATAGCACGATTAGGGGCATGGAAAGGCTTCTGTCTGAGGGGAGATTAATAAGACTGGAACTTCTCAGTTTGGAAAAGAGATAGCTAAGACGGGCTATGATAGAGGTCTATACAATCATGAATGGTGTGACCAAAGTAATCGCACAAACTAGGGGACACCAAATGAAATTAATTGGCGGCAGCTTTAGAACAAATAAAAGGGTGTATGTCTTCACATAGCACTCAAACAACTTGTGGAACTCCTCGCCAGAGGAGGTTTTGAAGACCAGGACTAGAACAGGGTTCAAAAAAGAGCTAGATTCGTTCACGGAGGTTAGGTCCATCAATGGCTGTTCATCAGGATGGGTAGGAATAGTGTCCCTAGCCTCTGTTTGTCTGGGAATGCATGACGGGAGGGATCACTGGATGGTTCCCTGTTCTGTTCACTCCCTCGGGCATCTGGCATTGGCCACTGTTGGCCGACAGGACACTGGGCTGGTTGGCCCCAGTACGGCTGTTCTTATGTTTGGGGAGAAATCCCAAGGATGTCAGATTCGGCCAGGGAGAGGAGTTGTGTTGAGACGATCCGAGTGGATGTCGTAAGTAGCAAGATGAAATGGAACGACGGGAAATTTTCTAATTGGCCATCGCAGCTGGAAGTGAGTGGTTGGCTCCCAAGCAGCCCACCTTGCCAGGCCAGGCGTACGCTAGCTCCCACGTGCCGTGGCTGTGGTCCAGATGGTTCGTAAGCGGCCCAAACAATGGAGCTTCCGCCACTTTTCTGAGGAGACAATTCCCCGCCGTTTTGCTTTTCCTGATAGTCAGCATCCCCCTTTTGTCCCCATTTCTAGCCAGACCCTTTGTCCTCTCTGGGTGAATTCAGCTATTGCAGCCTTGGGGAGAAGGCAAATGGGGGCCCGGCTGGGCTCACGCTAACAGACCCGTCCCTACCACCTCCAAATCACACTGGCTTGGGGAAGAAATTCCAGCCCCAGCGGCCAGAGAAATTCTCACGCTGCTAGGAGCAGCCTGAGCCCAGTGGGCCGTGGTTATGTCCGCCAGCCTGTACGGATAAGATGTGAGATGTAAGTCAGCTCAGAACCCAGCACAATCTGCTGATCAAACAGAGAAATCAGCATAGACAGATAGGTTCGTATGCTACCCACAGCCGCACAGCTCCTCTCCGGAAATTGGGAATCTTCATTTCCAAAGTATGGCCTCAAGCTGTGTCTCTTTTACACCTCGCTTGTGTATAGGTTGAACCTCTCTAGTCCGGCAGCCTGGCGACCTGACTGGTTCCGAACCAGAGAATTTGCCGGACTATAGGAGGTCAGTGCTGTCTGGCAGCTTCACCAACACTTCCCCTGCTTGCTGGGTCGTTAGAAGACGTTTCGGGGTAAATTCGAGCTACAGCACAGGACAGCACACTGAGAGCCAGGCCTGGGGGCTGTAAACAAATGTTACACCCATGAGAAGCGGACATCCAGCTAACTCAAATCATTCCTGGCGACAGATTTTTCTGGACCAGAGTTCTGGACTCAACTTGTACAACAAATAGAACATTTCCCAAACTTCGCCTTGGGAACATGTCCCCTTCCTCCCTGTCTTTATCTCGCTCCATACCCCTTGTTCGGGGTCCAAAGATCATCTCACCCCGTTATCCCTGGCATTTTCTTTTCCTCGGGAGGAGAGACTAATAGCGTTGGCTCAAGTTCGGATGGGAACGAGAGGCGGGTGACGTGCGGTGAGCAGACCTATTCAGTGTCGTTCACCACTTGGGGGATAAGTACGGGGAGGTCTGAACATTGCTTATGTCAAAATGGCCCCTTTGCAACAGAGTCCCTGCCTGGGGTATTCCAAATGATGCTCTGAGGGTGCGTTTTGACAGCCCTTAGCCCTGCAGAAGGCGCAGCCTGGCAGAAGCAAGAGTTGGATTCTCGGCCGACTTGTTTCTAACCTAGTGCCCCCCGAGTGTCCCTGGGCACCTGGTCTGGGCACATGGGGCTGCACAGGTGTCACTCTGGACACAATCTGGAGCCTGAATGGCAGGGGCTGGGAACGGTGTCAGGTGCCCCGGGAGCCAAGCGGGTGAGCTGGCAGGGCCGGTTTTCACTTCCGGGAGCAGTTTCTTTCTGGAGACACTGGACTCAGAAGACGGTCGCCCCACAATGCCCGTTTTGTGGGCCACTTTCGCACTTCCACCCCCCGCCACATCCGGAGGCCAGGCGCAGCAAGGTTAAGCTGGGGTGGGAAGGCCAGGAAACGCTCCCAGCAAAACTGCCCAGTGTCATTTCGGTGTCTGATATAAGGGACACCTCCTCCGGCTGTGGAACCTCGCTGGACTTCCGAGTGTGCAGAAGTAGGCGGGGAATTAGGCCCATCCCAGGAGGAAATGAATTAACTCAGTGGCTGTGTCTAGACTGGCAAGTTTTTCTGCAAAATCAGCTGCTTTTCCGGAAAAACTTGCCAGCTGTCTATACTGGCCGCTTGAATTTCCGCAAAAGCACTGACTTCCTACTGTCTGAAATCAGTGCTTCCTGCGGAAATATGATGCTGCTCCCGTTCGGGCAAAAGTCCCTTTTGCACAAAGCTTTTGCGCACAAGGGCCAGTGTAGACAGCTCAGATTTGTTTTGCGCAAAAAAGCCCTGATCACGAAAATGGCGCCCGGGCCTTTTTTGCGGAAAAGCGCATCTAGATTGGCACAGACGCTTTTGTGCAAAAAGTGCTTTTGTGGAAAAGTGTCCGTGCCAATCTAGACGCTCTTTTCCGCAAATGCTTTTAATGGAAAACTTTTCCGTTAAAATCATTTGCGGAAAATCATGCCAGTCTAGACGTAGCCAGTGAGCCGGAGGAAGGGCCTTACTTCCTTATCCGGTTAGGGCTTTTAATTTCCGTATTTAATCCCCACCCTGCAGCATGCCTGGCTCTGACCGAGCGTGATCATGGACTCCCAGGACCGGCAGAGAACTCAGGAGGCATCAAGGCAGGACCAATCCCAACTAAATCAACCCAGCCAGGGCTTTGTCAAGCCGAGACTTAAACACCCTCTCCCCAGATTCCACCCTCTCCCCAGGGAACCCATCCCAGCGCTTCCCCACCCTCCTAGGGAAATCGTTTTTCCTAATTTCCAACCTAGACCCCCCCCCACACTTCCCCGTCGCATCACGCTGCCGAGGGACATCGTCTCATTACAAACTGGGGTGCAGAGAGGCAATGTCACTTGCCCATAGCCACAGACCAGGCTCATGGCAGAGCTGGGAGCAGAACCGCGTTCTCATGAGCCATCCAGCCTCCCCTGAGCTGGGAGGAGAGCAGCTCCCCTTCCAGGGATTGCCTGCAATTCCGGGCGTGGTCGTCTGCTGTCCCTGCACACTCACACCCGGCTCTCTCTCTCTCTCTCTCTCTCTTCATTGCAGGGGGTCTGGGGGAGCAGTCGGCTGGGCCCGGCCAGAACGCCACGGCAGCTGGGCGTAGCAGCAAGGCAGTTAAAAAGGGTAATGTGGTGCCCTGCCCAGACCTTTGGGTATCTCCGATTTCCGTTTTTATCCGCTGTGAGAGAATGTTGTGTGCTGTGTCCATGTGTGCCCATGTGGCCGGCCGTCTCCCTAGGGCGCCTTCTCGGGCGTGGGTGGGGGTTCACCAGGGCAGAGTTGGGTCCAGTCTAGTGGAATGAGGATGGAGTGGTGAGTGGCGGGTGGGAGACTCCTTGCCCCTCGCCAGGAGCTAAGCTACCTGTGGGCATGCACAAGGCTGTGATGCAGGTCATGACCCATCCGCCATGCAGGGGCTGGGTCCATGACTCGTTCCTGCTTTACGCCAGAGTTCAAACACTAATGCAAACAAAACCAGGGAGCTGCCACTGCCTAGACGGCGGATAAATACACAACATCAGCCTGAGGGGCGGGTGAAATTCTTACGGCTGTTACCTGCTTTGCAGTGACAAATCATTGTTCCCATTTTACAGGTAGAAAAACTGAGGCAGAGCCCCTGAGCAACGTCTGAGGGCCACACCCCAAGTCCACGGTTGAGCTAGGAGTAGAACTTCCATCCCAGAGCTCAGCCCCTTGGACTGTGTAGCTTCAGAAAAACTCCTGCTGCACTACCCAGTGTTTGGCATTGGGCCTCCGGATTAAATTCACTCACTCAAGGAAAAACAGTTCATGGATCTGGAGTAAAACTCCATGATCCTCCCTTGTCCTGTCCCATGCTCCCCTCTCCCCCTGCTGTGCAGCAGACTCCCCCGAGCCTTGCTTGGGGAGAGGTCTGGCTGCGCATGCCAGAGGAGAATAGTTTCCCCTTTGTCTGAAGCACCTGGCATGGACCTGCGGGCTCGGGGGAGGCATTTTACCAGCGCGCGGGGGCCCAGAGGAGGGGAGTTCCAAAGTTCTGCTCTGCCTTAATTTCCTTCCCATGGTGCCGCGCTGCTCAGCCTTGGCAGCGCCGATTTGCCGCGGCACGTCCCAGCCAGCGTGGCGCTGGGCCTGCAGCCCCTGCTAACCGCGCCGGGGGCCCCTCTTGCGTGGCGCTCAGGGCTCGGTGGGAGCTGCGTATGAACCCCCCCGCCCGGCCAGTAGCTGATTGAGGCGAGGCTACGAACTCAGATAACGCCCCCACCCCCGGGCCATCGGTGAGCAGAAGGGTTCAGATCTGGTGCTTGTGGACTGGGGGAAGGGCGTTGCCACGGTGATGCTCCCCACTTTTCCACAGCCTCCGCTTGGCCCCGCTGACACCGGGTTCCCGAGCTGGGGTTCCCCATCCGCTGCTGGTCCAGCTGCTGTTGGTCCGGCCGGAGCTCCCCCCCGCCATGTTCTCCCATCTGGCTCTGGCTCCCGGCCTCTGGGGCTCCTTGGTCCAGCAGCGCCTCGGGCCCTGGGCTGAGTCCGGGCTCTGGGAGGTTCAGCCTGTAGGAGGACGTCTGGATGCTTTCGCCATTGTACAAACCAGACCTTGCGTAACGGACGCCAGTCTCCTAAACGTGTCCGTCTGGCGCAGAGGCCCTCAGCCGAAGGCACCTCCCCAGTCAGCCGCTGCCTCCGCAGTGGAACAAGCCCACAGGCCAAGGGGCGTGTACAGGAGGGGCCCTCGAGTGGAGATTTCACTGAAGGCCATATTACTGTCCTTGTCCATCCTTCCCGTGCTGTGGCCGACAGAGATGAATGCCGCGCCAGGGAATCTCCCTTCCGCTAACATGCCAGGAGCCCACGCTGCCACCTGGGGTCTAGAGCCCGGTCGGGGGTGCGTTTGGGCCCATCTCGACTCAGTGCCTCACTGTAACGAGGAGACCGCCGGGAGGCGGCTGCCCGTCGGCGGTAGCATCGCGGACGGGCAGGGCCAGCGAGACGACCTGAGGAGCTCTACCACACGAGGGCCTTCGGGTTCACGTCACCAGTCCGACCTCTGTCTCGTGTGCCAGGGTCGCGCCTTGGGGCTGCCCGGGGAGGCGAGAGGGCTTGACCAGCCTGGACGCTTTGCCTTGCAGAGGCCGAGGGGAACGCCACGCTCGCCAGGAGGCCGGCAGCCGAGGAGGACAAAGACCGGCCTCTCCCCGCCGCGCCGGCCCCTCCCAGAATCCGCAGGGCAACCACGTCCAGGGCAGAGCGGATCTGGCCAGGAGGGGTCATACCCTACGTCATCGGAGGGAATTTCACTGGTCAGTAGCAAAGCCGTGGCTTAGCTGTTTGCGGCGGGAGGGGCTCTTCCAAGCCGGATGTCGCCACTCCTGGCT
Source organism: Pelodiscus sinensis (assembly GCF_049634645.1). Lineage (NCBI taxonomy): Eukaryota > Metazoa > Chordata > Testudines > Trionychidae > Pelodiscus > Pelodiscus sinensis. The sequence goes on along the minus strand of NC_134718.1, from coordinate 2,238,536 downwards.
CAAGAGAGCCGGCTCTTGGAGCACCCCTTCCTGGGGAGGGCTGGCTGCAGGGTGAAGGGGCTGCACCGGCTGCCCAACCCCACCCCTGAAGTTCACGGAAAGGCCAGAGCTCTGGTGGTGGGTGGGTTGGAATCGGAGACCTGGCTGTCGGGCCTGCGGGGTGGCAGTGCTGAAAAAGCAGGACGCTCTGCCCCACGGGCATGGGGACGTGAGCGCCCGGGGCCCAGACAGCAAAGCCGGACACCCCTGTGTCTTGTGCTGCTTCTCTGGCCAGTCGGCCGGTGAGGCGCCGAGCCGTCAGGCAGCTGGGGGGGGAGGAATACGGAGCGCTGAGCTGGATCCCTGGGTGGAACCGGAGAGCCTAGACAGGCAAATAGGCCTCATTCCCAAGAGCGTGGAGAGGGCCGTGTCCTGCCGCGGCTTTGCGCTCGCCTTCCAGAGGACGCTTGGCCTCTCGGGTGCAGCCCTGCCTGGCCGCCCTTCCCCGTGTCTTGTGCTAGCCAAGTGTATCTTCAGATACCCAGTCAACTGTGCCTGCCCTGGTGCTCTGTGCGTGCTTGGGGACGCCGTGGCAGAAGTGCCCCGTTACCTCCCTCGGTCAGAGCGGCCTGGGGAAGGGTTGAAAGAGGGGGAGCCAGCGCTTCCCTGGCACCCTAGATGTGGGAACGAGTCCAGCCCTCCTTCCTGCTCGGGCCAGTGCAGGGTCTCTAAGTCCCCCAGCGGCCCGTCCACCCTGGCTTTGGTGGGGAGACTTCTCCCCTCCCTTTGGGAGATCGCGCCAAGCTGGGCTCTGAGGCCATATTTCACTCCGCATTCAACCCCGTTTCGCCCTCGCTTCCTGCGGCCTCCCGGAGGGCGCTTCCTGCTCCAGGTTTGCTCCCTTCCCAGACTGCTCCATGGTTCTGTCCCGTTCCCCCCACGCTGCCCCGTCGGGTTCAGGTACTGCCCTGGGCAGAGCTGCGAGGAGGGGGCGCTGTCTCGGCAGGGCCTCCTGCTGAGCCGAGCCGTGTGGGAGGCCGCCGCTGTGGTGCCGCTCCCAATGGGACAGCATGCGGCCCAAGGCGGAGACGTGAAGGCCAGGAGGGACCATCGTGATCCGCTAAGTCTGACCTTCTGTGCCTGACAGCCCCCCCCCCCCCCAGCTCCTGTAACAGACCCGAGCCTCCGGCTCGGTCCCACCCGGCCTGACGTCGGGATTTCAGAATCCAAATCCACCATTTACACTCGGGTAAAACTCCGAGTGACCCGGGCCCCACGCGGCAGACCCCACCCCCGGGTCTCTGCCAATCTGGCCCCGGAGCAAATTCCTTCCTGACCCCACATCCGGCAATCCGTTGGACCCCGAACGTCTGGGCGAGACCCACCAGCCAGACACCTGGGAAAGGATTCTCTGCAGAAACTCGGAGACCCCCCCCCTCTAGTGCCCCATCTCCTTCAGACATTTGCTGCTAGCAGGCACAGATTGGTAGGTGCCATGGTCGGCAGCTGAATCGTCCGATCCCTTTCCTAAACATTCCCTCTCTAGCTGGCAGGGCAGAGCCGTCTCCTCTGCCCCGCGGCGTCAGGGCCAGCCTGGAGCAGACCTTGTGCACCGGGCAAAGGGAGCGCATTACACATTGTGTACACGTTGCTTTGCATGCTCCCCCGTGGCCAGACCATCTGTCTGTGCCCGAACCTTTCCATCTGTCCTCACCCCCTCCAGCTTTTCCCTTCGCTATCGTTTGCTCCTCGTTTGAGGACGTGTTCAGCAACCGTTTGGCTCCGTTCCCGTGGAGCTGGGGGCATGCGCCCCGAATGCCGATCCAGAATTCCCCCCGCCCCCCAGCTTTTTGATTCCCTGTCCTGCGTGGGCCTGGGCTTGAACGCTGCGAGAGTTGGGTCGTGTCCAGAACACCGCGCCGTGCATAGCTGGCCATAGGGTCGCTCCCTTTTGCCGGTGGGCCTCTCCGGCTGGTGAATAGACACGCGGCCCCGACTGTCAGTGCTGAATCGTGTCGCTTCGAACGGCGGCTCGCCAGGTGTGAGGCAGCAGGTGTGGCCTCGGAGGGGAGCAGTGGGGAAACGAGGCCCTCCATGCTTGCGTGGCTGTGCTCTTTTCTTGCAGGCAGCCAGAGGGCTATTTTTAAGCAGGCCATGAGGCACTGGGAGAAGTACACCTGCGTGACGTTTGTGGAGAGGACCGACGAGGAGAGCTTCATCGTGTTCACGTACAGAACCTGCGGGTAAGCGACACTCCCCGGCACACGGAGCGGCCTCCAGCTTCACGACCGGCTAGCCTCTTCCCTGATCCTGTACCAGGGATGTCGGTGGGACAGGTGCACCTTTGGACTGTCCCGTCCCTGTCAGTGAAACTCGCGTGGAAAGCGCCGTGCCTCCATTTTGTATTTCCAAGTGGGGCCACTCTGAAACGCGTTGTGAGCCTGCTGGGGCAGAGGCTGCGTCTTGCTCTCACAGGAGGCTCTGTGCCCATTTTACAGACGGCAACATTAAGCTCCCAGTCTTGGGGGTGGCTCCCCACTGGGGATTCGCCTCGGGTCATACAGGAAGGGGGTGGCAGGACTAGGAATGGAACATCGGCTCTCCCGGTTCAGGGACTCGCTGTCCAGTTCCTAACGACCCCCCGTGGAGGTCCGATGGGTAGATTCTCGGAGGCTCCAGTTTCCTTAGGCTGTTGGTTTCCCATCGGCGCTCTGTCCTGATGGTGAATGTAGCCCCTGTTGTTTATTACTGTAGCAGGATCGAGGGCCTGTTGGGCTAGGCCAGGGACAGGCAAATACAGCCCATCGGCTGGATGTGGCCTGTGCCTTCCACAGGGCAATGAGTCTGGAGATGGCACGTTTGCCGGTAGAATCTAATATCCCTCCACCGTGATGCCCCGCCTAGAACCGTGGGCTGGCAGAGACCTCAGATGGTCATTGAGTCCAACGCCCTCCCAAAGCAGCCCCAGGCCCAACCAATTCCCCAGGCCTGGCTCGTCTCACCGAGATTTACACCAACCCCCCCGCCACTGGCATGCGGCATAAGGAGACCGGAGGCCGTTCTGCTCCAAAGGCCTGCCCCAGGTGAAAAGGCTAAATGGAGGGTGAAGGGGAGGGAGACCCAGCTGCATTCTCTCTCGACAAGCTCAGACCTGCCTGCTCCGGAGCACCTTGACCCAACAAAAGGCAACGTTACCCCAAGTTCGTCCGCCTGCCTCTAGCAGGGCCGGGAGCCTGCTCTGTCAGTACAGAGACACCTGCTAGGCCAGCCATGCCGCCTGCTTTCGCCCGCAAACGTCACTCATCCAACTCCTTGTTTTCCAGTTGCTGCTCCTACGTGGGGCGCCGAGGGGGAGGCCCCCAGGCCATCTCCATCGGCAAGAACTGCGACAAGTTTGGCATCGTGGCCCACGAGCTGGGCCACGTGGTTGGGTTTTGGCACGAGCACACGCGGCCCGACCGGGACCAGCATGTCACCATCATCCGAGAAAACATCCAGCAAGGTAAAAGTGGCGTTTTCGTAGCACTTCCCGAGACTGCAGCAGAAACCTCAGAGCTCCGTGGGCGTGGGCAGGCTAAACAGAATAACGTTAAAGGAATTTACAAGATAGCTGAGAAGCCCACAGAAATGTACGTGGGGTTGGTGCCACGGGACACGCGCTGCGCTAGGCTGTGACTGGCTTTTCCAGAGCATTTCTAGGGAGTCAAGTTATATGGGAGAAACAGAATCAAATGAATTTTGAAACCGATACAGAAAGGAGATTGGGCTGAACAAGAGAGACTCGTTCTTCATGTTAGGCCTTTTGTACGTCTGAGCAGGTATAATCTGTTTCCCATCAGGGATCCAGAAATGCCCCTTTTGAGTAGAACTGGGAGAAACTTGTGCAACCAATTTTTTTTCTGCATTATATGGATTTAGGTCGATCAAAATATGTCATGGATTTGTGTCAAATTTGCCAAATTGTTTCCGCAAAATAAATAAGTAACATCAATGTTTTTCTTGCGATGTTTTTTAAACATCATGTTTCGGCTTAATTCAAAATTTGGTTCAAATTTATCTTCGATTTTATTTTTAAGCAGGTTTAAAAAAAACCCAAATGAAATGTTTCATTCAACCTAAACCAAATTTGTGTTCAACTATTTTGTTTTGCCAGAAAATTTGAGAGACTTGGTGGGTGAAATAATCTCTTATTGGGCCAATTTTTGTTGGTGGAAGAGAGACATTTTTGAGCTTACACAGAGCTCGAGTTTACACAAAGTAAATTCAAAAGTGTGTCTCCATCACCAGTAGAAGCTGGTCTGATTAAAATATGTTACCTCACCTGCCTTCTCTCTTTAACATTCTGTGACCAACATGGCTACTGCAGTGTAGACAAAAACAAACAAAAAACAACTAAAAACAAATATCCCCCCCCAAAAAAAAGGTGTTTTGGGTTGATCCCAAATGAAAGTATTTTCTAATTTTTATTTTGGTGGTTCAGCCACCACGCCAAAAAAATTATTCATTTGCACGTGTTGCTTGTGAGATCTCTTCTGAGCCAGGCTCTCAGATTTCTGGGAAATCCTTTCCTTTTTAACGGAGCCTTGTGTCGCAGGTCAGGAGTACAACTTCTTAAAGATGGAAGCCGGAGAAGTGAATTCTCTGGGAGAGACCTATGACTTTGACAGCATCATGCACTACGCCCGGAACACCTTTTCAAGGTCGGAATCCAAGGTTATTTCTCTTTACTACTTTATATAGCGCCTGCGGCTGGCTACCCAGGCTGCACTGCCGCTAGAAGTCCTGTGAGTTTCATGCAGATAAGCATGACGTAAGCAAGCAGCGATCTATCCAACATCAGAACTTAGCCCTGCCAGACCTGTAAAGCCAAAGCATACAAATGGCTCAGTGGAACCACGGGGAAATCCTCTCTTCACCGCCTCTGTCTCCACCTTTCACAAAGACCCCTAAGACCTCCAGATAATGTTACGTAGAGCAACAAGGTGGTACTTATCCATGTTGACATTCTCTGCTTCCTCCCCAGTTGAGGTGACTTTGAGCCCTCTTGGATTGTTCCGCCCACTGCATGGATAGCAGAGGCGCATTGGGAACTCAGCCCCGGTGTGTGGGCCCAGTTCTGCCCCCGCTGGCCTTGTCTAGACGTCAGGACCCTGAAACTCGCCACTGGTGAATGTCACTAGTGGAGCAATGCATTGTGGGTCCTTGTGTAGCTGCTGCCTGGGGGAGCCAGCTGACGAATGGCAGCGCTGCGCTTGAAGCAGACCTACCATCGGTGCGACAGGGCAGGGCAAGCAAGGGAGCGGATCTGCTTGGCTCCTCCGTTGGTCACAATTAGCAAACTAGGCAACAGGACGGTGCCAGACCGCTGTCTTGGCAAGGAAATGCAGGGGGACAGAAGCCAAGTCCCCTTAGGCCATGTCCAGGGCTCTACCCACTAGGCCTTAATGCTTCCCTTTAATGTTACATTGAAATAACGTTTGCATTTAAGACCCTTGCGCTAGAGGCACGTTCATTTCAGTGGGCTGCTTACATGCTGGAAGTCAGGCACATGCGTAATCCTGTGTTGACTCAAGGTCTAAGACTTGGGGAGGGGGACACCCAGAAGGGAGCACAAAGACGAGACTTAGGAAAAGGTACAAAAAGAGTCCTTGGCTCAGAGGCTTGGCCAGTCCAAAGGGACCAAGAGTGGGGATGAGTTAAGACATGAATCATAGAATCCTAGGACTGGAAGGGACCTGGAGAGGTCATCAAATCCAGGCCCCTGCCCTCATGGCAGGACCCAGTACTGTCTAGACCATCCCTGATAGACATTTATCTAACCTGCTCTTCAATATCTCCAGAGATGGGGATTCCACAACCTCCCCAGGCAATTTATTCCAGTGTTTGACCACCCTGACAGTTAGGAACTTTTTCCTAATGTCCAACCTAAACCTCCCTTGCTGCAATTTAAGCTGGACATTAGGAGCACAGGAGCTTTTTAGTTTTATCATCTAACAATGGCAAGTCAACCTGTGGAACTCCTTGCTGGAGGATGTTGTGAAGACCAGGATTTTAACAGGGTTCAAGAAAGAACTAGATAAATTCAGGGAGGTTGAGTCCATCAATGGCTCTTGGCCAGGATGGGTAGGAATGGTGTCCCTAGCCTCCGTCAGGGAGAGGGATCACTTGAAGATTCCCTGTTCAGTCCACTCTCCCTGGAGCACCTGGCATTGGCCACTGTGGGCAGACAGGACATGGGGCTAGATGGACCTTTGGTCTCACCCAGGTTGACCATTCTTATGTCGACAGTAGTCTCGGTCAGCAAGGACACCCCACACTGCTCCCATGGCCATGCGGAGCAATCTGAGCTTCTGTGGATCCGATGGGAGTATGTTGACGTGAGCCTTGCAAAAGGCTGTTCTATTGCCCGCTCTGATTTATGGCGAGTAAAGACTTTGTGCTGGAATAGAAGCAGCCACAGCCTCTGCGAGTCCCAGAGAGGAATTCACCGGAGCTGTCTGCACATTTGGAACAGTCAGAGGATACGAATATCAAAGCGCAAACTTCTCATGAAATATGTTGTCCGGTCAGATCCCGTTCCCCCTTCCGGCTAGCGCAGGGCATGTGGTCTCACCGGGTTCTCATGCGTAATTGTGATAGCCCTCAGCACATCCTGCCGTCTTCACTGCTGTGTCTCTGTCTGTCTGTCTCCAGAGGGGTCTTCCTGGACACCATCCTTCCCCGGCGCGATGACAGTGGGGTGCGGCCAACTATCGGTCAGCGCATTCGGCTGAGTCAGGGCGACATTGCTCAGGCGAGGAAGCTGTACAAGTGCCCAGGTAAGTACGGCCAGGGCGGGGCGGCTCTAACGCCGTCCCACCTGAGGGCTTTATCTGGAATTGAACAGCACGTTAACGATCCCTTTGGTGAAAGAGCTGGGGAGACGGTGGGGCCTCCAAGTGCTTCCAGCCGGGAGGGGTGAACTTTTGTCAATCAGCTTGAATTTTTTTGAGGGCTTACGACTCTCTTCCTCAGCAGATGTAGCACCTGCAGTTGATATTCAGAGACTCCTCCCCTTCCCAGCATGCTTTGCGGAAAAGGAAGCTAAAAGTCCTGCTGTCCCCGCCCACCGATTTTTGGTTGAGGAAGTGCACACTGCACCATGTTCAGAGTCTGTTACCAAGGGGTAGGGGAGGGCAAATGGTCCACGGCGGGTTCGTTTTGGGCCAGGTTGTCACCAGATTAACTCACCAGGACAAAAAGGGAAACTCTTATTCCAGGGGTGGGGAACCTCTTCTGGGTTGGGGGCTACTGACCCCCAGAAAAATCAGTCGGGGGTTGCACACGAGTAAGAAGGGGGGAAAAACCCAACTGAGAAACAGAAGGGCACGCTCCACATTTCCCTTGCACACCGGGGGGGCCAGGCTGGTAGATTTTGTGGGTTCCAGCCCCTAGGGGAGTGTTGGGGGGGGGGGCTGGAGCACCAACTCAGGTCCCCAATACTGGGGGTGTGTATCTGAGCCTCAGGGGCCAAGCCGAGGGCCACATCTGGTCCCACCTCTGCCTTATTCCTTGTTCTTCACGTCTAAGCAAACAGGAGAGTAAGGCCAACTCCTTTTCAGTCCACTGCGATGCTGTCCAAATTCCCCCTGAGAAGGGGGCAGACGCTTCTCCAGTCAGAAGTAGCCATGTTGGCAATTTAGAAGGGGGCAGTTCTGGGGTCTTCCGGGTCCCAGTCTGAGAGGAGGTGGAATTAGTCCATGTGCCGCAGGCCTGGAGACGCATCCCTCCCAGATGGGTGACGCGCTGCATGTCCCAGAGAGTCGGGAAGGAAAGGCAGCGAACACAGGGAAAGAGTCAGTCTTGCCTGCCTCGTCGCCCTGCCGGGTTAGCATCCCTCACTGGCCACCTGCTGTGCGGATATTAACAACCCCTCTGTGCCCAGTTCGCTCTTGGGGCGGGGAGCCGGTTTTGGATCGGGGGCTGCTAACCCACAGGAAAGTCAGTCAGGGGCCATGCACATGTGAGAACCAGAAAAAACACCCCCCCTCCCATCGTTGTGGCCCCCAATTGAGGAGGAGAAAGACACTCCCCTCGCTCACACCCACTTCCTGTGTCCCCCAACACACACACACACACACACACACACCCCTCCTCCTAACTAAAAAGCAAACTGAATTTCTGGGACTGTTTACCGTGTCAGAAGTCGCTCTCGACTCTCCTTTCTTGATGCTGTATCAGAACAGCGTTTGCTGGCAAGCCCCCGGGGTCTGCCCGGTAATTCCATGATCCTGCAAGATCACTGGGTAATTGCACTTAGCGTGCCCCGAACGAATTCCCCTGCAGCCTGCCCGGCAGCTCCTCTTCGCCCCGTATAATTCTGGCAATACGAGACGTGCGCCCTGCAATTGCCTCTCCCCGGAGGCAGGGCGTTTCAGAGCAGTGGTTCTTTATCTCCCCGCACCACGACCTGGGATGCATCCGTAAATGGTCCGACGGTCTTGGAGTCATCCTGACGACCTTCCTGCCACCTCTTGATGATTCCAGGTGATTCTCTCCAGAGAGATTGGGTGTCCTTATCACCAAAAATAGCAGGTTTTGGTCAATCTTCCTGAAGCCTCCTCTGACCCGTCACCATCACCGCCGGCCCTTTTCTGGCATGTCATAGGCCATGTCATAGCCCCGAGAGATGGCACCGCTAGTGTAGCTCAGATGTGTGGAGAAGGAGGGTTGGGTTTCACCTCCTCTAACTTCAGGCTCTGGCACTAGGAGTCCAGCACGGAGTTTTGCTTCCACCTGGTGCCTCTAGCACGTGCAAACGGCCTACGTGGAACCCGGATCGTTTGCAGGGGTGGTGCAGCCAGGTGGGTCCCTGGAGATAGGGATGAGTTGGGTGAGGAACATCTTTTATTAGACCAGCGTGGCTTCTCTTGAAGTTTTTCTTCACCCAGTGCATAGTCAACCTGTGGAACTCCTTGCCAGAGGAAATGGTGAAGGCTAGGACTTGAACAGGCTTCAAAAAAGAGCTAGATAGTTTCATGGAGGTGAGGTCCATCAATGGCTGTTAGCCAGGATAGGTAGGAATGGTGTCCCTAGTCTCTCTTTGTCTGGAAATGGGCGACAGGGGAGGGATCACATGAGGATTACCTGTTGTGTTACCTCTCTCGGGGGCACCTGGCATTGGCCACTGTCAGCAGACAGGACACTGGGCTAGCTGGACCGTTGGTCTGACCCAGTCTGGCTGATCTTATGTATATTAAGTGTCCTGATTGGAGTCCGTTTCTCTTCACCCCCAGGTTCCAACCCACCCCTCTCATTGTGATCAAGGCTGAAAAATCAGCGAGCCGTGAGCCGGGGGAGGGGATACCCGGCAGAGCCGCCTCCGGGGCATTTGCATGAGAAACGGAGGCAGATGTTGCATCTTGTCAAATCTTTCAAAGTGCTCCCAGCTTTATGGAGGATTCTTGGGGGCTGCCAGCAGTTGCTGGGGGAACCAAGCCAGGGTCAGACCCCGCTTCAGAAGGGGAGTGGGTACAAGCTTTCTGAAATCCAAAGCGATCCAGAGCAGTCGAGCCGCGGTTGGTGCTATTCCCTGCAGGTGAAATAGGTGGTCTTCTGCCCCCATCAGGCACCCTCTGCCCTGCCCGAATCTATGGCGTTCCACAGTCCAGCCCTTCCTGCCTCCAGGACCAGGGATTAGTCGTAGCTGAGTTCACAGAGGCTGGAAGCTGGTGATTTAAAAACTTCCTGGGCTCTCCAGCTCTCCTGCTGCGACCGGCAACACACAGCGCGTGGGGGAGAGAGGCACTGACATGGCATGACATGAAAATCTTATCCTGCATCTTGCTGCGCTGCCGAGCTCGCTCCGTGAACGGAGGGTGCTTTGGGCTTGTTGTGACTGTGTTGTAATCCGAAACAGAGTCTTAACAATGGTAACTAAGGGGAACTTTATTGAGCAGAGTGTAATGAAGGGAAAATCGCTTTTCTCGTGGGCTTGGGTTGTCATAATTTTCCCTTTGGTGGCAAGGGAAGAAAAGATCTTCCCCCATTCACATCATTTAAAAATATCCGTGGTGCAGATGGGAGAGGTTACCCTTTGGCATGATTTATTTTTCTGAGCATCCCCAGATGGATAAATCTTTCTTAGCTCCCTACTAACTGAGGCTGGATTTGAGTCTGGGACCGGGCGGTACAAGGCTGCCTGACTTGCTAGCTGTATTCACAACAGGAGATCGAACCCAGCTTGATGGACTGATGGATGTCTTTCAGGTGGTAACTCTTTGCTGCTGTCTTTCAATCCCACAGCTTGCGGTGAGACCTTGCAGGACACGACGGGGAATTTCTCTGCCCCCGGTTTCCCAAATGGCTACCCTTCCTACTCCCATTGCGTGTGGAGAATATCTGTGACGCCTGGGGAGAAGGTAGGTTCGACGGCCCGTTGGATCTGCAATGGGTTGCCCAAGGCGTTGTGTTAGCAACTTCCTGGGAGGCTGTAGGCCACCCGTATTTTCATCCTGAATGCCGAGGCTGGGCGCCATCTTGGTTGAAGTTGGAGGCTCATCTGGTGGAGTCTTGCCCAGGGATGCAGAGCCAATGACCCCGGAACAGCAATGTCGTGGATAGGCATTGCTGTGGGAGGTCAGGTTCCCACATACAATGTTCTGCACCCGTCTTCTCTCTTTTCAGAGTAGAGCTTGCATAGGGGACCGGTGCTACTTGCTGCAGATGGCATCCGAAAAGGTTCAGAAAAGGGCAGCAAAAATTATGAGGGGTTTGGAACGGGTCCCGTATGAAGAGAGACTAAAAAGACTGGGACTTTTCAATCAAAAAGAAAACATAAAGACTTTCCTGAATGGCCACGTTTCATTTTTGGTTGGTTGAGCCAAAGGGAAACCAACCTTTTTGTGCAGCTCTGTTTGATGTTCACCTGTGTCTCTCTCTCCCATTGTGATTACTCCTGAGCATTGTACAGCCGCTCCCCGAGTTGCGAACGGTCGAGGTATGACCGTTTGCACTTACGACCAAAGCTCCCATGGTCGTAGAACAAGAAGCAATGGGCTTAAACTGCAGCCAGGGAGGTTTAGGTTGGACATTAGGAAAAAGTTCCTAACTGTCAGGGGGGTTAAACACTGGAATAAATTGCCCAGGGAGGTTTTGGAATCCCCATCTCTGGAGATATTTAAGAGTAGGTTAGATAAGTGTCTATCAGAGATGGTCTAGACAGTATTTGGTCCTGCCATGAGGACAGGGGACTGGACTTGATGACTCTCGAGGTCCCTTCCAGTCCTAGTATTCTATGATTCTATACTTAATAATAGGCTTTTTCTTTATTCACCATGCGGTCAATTGGCATAATCTTCCATAATTATTGCAGTTAGCTGGGCTGGCTTCTGTCTTGTTCTCTCTAGCTCCATAAAGCCCATCAGGTTAAAAGTGGGTGGTGGTTTTTTCAATGAAAGATGCTACAAGATAATAAAATGTGGCCCATCCTCCACGATCACAACTTCGTATGCAGAGTGACCGCACCGATGGCCTCTAATCTGTCGCATGAAATCGCGCCTTGGGCAAAGATAACTGTGCGCTGTCTCTTCACAGATCGTTTTAAATTTCACGTCGATGGACTTGTTTAAAAGTCGCCTGTGCTGGTATGATTACGTGGAGGTGCGGGACGGCTACTGGAGGAAGGCTCCCTTGTTAGGTGAGTCGCTAGTGCTGTTTAAAAAAATTTTCCCAAGAGGCGTGGGGTGGAAAGGATGCACCTGGTACTAATGCCTTTCTTCCAACAATTCCAAAGTGCTTCAGGAACAGTCATCGAGACCGGAGTGTTAAAGGTATTTAGGAGCCTAGCCCCCATGGAAATCAGTGGTGGTTAGGCACCTAAATCCCTTTGGAGCTGTGCAGCCTCCCAGCTGCCTTGTGAAGTAGGGAAGTGATATTCCGCCATTGTCCGGCTGCAGAGCTGAGGGGCAGGTACTGAGCCTGAACACGACAGCGATTCATGAGAACACACGGTGGGGCGACCATGCCTTTAGCTCTTAGCCTATCACAGTGCAGAGATTAGCAATTGGCGACATGGTTTTCTCGGTATGCAAATCTTCTTGTTCTGATGGGCTACTATCCCCAGACCTCACCCACTTCTGCTTTTAACTTTTTTGGATATCCCGTGTCCTGGTCTGTAGCCTCCCACGAGGTTCGGAATCCTGTTTGCATGCCGCACCTGTTAGATAATCTGGAGCAGCAACGGGCATGTGACCTGGCTCCATTTTGCCTTCTCTTCTGGAAAATCCCCGGGGGAGGGGATGAATATTCTTGTGAGGCGGAGGCTGGAGGAGTATCCTCCGTGCTGCCCTTGTTCAGCCTTCATGAGTCATGCGCCCCTCCGTGTTGTCACGGGGCTGCCAAGTGGGCCCAAGTTTGGCCGTCATGGCGATGGCTTTTGTCATCTGGAACTAGCCCCGGTCACAGCCAGGTTGTCTCCTGCAGGCCTCAAACCGCCCATCAAGTGGAAGCAGCTTCTGGGCGCTGAAAGCCTGCAGGACACGGCCAGGCCGCTCTGGCCTTTCCGGATGCAGCGCCCAAGACTGAGGTTCTTAGCAAGGCACTGTGGGTGCCAGGTGCTAGAGACGGGCAAAGTACTAGGGCTCGCGCTGCAGAGCGCCAGGCTAAGCAGAAGGGCGCGCGAGCACAGCCAGCGGGCACAGCCGCCCAGCTTCCTTCCACGCAGAATCGGCAGCGACAGGCTCGTAACCCTCGGTACGTCTGAAGTGCCTCCTGCTGCTTTTGGGAGGCAGCCGCCAGGCATCCAACCATGAGCACTGTCCTCAAGCCAGACTGGGTTTCCATGTGGCTCCTGCCTGCTCATCGCTTCTCCCTGTCATGCTGTCTGTGGGCAGAGCAGGACCGGCCCACGGGCTTGCTTGGGGAGAGGTGGTGTTGGTAGGAGCGCGGGTACTTGGCACTGGTTAAGGGGGCAGCTGTGGTCTCCGGGCCGTTTCTCTGGTGCCGTATGGAGGAGCAGTGGTGTGGGGTTTGTGGCCTCACCGTCCACGTGCCGCTGTCACTGTTTTCAGGGGACGAGCCCACGTCTCAGGAACCGGCCTCCCACCAGCCTGGCCTTGCGTCACTGCAGTTTTCCTGCCAAATATCTGAAGCGCTTCAAAAAAAAAATCTTAATCCAGTGGGATTTGCAAACGTTTCCGTTCGGAACAAGTGGCTTGTGTGAGCTGCCCTGGCCCCTGACAGGGGTGGGGGCCATGAAATTAGTTTGGAAGAGGCAGGCTGGTGGCGGTCCGGCGGGGGGTGGGGAGGAGGATTAGCATGAATGGTGAAAGCATGTATTTTGCCTGAAAAAAAAAAAAACAAAAAAAAGGCGCGCTGCATATTTTCCCAGGGATGTGTGTGAAAATCCAGCCTTAAATGGGGCATAACTTTTTATGAATGGGACCCTTTATCGCACTCCCAGGGGCTCACTTATTCGGGCCTCCTCCTCTGTGTTTCCTCTCCTCCACGTCCTCGCAGCACTTCCATTTGAGATACAGCAGGCAGTTGCTCCGGGCACCTAGAACTAAGTAACTTTGCAGCCTCGGTGCTTTTGGCTGCTCTCCCTTTCCCGGGCGTTGGAACGCTTCAGCGAACCGTGTCACCGTCTCTGCCGTACCGCAAGGACTCCTGACCCACGCGGACTGGACTTTGGGGGGGATCTGGTCCGAGTCGGTGCGCTAAGCGGGGTCGGGTCGGTGTTAGCGTTGGGAGGGGAGATGCAGGCGGAAGACGGTGGTGTGGGTCAGCAGATGCTATTCCACCCGAGCGCTTGCCTTCTCCAAGTTGGGAGCACGCCCTCAAGGCCTCCGGCAGCCTGGCAGGAACATCAGCCAGCTAACGTGTGAACCCGTCATGGCCTTCTCCCCACCAGGGTTTGACAGCTGGTTGGTTAACGTGCGGTAGCTAATTCACTCCCCTTTCCTGCTCCTCCTGACATGGCCTGAGCTGAGAGACAATTCATCAGGCAGCATGTCGGTGGATACGGAGACACCAGCTTTCCAATGGGACGTGACACCAAGCTCTGTCACCGTGGGGTAATACAGGTCCCCTGGATCGATCTATTGATTTATCTCTCTCTTTCCCCATGCGCCTCATCCTTCTCTCTCTTCTCCTACACACCCCGTCGATCTATCTATCAATCTAGCGCTTCCCCTTAATCTATTGATCAATCTGGCCCAACAGCCACATCGATTGATCTATCACTCCCCACGCCCTCCTTAATCTATCGATTGATCAATCTCTCCCCCAACATCCCTATCGATCAATGAATCCATCATTCCCCACACTCAGTCCTCTTCTCTTCCCACACACCCCATCGATCTATCAATCTATCGCTCCTCCTTAATCTATCAATCTCTCTCCCCCAACATCCCCATCGATCAATCAATCGCTCCCCACACCTCCCCTTATCTGTCGATTGATCTTTCTCTCCTAGCATCCCCATCGATCGATCGATCGCTCTCTCTCCCCATCTCCCCCATCGACCAATCTATTGCTCCCTACACACCTCCTTGATCTATCTATGGTTCTATTTCTCCAACTGCCCTCCCTCCCCGATCTATCGGCCGATTGATCTCTCCCCCCACCCTCTGTCTGTCTGTCTCTCCCTACACATCCCTTGTAGCTAGCTAGCTAATCTATTTTTTGTGCAAGACCAGCAATCTGAACCCCGATGAGCTGGCTGCACTCCAATTGAGGTAATTACATTTAGTCTGTGCCAAATTCCCCCCGCCGAGTCAATTGGCTAAGCAGGGACTTAGCTACTCCCGAGGAACAACCCCCCCCTTGCCTACAGCAGATTGTGTTGCCGGTGCCCAGTGAAGGAAGGAACCATCCTGCCTCGGTGATTTACGTGTCTTGAGTGCACCAGGCTTCGAGGAGCCCGGGCTGTAACACCATCTGCATGCACAGGGTCACTGGGCTGGATGCAGTCCCGGACACCGGAACAGTGAGAATCAAGCCGTGGAAAGCCCCCGGGGAAGCACCTGCGTAAGATAGCGCCATCAGGCTGCAGGGGACCGAGCAGGAAAATCTGCCCAGCTCCGATAATTCTGTGCCACAGGCAAAGGGGGGGAACCGCTCTCAGAGCTGTAACACCGTTCTCGCTATCAAGGGACGTCTTTTTAGTCTGTGTCTGGGCAGTGCAGCCCAGTGGGCACCGGGCCATGACTCGGGCTCTTGGTTCGACAAAGAAATAAGAATGATGGGAGGGAATGTGCCAGGACCCCTGCGTTGCGGCTGTCACTCCGAGCTCTTTGTCACTCACAATACGGGAGACTCAAGTCCCTACTGCATTCACCTAGATCCCATTTAAGATGGCCCCGTTTTTGTGTGGGTAAATCGAGTGCCAGGCGAATGGTGGCCGCATTTGGGAGCGAGCCAGGCTGGCTGTTGTTCCCAGATGATGTTTAAACCCTATCCCAGGTGAATACTAATCAGGTGATTTTTTTTTTAAAGATCTATAAAATGACTGGTGTGGAAAAGCGAACAAGGAAAAGTTATTGACTTGTTTCCATAATATAAGAACTAGGGGTCACCAAATGAAATTAATAGGTAGCAGGGTTAAAACAAACAAAAGGAAGTTTTCTTCACACAGCGCATAGTCAACTTGTGGAACTCCTTGCTAGAGGATGATGTGAAGACCAGGACTTTAACACAGGGTTCATAAAAGAGCTAGATAAATTCATGGAGGTTAGGTCCATCAATGGCTATTAGCCAGGATGGGTACGAATGGTGTCCCTAGCCTCCGTTTGTCTGGAAATGGATGACAGGAGAGGGGTCATGTGAGGATTCCCTGTTCCGTTCACTCCCTCTGCCGACAGTGGCCAATGCCAGGTGCCCCAGACAGGATACTGGGCTAGATGGACCTTTGGTCTGACCCAGTCTGGCCGTTCTGATGTTCTTATCTAAGTTGCAGTTGGAATGAAAAACCTTTGGCTGTGTTGACTTTGGCAGCTGGACTGTTCTCTCGAAGGGCAGGTGGCCTTGTACATTTCCCTGTCCACTGCCCTGGTGATCACAAGCCACTTCTGCCAGTCGCCGAGGCGAGATCTTGATGGTCCGTTTCCTGCCTCCTAGGTCGATTCTGTGGGGATAAAGTCCCCGAGCCTCTGATCTCCACCGACAGCCGGCTGTGGATCGAGTTCCGGAGCAGCAGCAACATCCTGGGCAAAGGTTTCTTTGTGGTTTATGAAGGTACGACCCTTCGCTAGGAGGCCGGCATCGAGGGGATCCCAGCGCGACGTGGGGAAGTAACAAACGGGGACCTGTTGGAGAAATGACAGCTCTGCACTCGCTCCCTTTCCAAAAGCTAGTGGGACCCGTCAGTAGGCAAGGCCCAGCCTGTTTCCAGGGGATGGTATAGAGTAGACCACATCTGAGCACAGCTCCTCTGCTTCCACCTGTTAAGAACCTACTGTAGCTACCACCCATCTAGGCAGAGGTTTATCACTGGGAGGTTGGTGCTTCCTCACAGGTTAACTGTCCAGCCAGGTCTCTGCTCAGAGATTGTAAGCGTCTGGCACCGAAATTTCTACCCTCCCTGAGGCCAAATGATGGACACAGCCTGTTGTCCTTCAGGCGGATTAGGTAAGATCCTTGAAGGTGAAGCTCCTTGGATGAATTTCAGGCTGCCTAACATTTCTTGTCAGAGGCGGGGCTTGCCTGCAGTCTTGGCCCTTCCCCGCTGGTCAGTGGACATGTGTTGTCCTGGTGTGACGCGCTATGTCTATTGTCTGTGAGGGCCTTCCAGAGGCGAGGTGTCGCAGCATCTTACAGCAGGACGAAGGGGTGTGCAATGGAGCTGGCTGGAATTTTGGAGCCCAGAGTGTCTTTTTGTCAATCTGTGGCGTTTGTTTAAGCCCCAGAATATACATTCTCCAGGTCGTTGTGCACGAGCCGTCTTGCACACGTCGCTAGAAAATGCTGAAAATGTTGTGGAAAGTGTTGGGAGAAAATTCCCTCGTTGGTTTGGGGAGGGGAAAATGGAAGGAAAGTCCACTGGCTCTTTAGAAAAATAAAGGGGGTCTGGCGTGGACATGTGGGGATGAAAAACCAGCATTTTTTCACAAAAGGAGGGTTTCGTTTTGCTTCTCCCACTAGTTTGCAAGCAAGACAGATTTCCTTTTTCCCTGCCAACACCAGCCTGGGGACTGTGGCTGTTACTGCAATCCACAGGCTGCGGGGTAAGGGTGCGATCAGCTGCAAGGCGGGAGGGGGGGAAAGGTGGCTTTGCAGGGGGTTGTTATATAGACGTTTCGGAGGCTGGTTCTCAGTGACATGGATCTGGGCATTTGAGAGTTGGCAATGCAATGTCCCCGAGAGCTGGAGGTCTGAACCTTTTCCTAGCAATTAGCAAGGCTTTCACCCCTTTCTGTTAAATATTTGGAGAGCTTTTTCCCCTTGTAAGAGCTTTTTTTCCTGCACTGATTTTGCTGCTTACATTTCTATTGTTGCTTTCCCTGTCTGCCAGAGTAATTACTGGGGACCAAAACCAGGGAGATCAGAAATTTAAGTAATTTTCAGAACAGGTGAGGCACATGGATCTCTGTGTGTTTCACTTAGCTCTTGGGCTGGATCTAGGACTCATTTACTACCTGTCTGAAGCACCCACTTGTCGTGTCGCTCCCTGCTGAAAATACCCGGAAGGCAGATACAACACTTTGTGCTGTTGTCTAGCTGGTTAACTGGCAGGAGCCTTTCAGAAAGAATGCAACTGATTTAAACTATCAAAAAGCACGAAATGCACCAGCCCCCCTCCCAACCCCACACTGGAAGGCTTCAAACAACCCTGAGCAGGATTCAGAAGGTCGGGCCGAGCTGTCGCTGAAGCTATAGATCAAGGCTTTAAAACTAGAATGCCTGAAGTCTGACACCTACAGGATTTAGCGCAAAGGCACAGATCTGGTTTGGATCGCAGACTCTTTCCTGAAATGTTTACACTGTGAAAAGTGTCTTTACGTGGGCTGTATGCATATGCTCTTCCACATGAGTACGTGCACACAGAGGGCTCCGCCACTGGTCTGCCTCAGTTTCCCCATTTGTAAAATTGGATTAATGATACTGACATCCTGTGGGAAGTGCTTTGAAAATTGTTGCCAAAAAGTATTAGATAAGAGTTAAGGAAGCAGAGATCACAAAACGCTGAGCAGCGCCATCAGGGCAGGCATTGTGGGATACTCGCAGCAGCCAGTTCTCTCAACAAAACAAACAGCAGAGTCCAAGCTGGCTCTTTGTTGACAATAAAGGGAGGAGAAAAGGAAAAGTGTCCCTCACAGGGCTGGAAGTTTTTTGTCACCAAAACTGAGTGTTTTCCCCGACAAAAGTTGCACTGCGGTGTAAACGCTCTCATCGGTTTGTCACCAAAAGGCAGTTACGCAGGTTTGTGTGTTTAACACTGTTTGCGTTCTGTTTTGCAGTGGGGTGGTGTTGTAACATGTTGGGAACGGATCCCTTGATTCCAGCTCAGTGGGGTGGGGGGAAAGGGAGTTATAAAGGATGATCTAACAACGGGGAATTGGCTGGGTCCGTTATCGGAATTATTTTTTCTCGTGACCTCCATTAAACTGTTTGCAGACAGCACCATCTAGTGGTAGGATTCCATGTTATTTTTCTCCTATGGGCTTTAACGCTGCTTCCATGGAGGATTGCTATTATTCACTTGACAATTAAATTAGTAGTAGTGTACTGGCCCAAGCAGCCAAACAGTTCCTGCCCCAGAGAGCTGATATCCTTGGGGCTGGATATAGTAAAACAAGAGGCGCAAGGAGGACTCATGTTTGACTTTTTATACCTTTTATGATTTGTTTGGGACCTGGGTAGAAGGAATGTGGTTAGCATAGATTTGAAAGGGGAGAGGGTGTGATGGGAGCAGGCATTCGGTGAGGAAACCATGTGTAATCCCATCAACGTGTGGTGTGGTTTTTTTCCTGAAGCAATCTGTGGTGGAGAAATTCACAAGGACGCTGGCCAGATTCAGTCTCCCAATTACCCAGACGACTACCGGCCATCCAAAGAGTGCATCTGGAAGGTCACGGTTTCCGAGGGCTTTCATGTAGGACTCATGTTCCAAGCATTTGAGGTGAGAGGTTTGAGTTGGGTGCGAACACGGCCAGCCGAGAGACGGTAAAAAGGGAGCGTGGCAAAGAACGTACGTTTTGTAACATTGGGGACTTCCCCCGCCGACGTGGTTGTTTTAGAAAATTATTTCCAGCCCATCCTGATGCCACTTGCATCAGAGAAAAGCGTGTATTGCACCTTGACGCCTTTGCTGCTCCTTCAGATAATCTACCTGTGCAGGTCTTATCTGAGGACCGCACGCCGCTTGCCAGCACATTCGCTGTTGTGTGTATTCAAGGGTCCCAGTGGTGGGTTCTGTCCGTGCACATATTCGTCAATTACACATTCAACTAAGCGGGAAATCTAAAGCATGCAACCAGTAGCGTGCTCTATAGATTGGTAGGCTGATCGTAACCTCCTGAGGAGCCCCCTCTTACCACCTCCCGCACTTTCCAATGCCCTAATTCAGCTGCGCCAGAGAGCTATATCCTGACTGGACCGAATCCACGTGTGCCTTTTGATCCTTTCAAGCGAACCAGAGTCTGACTGGGCTGAGCAAAGTGGGTAACCTCCCCTGGTGTGTTCCTTTTCCCGCTGCAGATTGAGAGGCACGACAGCTGTGCTTATGACTACCTGGAAATCCGAGACGGCCCTACCGAGGACAGCCCTTTGATCGGACACTTTTGCGGCTATGAGAAGCCAGAAGATATCAAATCCAGCTCCAATCAAGTGTGGATGAAGTTTGCCTCCGATGGGTCCATCAACAAAGCAGGGTTTGCAGCCAACTTCTTCAAAGGTACCGGACCCGAAGTGGGTTTCATTGAGATGAAACTTCTCCACAAGAGACATTTTCAACCCCTCTCCCAGGAACGTCCCATGACTCAAGTGCAGGCCAAAGAGTTTAGCGGTGTGGCCGACAGGCAAAGATCAACACACGGCCTCTGTCTCAACTGGGGACGCAAGCTGCTTGGGATAGTACAGCTTAAACTGAAGCCTCCATAGGTCCTTATTAAAGGGGAAAGTCTCCTGCCAGCTTGTTGTTGTAGTTCTCACCTATTGGTTAACTGAATAGTTGATTAACCTCAAGAATGCTTATCTGTTGCTTGACTATTCTACAGTCCCCGGGGGTGGGGCCGGCAGCCAGTTTGCTCCAGCCCCACTCCCGAGGAGCCCCCTTGCTACTCCATGCTGCTGCCTCTGTATCAGAGGCAGCAGCGTGGGGTGCCAGGCGGGAGCTGGTCCACGAGGGGAGCCAGTTGAAAAACCAGCTCCCCTCATGGACCGGCTGCCTGTTGCCCCATTCTGCTGCCTCTGATACAGAGGCAGCAGCCCCTGTTGAAGGCAAGTCTGACCTCCTGGACCCAGCGCGAGCTGGAACTGAGCCAGGTTGTCTGCCCACCTGGCTCCTAATATACTTTAAATGCAGAGTTGTTGGAGGGGTAGGTCCTGGACCCTGGACTGAGCCGGGCTGCTGGCCAGCCTGCTAAGAAACGTACTGGCAAGGGGGGAGGAAATGCATGTTGTCTATAGCATTAACCTATAGCTTTGCTTATCGGTTAATGGACTGCGCTATTACATCCCTACCTCCGAGGGCCCCCTTTGTCGTCAGGAATTGAGCAATGACCAGTAGGCTGGTGATGCTAATTGTAAGCCCCTTACTTGGTAAGGGCAGGACTGTTGTAGCCCCTCTAGACCTCTTCCACTGCTCCTGTGGCCCAGGAGGAGAGCTTGAAGTGTCGCCTTTGCTTCCCCACAGAGGTGGACGAATGTTCTCGGCCGGACAACGGTGGGTGTGAACAGCGCTGCGTGAACACCCTGGGCAGCTACAAGTGCGCCTGTGAACCTGGCTACGAGCTGACGGGGGATAAAAAAGGCTGTGAGGGTCAGTATCCTGCAGAGCGGGGCGCGTGATTGGGGGAGGGGAGGGCGCCACGGTTAAGAAGAGTTAAGCAAACGTGGTTTGAAAATGGTTCCCTGCCCCCTCCTCCCTCACGGAAAAATGTTGACACAACCACATTTCGGTTTCCTCAGAATTTTCCGTGGAAAACGTCGATTTTTTTCAGTGACAAAAGGAAGTGTGATTGATTCTGCCCGAAAGCCAAAATATTTTAATCCTGTGTTATCCCATTCTCCTTGCTGGGTTGATTGGCCTGCATCTTCCAGGGCACGCCAGCATGTCACTTCTGGGCGAGGGAGAGGCCGCTGTGCCCGGTGGGGGATGAGGCCCGAAGGGGGGAGCCTAGGCCACTGAAAAGAAGGGGGAGCAGAGGCACCATGGTGGGGCACCGTGGCAGATGCCAGCAGCAAAATAGTTCAGCTGGATGCTGGAACCAAAAAAGTTTTGGTTTCTGGGTGGTCAGTTTTGCCCTGCAAATGTACACGCCCCCCGGAAAGCAGAAACGTCCCATGAAAAACCTGCAACCAAAGCCCCAGTGGTTTGGCTGGAAAGTTTTGAGGGGAATTTTTCACCCGGTCCTAGCTATAACGGGCGGATGACTTTAAACACGCGGTAGCCAGCACGGACCACGCAGCCCTGCCCCAATGAGACAATCCCCTCCCTGCTCTTCTCGGGTTTCCGCCCCTTATTTGAGCACCGGTTTGGGAGTCGTGAGCAGAATGAGCAAGTGCTTCAACACCCGCCCCCCTTTTTGGGCCTCCTTTGGTTCTGCCCCCAGCGGGGAGGCCTGGCACGGATCGTAATGGCAGCGGAGGTAGGCTCATGCCGAGGGATGCTGAAAGTCGCTCTGCGTGAGATGGCGCCTGTGCATGATGCGACTGGCACGGCCTGGATTGGTCTAGAACTACTTTCTCTTCAATTCGTCTACCTTACAGGAAACGGGGACGTGGCCTTTGAAACCTCCCGGGGCGGGGAAGCTAAGGCCCAGGGGCCGGCTCCAGCCTCTAACTTGCCTGGAGCTGGCTCCTGAGGCTCAGGGCTCCCCTTTCTCCAGCATCGGGGAGCTCGTGCTGGGCGGTCCATCCCCCCCATCTCCCCTGTAACTGAGGGGGGAAGGGCCTGATCCTCGCAGGCTGGAGTCAGGCAAGCCAGGGAGGGAGGGTTAGCTCTGTGGTTTGAGCACTGGCCTGCTAAACCCACGGTTGGGAGTTCAATCCTTGAGGGGGCTATTTAGGGATCCAGGGTAAATCTGTCAGGGATGGTGCTTGGTCCTGCCATGAGGGCAGGGGACTGGACTCGATGACCTCTCAAGGTCCCTTCCAGTCCTAGGAGACAGGTATATCTCTCTCTATCCAATTCACAAGTTTCTCAGTCAGAGAGGGGTGGTTGTTTTTTTTTTTTCTTTGCTCTCACTTTTGTGTGATTTTTTTTTTCCAGTGAGTCCCCAGCCCCCAACCCAGCCCCCTGCATGGCATATGTAACAGAGATTGCTTTTGCTGCTTCAGGCCTGGCTGAGGGGCGCATTATGCACTGGAGCTATGTCTAAACTGCATCCCTCTGTCGACAGAGGGATGCAAATCAAGCACATCGAAACTGCGAATGAAGCAGGGATTTAAATATCCCGTGCTTCATTAGCATAAACATGGCTGCTGTTTTTTCCCGACCCTGAGCTTTTTCGGGGGGGGAAAAAAAAAAAGCAGCCTAGATGTGGATCTGTCGAAAATAAACCTGTTTCCTGTGAATACAGGATCTGTCGAAAAAGGGTTTATTTTCAACAGATCCACGTCTAGATGGCTGTTTTTTACAAAAAAGCTCCGTGTTGGAAAAAAAGTGGCAGCTGTGTTTATGCTAATGAAGCGCAAGATCATAGAACCAGAGAGCTGGAAGAGACCTCAGAAAGTCATCAAGTCCAGCCCCCTGCTCTAGGCAGGACCAATCCCACCTAATATTAGATATTTAAATCCCGGCTTTATTAGCGATTTCGACATGCCTAATCTACATCCCTCTGTCGACAGAGAGCTATCGTCTGGACACACCCAGCGTGACAGCACGGAGAATCTGTCGGGAGAGAATACAACAGTCCTGCCTCCATGGGTCCCCTCTGAGCCTTGCTGAAAATGTCTAGCCAATATTAACAGAATTCAGACCAGGGTCTGGATCCCTTAGCAGAGTTGGGGTGGGGGGAGGTCTGTGTATTGCGCTCTCAGCTGAGCGTAGGCCCAAGTGAAAGGGCAGGTGGTGGGGGACGTGAACAGCCCCTGGCCTTCAGCTGCCGGGCGGGGACTGGCAGCTGGCTGTTCCGTCAGATGCGTTGTTTTGCGGCTGGCTCTTTTAGAGGGAACGCGCGGGGCCAGGTCAGCCTTTGAACTCTGAGAAGCCCATAAAACAGCGCCGTGCTGACGGGGCGCTAGGAAACGAAGGCCAAGACGAGCTCTCTCGTGTTTGCTTGCTCTGTAGGGCGGATAAGAGACTGCACCGGGGCCTGAGGGGAACCGGTGCTGGGCCAGCCAGAAGGGGCGGAGCCTCAGACAGAAGGGGCGGGGCTGGGGCTAGCCTCCCCCAGCCAGTCCTTCAGCACTGCTGGGGACATGAGGGAGAGGTTTAAAAGGGCCCGGAGGTCCAGACCACTGCCATGGTAGCAGTGGGGGTGGCTGGCAGCCCCGAACCCTCTTAAATTTCTGGGCTCTGACCCCCTTTTCCCCTTCACCCCATCAGCAGCCCTAAGTCACCACAACCACCCTGGCTTTAGCTTCGCTAGGAAAAAGGTGTGTGTGTGTGTGAACCTTCTCCTGGTGTCGAGGTGGATAACAAACCACCAAAGGGTTTGCCTTTAGTAGACGTTTAAAACAAACAAAAGGAAGTTTTTCTTCACGCAGCGCACAGTTAACCCGTGGAACTCCTTGCCAGAGGATGTTGTGAAGACAGGGTTCAAGAAAGCTAGATAGATTCATGGAGGATAGGTCCAATCAATGGCTATTAGCTAGGATGGGCAGGAATGGTGTCCCCAGCCTCTATTTGTCAGTAGCTGGGGATAGGTGACAGAGAGGGATCACTGGATGATTCCCGGTTCTGTTCACTCCCTCTGGGGCACCTGGCCTTGGCACTGTGGGTCGAAAGGACACTGGGCTGGATGGACCTTTGGTCTGACCCAACCTGACCGTTCTTATGACGTTTTCAGCCTCGAGTTAATCGATTGCCACGTCCGCGGCGGTACACGTAATATTTGTAAAGGCTCCCTTGGGCACACCTGGCCTGCTTGAGGAAGGCTACAAACATTGGTTCTCGGCAGCTCTGTAGCATGAAGAGCCACCCTGCGTGGCCTAGAACGAACACACGAGCAATCCCCACAGTGGCCCGCCCAGTCACGTTCCCGCCCTCAAGTTAATTGGCTGTCACTGAACCTGAGGTGAAAAATTGAGTAGCGACCAATCCCGAAAGGCTCCTGCGATACCCAGGGCCGGACCCTCAGCTGGCCTAGACCGGCAAAGGTCCGGCTACTCTGGTGGAGCTGCGCTGGTGTTTATTAGCCAAGGATGCGGCCGGAAGCGATTTTCCATTTTCTCCCCGCTCTCGGCGAGTTTACAACCCATCCCAGGATTGAGAACACAGGCCCTGGCCCGGTGGTTGCCCCCAACAAGCGCTGACTGGTTTCCTAAGGGACACCGCGGCTCCGTCTCTTCTTTGCCTGGCTGGAAGGCGGTAACCCTTATGCCCGTGTGTCTCCCCTCCAGCGGCCTGTGGCGGCTTCATCACCAACCCCAACGGGACCATCACGAGCCCCGGCTGGCCCAAGGAATACCCCACCAACAAAAACTGTGTCTGGCAGGTGGTGGCGCCTGCCCAGTACC
Source organism: Pelodiscus sinensis (assembly GCF_049634645.1). Lineage (NCBI taxonomy): Eukaryota > Metazoa > Chordata > Testudines > Trionychidae > Pelodiscus > Pelodiscus sinensis. The sequence goes on along the minus strand of NC_134718.1, from coordinate 2,213,735 downwards.
GGATTTCTCTGCAGTTTGAAGTCTTTGAGCTGGAAGGCAACGAGGTACGTGGCCGGTCCGGGGAGTCGGTAGCTGCGGTTCTCGGCTGGCCCGGCTCCTGATGGGGGACCTGGGGCTATGGCCTGGTTTGGGGGCTTCCCAGTGTTTCTCGGCCCTTGATTTAACGAGCCAGAGGCAGCAGGTAGTGAGGCGTTTTTGAACGAGAGGAATCTGGTGCCTCGGTCGGGAGTGGAGCCGTCCTGAGCTAGTCCCGTCACAAATGAGCTTGCACCTATGGCAGTGGCTGTCCAAGGTATTTCCACTTACAGCTGTTATTACAGGCACTCCCCACGCTGCAAACCTCCGGCTTACACACATGGGTGCCCGGTGGCTTAGGTGGGGGAGGCTCTGCCTTTCCAAACCGCCAGGCTGGCCCCAACCACGCTCTGCCCCCCAGAGCACTTGGTGGGGGGGGGGCGTTCTGGGGGCAGAGTATTGCTGCCCCCAGCACCTGCCCTCCTCGTGCTCCTGGAACCACGTGGCTTCCTCCCTCCCTGCTGCTCCGGGGAACGGGTGTGCGTAGACGCTCTTCCCCTCCCCGTGGTGGTACAGGTGGAACCTCTCTCGTCCGACACTCTCTGCTCTGGCAACCTCTGTGGTCCGGCGTGATTTGAAGTAGCCGGGTGTCCACGTAGCATGGGTGTGGCCAAGTTTCCTGCAGCCCCATTCAGTTTTACAGCCACTAGTCCTGGCACTCAGTGTGCTGGGCTGTGATTTAGCTCTGGTTTATCCCTCCGGATCTTCTCAGAGCCCAGTAAGCAGGGGCAGCGGAGGCAATGCTGCCAGACAATACTGACCTCCCGTGGTCCGGCAAATTCCCTGGTTCAGCACCGGTCAGGCCCCGAGGTTGCCGGACTAGAGAGGTTCAACTTGTAGATGACAAGCTGGAGCGGGAAGGGGAGGAGTTCATGATAGTAAGAGACTGTGGGCTGGGAGGGCCTTACCGGCAGGCAAAGTGTGAGTTGCTGTGTCGCTCGGGAAAGGGAGACCCGCACTGCAGTGTGTGTCTGCGCCCCCCGTGCTCTGACGCCCGACTCTCCCCTGGCAGGTCTGTAAGTACGACTACGTGGAGGTGCGCAGCGGGCTGGCCTCCAATTCCAAGCTCCACGGCAAATTCTGCGGCTCGGAGAAGCCAGAAGTGATCACGTCGTCTAGCAACAACCTGAGGCTGGAGTTCAAATCGGACAACGCGGTATCCAAAAAGGGATTCAAAGTCCACTTCTTTTCCGGTACGCGGCTGTGTCCCTCGGACGAAAGCTCTCTGGGCCGGCCAGCCGGCTCATCGAAGGCTGGGAACGGGCGACGGGGGAGGAATCACATGATGATTCCCTGCTCTGTTCATTCCCTCTGGGGCAGCTGGCGCCGGCCGCTGTCGGAAGGCAGGATGCTGGGCTAGAAGGCCCTTTGGTCTGACCCAGTGTGGGCACTCGGAGAGCATGACACAGGGTTGCCGGTTGAAAGCTTTGCGAGTATTTTTGCTAGGACTGGTGAATTTGCCTGCCAGGTCTCCGGAGGACTGTGTTCGTCTGTTCAGTTTGTTGGGGGAAGGGGCAAAAAGTTAGGTGAGTTCTCGGCCCTAGCAGAGTGCGCCGGGTGATCATCGGCTCCGCTTCCTCCCCTCGGCATGGACTCATGCTTCCCCCCACTTTGTCCCTCCCCAGATAAAGACGAATGCTCCAAAGACAACGGCGGGTGTCAGGACGAATGCGTCAACACGTTCGGGAGCTACGCCTGCCAGTGCAGGAACGGCTTCATGCTGCACGAGAACGGGCGCGACTGCAAAGAAGGTGAGGTGCCGCTCGCTGCAGCCACGGGGCCCTCCCCGAGCGAGGTCAATCATGCAGCAAACCATGGGCCGGTCCTGCCTACGGATGGGAACGGAGCCTGCGACAGATGCACCAAGGACCGGCTCCCAGCCTGCCTCGTGCAAGGAGCACGAGGGAAGGAAGGGCTCGGCTCCCACTAAGTTTCCGTGCCGAGTTCGGCAGCTCTCCACGGAGCTCCCCAGCCTGGATCGGTGGAGCGCAGCTCGCAGGGCGCACACCGGCGCTGTAGAGAAGGCTGTGGGGAAACCTGTGTCTGTGGGCTACAGAGCAACCCCAGCGCCAAACTCCAGAGCCCGAGCTGCGGGATCGACACTGCTGGTTTGAGCGTGGCAGCGCACGCCCAGGTGTGTGGAGCCGGGCCAGGAGTCCTGTTGCCATGGGCTGCGTAGCCAGACCTAGGGATGTTACAGTTAGATTAGTTCACTAATCGAATTGTCGACGGGATTTCCATCGACTAGTCAATAAGGGATCCTCCACCTTTGAAGCGTAGCAAAAGCCCTGCCAGGTGCTTGCTACAGTTCAAAACCAGAAACCCTGCAGAAACCCAGTGAGGATCTTGTCCATTTCAAAAGGAAGCCCCGCAGGGAGCATGGGACCAGCAGGGGACCCCTCTGGTCTCGTATATTTCAAAAGCAGAATCGCAGCAGAAGCAGCACACGCGGAGACGGCTTCAGGCCTGCTCACACCGTTTCTACTATGCCTCTACCTCCCCTGACCCCCGTGGAGACGGTGCTGGGAGGAACCAGCTTTTAAGCCGGCTCCCCCCAGCACCGGCTCCTGCTCCCCCCCACTTGCTGCCTCTCTCTGACAGAGGCAGCAAGGGAAGGGGGGGGAAGCGACTAGTTGTGTCACTAGTCGACCATCTGACACATTTCTGCTTATCGGCGTCGACTGATCTCTTGCATCCCTAGACAGACCCCCTGCATCTCCGGTGAAACTCTTTGCCTTCTGGCTCTGGTGGAAGTGATGTGACTCGAGAAAACTTCTGCAAATGCCGGGGAATGTGGGTCCCCCACTAACCCCGAGGGAGCGGCAGGTCAGGAGTGAAGAAACGGCGTTTCACTGAAGTTTACGGCCGTGTGTGTATTGGTGCCGGCAGTTAATTAGGTCCCAGGAGAGTGGCTATGTGCCGTGACACCAATTCACTCTTCCTCCAGGAGTTGACTGGAGAGGGATCATTTGTGCATGTAATGCTATTGTGGAGTTTGCTTCAGCCCGTCTCTGTAAGTAGGCGGCACCGCAGAGGTGCCTCTCCGTCGCTGTCTGCCTGATCCGCGGGATTGTCTGGCAACAGCTACGGATCCAGTCCCCACTGAAAGGGTCAGCGGGCAATGCCAGTGGTGGTTCTTGAGGCTGGAGTGCTGGTCGGCCCCGTAACTCTCACGGCAGGAAGAAACTGGCGTCAGAGCAAATCTCGGGCTGGTAACAGACTGAGACGCGGCATCTGGAGTCTTGTGTTTAGCCCCAGAAGGGGACAGCAGAGGGCAGGACAAGCTAGCTGCAATTAGCGCACCCCGCAGCTTGGTGTGTCTGCTGAGATGGGCCACCGCCCGCGGCCGGGGTTTTGTGGACAGAGGCCTGGATCCGTGGATGGAGACCGCTCCCTCCGTTCACGCCGGCCCTGAGCAGCCCTTTGATGGACACGCAAATGGCTCGGTGCCTGAGAGACACCGCAGGAGTGAGGGCGAGGTGGGGGAGAGATGGATCTGGGGGAGAGGTTACTGCCCAGGGTGGGAGCAGAGGGCACGTGGGTTCAGCGGGGAAGCACTACACGTGGGACAAGGAAGGGCCTTTGCTCTCCCAGCACGGCACAGGAGCTAGACTGTAACTCCGGCCCAGGCAGCGTGGTGCTTTGTCGTTCCTGAGCCACAGGGCACGGGGACCCTGCTGCAGCCGAGGCTGAGAGAGGGGGGTGGTAGCTCCGGCAGCAGAAGCTCCATCTGAAAGATGCAGGGGTCCCAGGTCGTGCCCTCCCGTGGGCACAGTGTTACCCAGCGGCTGGTAGAGTCTCTCCGCTTCGGCTCGGGAGCAGCCTCTTGCCTGCTCCAGCTCCGGAGGCTTGAGTAGGTGCCTCCCTCTCTCTCTAGCGGGCTGCGAGCACAAAGTGAGCAGCGCAGAAGGAACAATGGCAAGTCCGAACTGGCCCGACAAGTACCCCAGCCGGAAGGAATGCACCTGGAATGTGTCCGCCACTCCTGGCCACCGGGTGAAAATCGTGAGTAACCCCAGGGAGGAGCCAAGAGGGGTTCCATCCGCTTTTCTGCTTGTGCCGGGGCGTTAGTTGCCCAGACTCCTTTGGCAGAGTTTGTGGCCAGCGTTCCCCCTCAGCTGCGCGGCGGCACGGCTGAATGAGCCCAGCTGGGCTCCAGGAGCCGCCTGGAGAGGAGCACTTCTCCCTCAGCGACAGCAGCAGCCCCTCCCCCAACCAGGCAGCTCTGTGCGTGAGCCCTGAGCCCCTGGGCGGGGCCCATTAAACAGCTACCGAGCCGTACTGCTGCGCAGCTTAGAGGAAACCCCGTTTGCGATGCACCCCAATGCTACTGAGTGAGCACAAAGGCAACCCCTCGGAAGAAAGCCATACTTCTGTCTTCAGTGCGGGGTGGCGTGTGAAAGGCCCCATACACTGAACGAGGGGGGAACGAGAAATACTGAATAAATACCATGCCCTGAATGACGCAAGACCACTGGGGGGGGGGGGAGAATGTGATCTTGTATTTCTAGACGGCATCATGATGCGTATGCACATGGGACGGGGCAGTCTTAACTTAGGCATTTCCTACGTTTTCAGTGCCTGACTTTGCAACCTTATGGTCCCGTTGAATGTATTTGTAGGGGAGGAAATAGAACCTATAACTTGGGCCTCAAATGCCAGCAGACTTACCCACAGCCCTATGTCCTCATTCATCCACGCAAGCAGGCATTCTTTGTTTATGCACTTTCCAGAACAGGCAGTAACTCTGCTCTTGCGTGTGTCTGACTGGGCACCTCCAGAGGAGGGAAACACCAAGCAATCTTGACGATACTTTTCCTGCTTTCCCCTGCTTTGCGCCGTGCCGTGTGTTAAATGCTGTCAGAGAAGGGTCCGTTTCTGCCTGGCCCCCGAGAGGGCTAATTCCCGCTGTCGGTGCTTGCCTCGTAGACGTTCAGCGAGTTTGAGATTGAGCAGCACCAGGAGTGCGCCTACGACCACTTGGAAATGTACGATGGCCCCAACGGCAAGTCGCCCATCCTTGGCCGCTTCTGTGGCAGCAAGAAACCGGACCCGGTGGTGGCGTCTGCTAACAAAATGTTCCTCAGGTTTTACTCTGATGCTTCTGTGCAAAGAAAAGGCTTCCAGGCAAAGCATAGCACAGGTGGGTTGGATTTTCTCTGGCTATTCCAATGATACTGGGAAGGACGCAACTCTGGGGCCACGTCTCCACTTACCAGAGGATCCATGCTCTGGCGATCGATCTTCCAGGGTTTGATTTAGTGGGTCTAGTAAAGACCCTCTAAATCGAATGTTGAGGTTGCCCCCATCAGCGCCAGTACTCTCTGTTGCAAGGAGTAAGGGAAGATGATGGGAGTGTTTCGCCCGTCGACCTCCCGCTGTGGAGACGGTGTTAAGGAATGACCCTACCTCTTAAGCCAAGCTTAAGCCGACTTCGCCCCAGCAGTGTAGACCTGGCCTCCTTACTGTGTATATTTCCAGGGCAAGAGAGACTCCCAAGATCAGCCAGGGCCCATCCATATAAGACTAGGCAGATCACAAGAAAGTCACGCCAAAAACGAATAACCCCGTGTGAGCGTTAACCAGCAAATACAGACCGCACCAATGAGTCGGGGGGGCACATTGCATTATACCATTCATGCCAGCCGTCCCCTACCAGCATGGGACTCCCTTATTCCAGCCTCTGTAGCCTCCTGGGTGCTGTCTACATGGGGAGACTCATCAGCCTAGGTTAGCTAGAACTAATCTACGTATGGACACTCTTATCCTGGAATAAGAGCTCTCCCCCCCCCCCCCCCCCCCGCCCTGATTTAGCTCAGGACTTTCAAAGCAACTGGAAGCAAACCAGGGAAAAGTGTTCTTGTTTCACGGTAAGTGCCTCCTGGGGAGTGTGACCCCCATCCAGGGCCGGCGTTAGGCCGATTCGCCCGATTCCCCCAAATTGGGCCCCGTGCCTAAAGGGGCCTGCGCCCTAAACCCGGAAGTGTGCGGGCGCCACGGGAGGGGGTGTTGGCTCATGGGTTTGGCTGGAAGGTGGAACTCTACCCTGTAGCTGGGGATTTAAAAGGGCTGTGAGTTGTTTCTTTGTGGGCTGGGTTGTGGGTTTTTTTTTTTTCTCAACCAAAATTTGGTTCGAATTGGGCCCCGCACTTCCTAAAGCCGGCCCTGCCCCCATCGCTTTGCCGGTATGATTCTACCCTATCATGGCGGTGGCAGTTTTCCCCGTGTAGACATGTCCCTAGGTTTTAAGGCCAATAGGGTGGTGATCTGGTCTGGCTGGCAGAGACCCTAGATCTTCACCTCCTGGTCCCTCGATGGAGCCAAATGTGGGTGGTGTAGAACGCAATAGCCTCTTGGAGAGCCGGTCTTGCTGTAGGGGCGCCGCATGGCTGGAGAATTTACCTCCACCCTTGGCAATTGGTTTGCTACAGGGGCTCCCCACTCTCCCTGTGTGGTGCTGTGGGGAAGAGCCGTCTCGTCGGGGCTGAGCTGGGGGCTAAGGATGGAGGGCTGTCTCTTTGTTCCAGAATGCGGCGGGCGCCTGAAGGCGGACGTGCGCACGAAGGAGCTGTATTCCCACGCCCAGTTTGGGGATAACAATTACCCGGGCCAGGCCGGCTGCGACTGGGTGATCGTGGCGGAAGACGGCTACGGCGTGGAATTAACGTTTCAGACCTTTGAGCTAGAGGAGGAGGCCGACTGCGGCTATGACTACATGGAGATCTACGACGGCTACGACAGCACCGCCCCCCGCCTGGGACGCTTCTGTGGCTCGGGGGTAAGCTGGGGAGAGAGCCCCTTCTGCAGTGAAAACTCGGAAGAAAGTGTGTCGATTCCAGCCACGCAATGAGCAGAGCGGGAGCGGCCGCTCTGGAGTTGACTTTCCCTGTTAGTGATGCCGCCTCGGCCTTTCAACAGGGAAATGCGCGCGGGGCTGAAAGGAATGCAACGTTCTGTTTGGCTTTAATGCCTGCGCGTCAGACCTACTGCCTATGCATAAGAGCTTTGACCTCAGCCCCTGTGCTCACAATAGGAAGGGCGGTGTGTCATGTGGACTGACCTTTGTTTTGTTTCCTCTCCCACAGCCCCTGGAGGAAATCTACTCGGCGGGGGATTCTCTCATGGTCCGATTCCGCACGGACGACACCATCAATAAAAAAGGCTTTCATGCCCGATACACAAGTACCAAATTTCAGGATGCCCTGCACATGAGAAAATAGTTTGGCTGTTCCTCGCAGGCGTTCCCGGGCAGAGGGCCGAAACATCTCCCCAGGGTTGTTTTTAAAACCCTGGGCACCTGGCCGAAAGCAGCGTTCTTCTGTAACTAAAACTGAAGGCAGTTCTGAAAACTTGGCCTTTCTTCTGTTGCTAACGAACCCAGGACCTAGAATTTTCTCCTGATCCAGGGATCAACCTTATACTGTTCGCCCACCTGGCCACTGGGCTGAATGAAGAAAACCGTCTGAACGCCATGAAATCATAGTTGAGTGCATCCTTCCAGGTGGGGTGGCTCCTACCCAGCATCAGCCGCAATAGCTCTCTAAAGACGCCGTTCTGCTAAATGGATGACGCGGAGAGCCGCCCAACGGGAGGGCCTCCCTCTGCCCTGCCAGCTCACACCGGCTCCGTGCCATACGTGGAAAACCACCCAGCGGTGACTCCAGAGAGCCGGATGCCTTGTTGTTTATTGTTTGGGTTTTTCTTCCCGTGCGTGAAGGTGAAACGGGCTTGCGGTGAGACTGCGAGCTAAGCGGGTCGAGTTCAACGGGAAGGTGTGGAAACCTGGCGGCGTGTGGGCACCTGCCGCTCACTAGCCAGTCAGGAAGGGATTTTCCTGCATAGGTGGCTCGTTATCGGGCCAGTCTACCAATCCCTATGTACTTAAACCAGAACATTCTCCCTGCACCCCGTCTTCGCTTGCTAAAGCCCCGAGACTGTTTTAATGCACCGATTTCCTTCCCTCCCTCCTCTGCTAAATTATTGCTTCTTTCTAACACCACTTCTGCCTTTGAGTTTCTCTCTCTCTTTCCACCTGGGGTGCTTTCCAAGGACTCTCCTGCCCTCCCCCCACTGGCTGTTCTGGTGATTAACGTGTCCTGGTGTCCGGGCAGTTTGCTGGATTCTCTCGAAACACAAGGTCGGAGAATGTAAGAACAGCTCGGCACCTGTCCTACAGGCGCTCCAAGTGACCCGCGGCAGAGAACTTGTCGCACAAAGCAATACTGAGCATCTCAATGCTCCAGCAACGTGTCCGAGGCACGGGCGAGTGGATGCATTGAGCCTGTTGGCCGAGAAGGACGTGAACAGCTGGCTGTTGTTTCCACCAAAGTTGCCCCATGACCTCGAGGGGGCCAATGAACTTGGCTGTGCCTCTTCGCTTACAGCTGTTTGAGACCTAGGGCTGACCAATGCAAAACTGATGTGAACCAGCATCAAACCACGGGTTTGGAGACTCAACTAGCTATTTAGCACTTCTTTAAAAGAACCAGAGCCTTTTCATAAAGCACCATGCCGGCGTGGACCGTGCACGGCCTTTCGTTAACACACGTGGGCATTACGAGCGAAAAGCTGTGGTATGTTAGCTTTAATGACGTATTTATAATCAAATGATGAATATGTTTACATAACCAATGTACTGTTTGGCTACGGAAAGTCACCGTTTCAAGAGGTGTGAGTTGTAGTCTGCACGCCCTGGGGTGAAAGGCCGGGCACTAAAGTGTTCTCGGGGGACAGGTTTGTTTCCAAAAGTGGTATAAACAAAATGCCGCCCCCGCAAAAGGTTTTAAATGAAATAGATGTCCGAGTATTGTGAATACAGAGGTGAAGCAAATGCATGAGAATATTTTCTTGCTGAAAACAGGAAAAAAAAAGTAATTTTTTATATATATATATATATATATATATATATATATATATATATATATATATATATATAAAATAAATGCATGTAAAAGACCAGTAGTCTAAGCCTTACAAAATGTAGTGTGAACAATACGGTATCATTGATCACAGCTTTCCTACAGGCCTTTTGACACCATATTACTTAGTGGTTTTTTTTTTTTTTTTTACACCTGCTCTGTATCTCTCCGATGCTTATTTATGGCCTGGCCTTGCAGGCCTAAGGCAAAGTATGTGATCTTTCACTGTGGTCCATTGGCACCGGTTTAAAGGGAGCTCCGATCAGGGGCTTGATCCTGACACTTCCATTCAAACCAAAAGCCCACTGATATCAGTGGCCGCTGGGCGTGAGGAAAGAGGTCAGGGCCAGGAATATAATAAAACTCTGCTGGGAGCAAAATAGTCCTGAATTGCATGACGGGCTGCAGCTCCGATCACGGCGCAGCTGTCTGGTGGGTGGGTGGGAAGTCAGTCTGGGGGTTGAAGAAACAATTACTTTAGAAGCTTTCTTTGATGCGAAGTATTTTCGTTCCACGTTTTTGCCTCATTTCTGATTTTTCTTGGACATTGAACTGTCCATTCTGTTTCATTGCAGACGTTTGCAATGTGGTTTGACCGACTTGCTACATTTGTTAGCATTCAAGCAGTTAGACATGTTGTGGTACAGTTTACTAGCAACTGTTTGACACTCTGCTTTCCCCACGGATGCGTGCAAACCTCTCTCGCTCTTCTGTCTTGACTGGACTTCCAGTCAATAATTCTAAAAGGCCTAAAAGGTTCCTTTAAAAAAAGTCTGATTCTTTAAAATGTACACCTCGTTTGGTCTTTGTGTAGTTTTAAACTTCATGAAATAAAATCAGTTTTTAACAAGTCAGTGGGGAAGTGTGTTTGTCTGGAATTACCTCTGGAAATTCGTTGAAGGATGTGGCTTGTTTGTGCAGGCTGATGGTGCTTTCTGGTCAGGGTACAGTCTCTAATACAATGCGCGCTCTGCCCACAATTGTTTCATCGCCAGAGGTCGCACCTTGGGAGTGGGTCACGCCTGCTGGGATTTACTGTCTTCCCTTTCCGAAGCAGAGCGCAACTGGAATGCCAAGTCTATTCCTTAGTTTTTAGAATTCACGAGGGCAGGTTGAAAGTCGGGGCGTGAAGGGGGGAGCCCCAAGTAGAAGCTGCCCTCTGTGCTCAGTGTTGGAAATAGATGCGGGCACACCACTCTGCCGCTCGCACATTCAGTAGTGCCGCGGTTCCCAACCTTTCCCAACTGGAAAACTGTCACAAACTTTTGGCGGCCTGGTAATATTTTATTTGCACATTTGCATATTCATTATGCAAATATAATGGTGGTGGACCGCCAAAAGTCCTGGCCCACAGAGCCCCCCCCCCCCAGTGCCAGCACTAATCCTTAGAGTCCCACACCCCTCCACTACCCCTCCAGCACCAGCCACTGACCCCACAGTCCCTGCACCCAACCTGCCCAGTGCCAGCCTTCCACCCTCAGAGCCCCACATGCCAGTGACCCCAACCCCTTAGGAGCCCCCCATCAGCAGACCCCCCCATGCCAGCCTCCTGTTTCCAGAGCCCCACTGAATTTCCCCCCAGTGCCAGTCCCCAATATTAGCCCCGTCCTCCCCAGTTGCAGCTCCCCACCCCAGACACCCCAGTGCCCCTCAGTGACAGCCCCCCACCTCTTAGAACCTCCCACCACCACAGTCCCCTCCCCCGTGCCTGCCCCGCCCCTGCCCCGCCCCTCCCCCCCACCTAACCCTGTGCTGTCTCCCAGCTGAGCACTGCTGCCCAAGTTGTGGCTGTTCTAAGGCTGCCGTGCCGGGCTCCGTGCGGCCCTCCCGCCGCGCAGCAAAGCGCTCTTCCACGGCCAGGAAGAGACCCCGCCCCTCCCCGGTGCTGGTTGGCTGAGAGGCGGGGCAGGACACGCCTCTCCCAACAGCCACGGCGGGAGCCACGTGCCCCAGCCCCTGGCGCCGTGGCGACCCGGCAGCAATGGGCCACGAACCGGCAGCAGGCCACAGGGCGGCAGTTGGGAACCGCTGCGGCAGTGGAGCCAGTCAAGGGTTCAGTTCCTGAGCGCTTTGAAGGGGTGGGGGCGAGGCCTGATTACCAAAAGCGTCGCCTCCAGAGCCAGCCACTGACACCTGGCGCACAGGATGGAGGCGGCCGGAGCGACGCGGCGTCTAGGGGAGGACGTTTCCCTGCGGAGCTCTGAGGCAGGAGCGAGCAGGCCGAAGGCAAGGCGAGTCACACCGCCCTTTCCTCAGGAAAGATGGCAGCACCGAGCCAAGAACATCCCAGGCATAGGGCTAAGCAAGGCTGCCATGAAACATCACTTCCCAGTTAGTGCCTTCTCTCTCCAAACAGACCGAGCAGGTTCCTCTCCGAGAGTAGCAGTGTTCGGGAGCCAGCGGGCGGCTGTTGCTTACAATCAAAAAGGGGTTTTTCCTCCTGTTCCTGCTGGCCAGCTGCCTTCAATCCCCTTCCATTTCCTAAGGCACACGCCCGACAATGCTCCTCCTTATGCCTCCGCTCAGCTGCCACCAGCAAGCTGTGGAAACGTGGTGTGCCATGTTCTCTCCAGACTTCTCGGTACCAGCAGGGAAGGGGAACACCAATTCTTCTGCTCCCAAACATCAGCTGAGCCAAGAGGATCTCCATCAGACAGGGTCTAGCAGTTCCAAGTCCAGCCAGGAGAGGGCCTCGGTACACCTGCCAGCTCATTGCAGGACTGTATTTTAGTTCGGCTGTGCTGTCTCTCGCTTGCCCCTGGAGGTCTCCGATGAGACTGTGAACACTCGGAGCAGTGACCACTAATGAGGCTCTCTCAGTGGTCAAACGGCGGGCCCTAGCTTTTGGTCCCTGTTTCCAGTGCCAAGAGGATCTCTTACGACGGAATTAGTTTTCAGAGCCCCAGTGTGCCACGTTCAACACAGATCCATTGCAGGGTGCGCATGTAGCTCACCCATCCTTCCCTTGCCCTGTGTTTGCGATCCCTGCTACTGAGCCTGCTCTGATCAGAGCATCAGCCATGATGGCTGATTGACACCAACAACGTTCCTTTCCTTTTTGATGCAGTTACTCCTGCCGGTGTAGCGGTTACATTGTACGAGCTCACGAACAGTCATCATCCAAATAGCCTAGGCATCAAGCCACGGGCTCTTTGTGGAAGTTTCATGGTTTCGCCTACCACAGTGGAGATACCACGTCTCTGATCCCTCTTGGCCTCCAGAGCCACAATTTCCAGTGTCTTATTGTGAATAACTGGACTTGGGAATTTGCCTTGATTTTCTTTCAGGCACTTTCAAATATAAGAACAACCAGACTGGGTCAGGCCAAAGGTCCATCCACACCAGTGTCCTGTCTGCCCACAGAGGCCAATGCCAAGTGCCCTGGAGGGCGGGAATCATCCAGTGATGTCTCTCCTGTCATCCATTTCCAGCCTCTGACAAACAGAAGCTAAGAACACCATTCCAACACAGCCTGGCTAATAGCCATTGATGGACCTAACCTCCATGAATTTATCTAGCTCTTTTTTTGAACCCTGTTAAAATCCTGGTCTGCACAACATCCTCTGGCAAGGAGTTCCACAGGTTGACAGTGCGCTGTGTGAAGAAAAACTTCCTTTGGTTCGTTTTAAACCTACTACCTATTAATTTCATTTGGTGACCCCTAGTTCCTATGTTATGGGAACAAGTAAATAACTTTTCCTTATTCACTTTCTCCGTACCTTTACATTTAGCCATACTGAAATATATATTGTTTCCTTGGGCCCAATTTACCAAGCCATCCAGATTGCTCTGTATGAGTGACCTATCCACCTCACTATTTTCCTTCCCCTAATTTTTGCGTCGTCTACAAACTTGATCAATGATGATTTTAAAGGGGTTTTTTTGGTCCTTGATAAAAATGTTAAATAGCATCGGGACCAGTCTCTTCCCCCCTCCCGAAACACCTCCATGCTACGATCATTCCCCCTTTAGAGTTACATTTGGGATCTATCACTTAGCCAGTTTTAAATCTATTTAATATATGACATGTTAAATATATATCAGTTTAGATTTTAAATTCAGAATGTGTGATACCAAGTCAAGTGCTTTACAGAAATCCAAGTATATTATGCCAGCACTATTACCTTTATCAGACCAAGCTGTAATCAGTAAATTAAAATTGAGTTATTCTGATAGGATCTAAATGCACTGTAAACACCCTTTATTTCATATGTTTATACCTACCTTCACTTCCCCCTTTAAATGTTGGTTCGGGATTAATTGCATTTCCCTTTATTTTGTTATTAACCAAGTCCTGGTATTAGCCATCCTATTATCTTGCCTGGGATTAATGTCAGTTTGCTAGATTTGTATTTACCTGGGTCGTCACATATATCCCCCTTTTTTTAAAAATTGGCACAATGTTAGCTTTCTTCCAGTTTTCTGGAACTTCTGCAGTATTCCAAGACTTACTGAAAACCAATATTCACACTACAACCAGCTCCTGAGACCGCTCTTTTAAAACTCTTGGATGCAAGTTATCTGAACATGCTGATTTTCAAGTGTCTAACCTTTATAATTGCTGCTTAACAGCTTCCCAAGATATTAGTAGAATGAAAAAAAGTGTTATCATATGATATGACCACATCATCATCTTTCTTTCCCCAGAATAGAAATATTTACTGAACAGGGTTATTTTTGTTTCCCCGCCCCCTCCCCATTTTCTGCCTTAGCTTGACTATTTCCATCTAGTAATGGACCAATATATGTGGCAGGATCCTTTTTGTTCTTCATACATTTATAAATTTCTTATTGTCTTTTAACTCTGCTGGTCATAGATCTCTCTTTGTTTCCCTTGGCTTCCCTTATCAATTTTCTACAAAACCTACCTTCTGATTTATATTTGTGCTATTCACTTCCCTTTATTTCATTTGTTTATATATAATATACCTACCTTCACTTCCCCTTCTAAATCATGTTGGCTTGTCACAGAGATATCACAGGGAAAGACTGCCTGTGCCCATAACTTACATCGTCCCCACCTTGTGCGCCTAGCCCAAGCAAAACCTTGGCCTGTGTCCACATTTCCTCTGTCAATCATTGGAAATTCCCTTTAGTTTCTGGTGAGGTGTGAACTTGGGAGCAACCCTACAATAATAAGAGGAAAGCCACGCTGGAAGTGAGGCTTACTGGTCCACTATTCCCAAAATTGCCTTTGGGTAAAGATTTTGGCTTTGGCATTGGCTCATGTTCTTTTTAGCAATAATAAAAAAAAGCAGGATGACCCCAAATATGCATCGTAATGTTAATGCCGGATACCAAGTCAGTCAATTAAAACTGTTCACTCTAAAAGTACAAGGGCAGGGGATGGCACGAGTAAATAGGCAGAATTGACAAAGGGCCTGGTGCTAATAAATTAACAGCTAGGACCAGAGAGCAGCAGGACAGAAAGGAAGGAGATTCCCACAGACCCAGTTGTTCAGGTGAGCTGCCTCTGCAGTCAGTTTCAGGAACTGCTGTGATCGGCTACTTTGGGATGCAGCCAGGTTATCTCTGGCTTAGATAAAAGCCATCAATCGTTTCCTCCCTGGAGAGGCGACTTGATCTGTACCTGAGCACCACGCTCCTTGTGCGAACTTCAGACTTGGGCAGGGCAGCATGAATACGAGCAGGGAAGTGTCCAACATGGTGAGTAAGAATCGTTCTGTCTGGGGAGCTTTCTGCGGCAGGGGGAATACACAGGCGCGGAAAGCGAGAGAGAGCGAGCGAGGACAGGACAGACACACACCTGGTTGTTTGTACAGAGTCCTCTTTGCCCTCTGGCTCCTAGCCTGAAACCTGACAGCTGAATTCTCTTGCATGGCGTCTGTTTGTTTTTTAAGAGAGATTTTCCAGCTCGTGCAGGCTGGGAGAGTTTAACGAGCTGGTAAAGCAGCTGTGTTGCGAGGCAACTTTCACTTGGGGCATTTTAGTTCTGCAAGGGCGCGACGGCGATTTTCTTCCTGCGCGCGTCAGAGCTGAGCTGCGGTGGCAAGGCAGCAGTGCCGCTCATCCTGTTGCGGGTTTTTCTTCCTTGAGTTGGTGTTTGTTTCAGTACGGGTCGAACCTCTCTCGTCCGGCACTCTCTGGTCTGGCAACCTCCGTGGTCCGGCATGATTTGAATTTGCCAGATGGCCACTTAGCACAGATGTGGCCACGTTTTCTGCAGCCCCATAAAGTTTGTTTCCAGCCTGGCTCTCAGGGTTCTGTGCTGTTCTCTCAGGCTTCTGTGCTGTTGTTTGGCTCTAATTTACCCCAAATGCCTTCTCAGAGACCGGTCAGCGGTGGCAGTGTTGGTAATGCTGATAGGCAACCTAGACCTCTCATGGTTTAGCAAAGTCTCTGGTTCGGCACCAGTCCGGAGGGAGGTTCAGCCTGTACAGTGCAGCTGAGCGTTTCGAGTTTCTCTCCCAAGCTTAGTGCCTGGGTCGTATGTCTGTAGGGGATGACTTCTGTGGAGTTATCGGAGGCATGAATATTGGGCCCTCGAGATTGCACAGTTCCATCTGCCCGAGCGGCTTTCCTGCCCTGCAGGGTGAATGCCCACGAATCACGTAGGGTTCTTGTTTACAAATGGAAGGGAAAGGAGGGTGTGACAGCGCGTCGGGGTTCCCCCGCCTCCTGCACCCCCGAAATGGCACGAACAGATTCCCCCAGCCAGTAGCATACAGGGAGTTTATTGCTCCTCCAGGATACAACACAGCGCAGATGGAATCTGGTTCCAGGGCAGGCCTAGGATGCCTCAGCCCCCCTTGAGATGGGGGAGCCTGGGCCCCTAAATCCCAGCCTGCTTAGGCTGCTTCCTCCATGATAACAGACAGAAGCTAAAAAACTCTCTTCCAGCCCTGCCCCCAGCCAGGTGCTGGTCTCCCTCTCCTCCCTCTGTCTCTCCCTGGGCGGCTGAGCCTGGGTGTCTGGGTTAATCCCCATTTGGGAGAGTCAGTGAGAATCTCCCATCCCAGCACAGGGGGACCCGGGTCACAGAGCAGACAGCCCCCCACTATGCCACAGAGGGAAAGGGACCGTCTCCCTGCATGAGAAGGAGCTCAGCCCCAAAGCAGATCAGATCCCAAAACACGTCATTTCTAATCCACCGTTCAGTGGGTTTCAGCTGGATTCCCAGACTAAGACATTCACCAAACCGTATTTTACCTGCTACAGAGCTGGACGAGTATAACATCTTACGTGTCAAACTGGACTTAATCCAATTCAATGTGACCAGCCCTGCTACAGCTGCTTCTCCCTGGATTTATTTTACCTTCTTTCGGTTCCTTTTCCTCCCCACCAACATAGCATTTCTCTGTAGACGGTCCAGAGAAGAGCAACAAGAATGATGAAAGCTCTAGAGAACATGAGCTAGGAGGACAGACTGAAAGAATTGGGCTTGTTTAGTTTGGAAAAGAGATGATTCAGAGGGGACATGAGAGCGGTTTTCAGGTATCTAAAAGGGTGTCCCAAGGAGGAGGGAGAAAACTTGTTCATCTTGGCCTCTGAGCACAGAACAAGAAGCAATGGGCTTAAACTGCAGCAAGGGAAGTTTAGATCGGACATTAGGAAAAAGTTCCTAACTGTCAGGGTGGTTAAACACGGGAATAAATTGCCCAGGGAGGTTGTGGAATCTCCATCTCTGGAGATATTTAAGAGCAGGTTAGATAAATGTCTATCAGGGATGGTCTAGACAGTACTGGGTCCTGCCATGAGGGCAGGGGACGGGATTTGATGACCTCTCGAGGTCCCTTCCAGTCCTAGTGTTCTAGGATTCTCCCACTTATCCTCATTACAGTAGGAACAAAACACTCCGTGTATTATGCTGGATTCTGTACAGCCACAGAGCATAGAGATGATACAGACCCAGGATGGGAATGGCTTCCATTTACTGTGGGGAAACCGAGGCACAAGGTGATTGCGCGCCTTGACCAAGGAGTCCGTGGCAGAGTTAGGAACTGGATCATGGCTCCTGAGGTGCAGTCTAATCCCTTCCCTGCAAGATCGTCTTTACTTCATGCGGTCCCCTGTGTAAGTCAATCAGACATGCACCCGGGGAACGTGGCTCAATTGCATGTACTTTATTCTGACCCTGTGCCCTGAGTTCCTGGAAACTTTTGCAAAGCCCATAAAGTCCGGAGTGATTCATCGAGAAAGAGGAAGCACAACAAATTAATTGCGCCTCAGAGCAGAGAGGGAGGTGTAAAAATCAGGAAGCAAATGTGCGCTAGTCACCTGTGTGGAGGGTTGGAATTCAGAAGGCAGAGCTGGGGCTGTGAACTGGGGGGACATTTCTCAGCCGGGGGTGGAAAAACTCGGTGCGTATGTTTCACCAGCTACCGGTCCCTGCCTGGTACCACAAGCTCCCCCTCATTGGCAATGAGATGGATTTTACAGAACCCCCTGGGAATGGCTAATAGTGGCCAAGCCCCACCCCCCACAGACCTGCCCTTTGGCTGGCTGGCTCACCCAGCATGTCAGGCAGCCTACAGCTCCGTTCAGTACCTCTCCCTCCAGGCTTGGAAACAATTCAGCCACTAAGGGGTTAAGTAGCTGTAGTGACTCAGAAAAATTGGCCAGGTTCTTAAGCTTGCTCGGTTAGGGCTCAGGAGACCCAGGTTCAAGGCCTTGCTCTGCCACAGGCTGCCTCGGTGACCTCAGGCAAGTCACTTAATTGCTTGGTGCCTCAGTTTCCCCACCTATACAGTGACAACCATCTTCCAGGGGTGTTGTGATCAGACATGCATTAAAGACAGCGATGTGATGGGATGCTAGATGGGGCTCTGGGTTACGACAGCAAATTCTTTTCCACGCGGTCTAGCTGGAGGGTCTTTTCCGCATGCTCAGGATCAAACTGACCATTATATTTGGGATCAGGAAGGAATTTCCCCCTTTCAGATGGACAGATGCCCTGGGGAGTTTTCACCTTCCGCTGCAGCATTTGCCGTTGTAAACGGGGGATTCTCTGCAACGTGAACCCTTTAGACCATGCTATGGCGACTTAGCCAGAGGCTCGGATGCTGTTACAGGCTGTGGAGGCTCTGCAGCCTGCGATGAGCAGGAGGCCTGCTTAGATTGCGATGGCTCCCTCGGGCCTGAAAGCCCACGCGTTGAAGCGCTCCAATTGGGTGGGGCGGCGGCGGGACACGGCAGCCAGTCTGGCCCGCGCTGCCAATTCAGAGCATGGAAAATCTGTGACCGCACCCTGGTGCACACGGCTGTGCCTAGCCAGAGCTCTCCTGTCCGCGTTGCATGCCCTCTCCGCGCTCGAAGGGCGCGGCCATGCTGGCCAGGGACGGCGCTGTGACTTCCCCCTCAGGGGTGTGAAAACACACCCCCTCCCCACACGTAGCTAGTGACAGCGCTGAGAAGCACCAGTGCAAACAGGCTGCTGATGCCGGCCCTCGTGGCAGCGTGTGAAACGGTAACATGGAGACAAACCCGTAAGTGTCGCAGACAAGCCCTTAAACCCATTAATGCTGCACGCAGCGCTTAAGTGCCGGGGTTGTGGCACGCCTGTACGCCAGGCACGACCTCACTCATGTGGCACGTGCGAGGTCACGCTGGGCGGAGAACACTATTTTCTTCCTAGTCGCACTGTTGCACGACTTCTGGCACCTCTTTCTATCCCAATTAAGCACGGCTTGTTCTTACGGATTTGTGTCTCAATAATCTGAGGGCCTAATTTTGGTTGTCTTCAGTTAGCACTGCTTGAGGATTATCCACCAGTTACAAGGGGGTATCCCTGCCTGTCCATGTTCTGCGGTTGCAGGTAGACAGAAGCAGTGAGCAAGTGTTCGTATCTTCCCACACGTGCTTCCTACTGAGTCCTTTGCATTTTCTGTTTTTCCTTGTAGACTGCTACGCCCACCACGACACCTTTTGCCAACATAAACGTAAGTATGCTGGGTGAAAAGAAAGCGACTGATTAAGTAACAGATTATTTGAGAACATGCTTCCTGGAGCGACGAAGGCGTGGAGGAATTCTGGAAGGGCTGGCCAAAGTCCAGGCAATTTTACTGCTGGAGAGGTTAGCTGGTCATATTGGTTACATGCCTGGGTGCCTACAAGTTTGCATTGGTGTCTTATTTTTTAGAAGGAATTAACCAAACCAGCGTAGAGCAGCACAGACTGGTGAAAACCGTCATCTGGTTTAAATTTCCCAGAGCGTCTCCACACCGATAAACGACTCCAACAGGGCTTTGCCATTCCGCGTTGATTCTCTCCGGGCATGTCTACACTAGAGAAATGATTTCAAAATAACTACGTTCAAATAATAACGCCTGAACTAACAAAATGATGATAGTGGTATTCCCCAAGGAAAGCAGGAGGACAGATTTTGAAATAACCGGCTTGGTAGTGTGCCTGCTCCTCTTATTTCGAAATAAGAGGGGTTGGTTTGAAATAACTCCCTTGTGTAGACCAAGGCTCTGTGAGCAAGTTGGGGCACGAGCTCAGAACTTCGTTCATTAGAGGAGGGATGAAAGAAACCTCAGGAGCGAAATGCACGCTCGGGCTGAGTGCAAGTCAGAAGGCGCGCATGCTGTCGTTCCCGGGCTGTGTGTGGCAGCTCGTAACCGTGTGTGTTGCAAAGGCCAGACCGTTTCAAGGGTTGTGCGGTGACCTCAGTCCCTGGCAGCGGTTTGGGGATGCGCAAGCATCCTGAGCGGGGTGCACTAGCACTGAGTGGGAGAGCCAGCGGAGGAGGGGAAGGGGAGGTAAGGTTTCTGAGTTGGTGGGCCAGGAGCCCTTTTCTGGGGCCCTGTTGGCGGAGCTGTGATCCGCGGGGAGAACACCTGCCTTTTGCTGCGCATTGGGGGCCCCTTCGTGCGAGCGGTCCCCCATTGGAGCACTCCTGCATCTTGTCCTAGGCCCGCTGGGAATGCGCCAGTAGATGACACAACCCTTGTCTGTGCTGCGTTTTACAGAGCAGCTGCTGGAGTCTCTCTTGGCTTATGCCCGCCCAGCGACAGGGCCCCGCTGGTTAGACGAGCCAAGAGTGGGAAACCTTTTGTGGGTCGGGGGCCGCGGACCCACCAAAAAAAATTGGTCGGGGGCCGCACACACGTGAGAAGCAAAAACCCCAAACCTGCAAACCCTCCCTCACACGCCGGAGCCCGGGGGCCCCAGGCTAGTCCATTTTGTGTGCTTCAGGACGGTGGGGGAACAGCAGGGGAGCTAGAGCGCCACCGTGGGCTCCCCAATGTTGGGGGAGGAGCTCTGAGCCTCAGGTGCTGGTCCTAGGCAAGCCGGGGGCCACGTCTGGCCCTGAGGTTCCCCGCCCGTTTTAAACGCTCCCGAGCCAATCAGCACGTGCTTTCCTTTGAGCCCCGCCTCAAACATGGCCGCTGAGCCGTGGTGCCGCTGAGCCAGGCGAACCGCCTCCCATCCTGCATGCGCTGAGCCGTGCAGCACTTTGGGGCTGCGTGAATGCGAAAGACGGTCCTGCCCCTCCTTTGCCCCCCGGATATTCCTAAGCTACTCGCTGCTCTCTGGCTGGAGCCTGGCTGCTTCTTGAAGACTCACTCACTTCATTTTCTGTCTTGCTCAGGAATCTGTGCAGTACACCACCGCTGCCACCATCACGGTAAGTGTCCCGGGGGGTGAGAGCCAGAAGGAATGGTGGCCTCCACCCAGTCTGTCCTCCTGCGTAACGCTGGCTGTGCCATCTCGGATCTAGCGGCCTAGCTGCTACAGAGGAAGGCAAAAAACCTCCAGGGCCTCTGCCAATCTACCCTGGAGGAAAATTCCTTCCCGACCCCAAATATGGCGATCAGCTAAACCCGGAGCATGTGGGCAAGACTCATCAGCCAGACACCCAGAAAGTTCTCTATAGTAACTCCTATCATCCCGGTTTACCCCTCCTAGATCTAGTGCAAAAGGATGCTCGTGGCACTAACGTTGATTCTGGCTCTGCCCGCCTGCGATTTGCGCAAGCCCTGGTGGCTCCCCTCTCACCCGTCCTCGTGTTTGGTTTGTTTTTTAGTCTCTTGTGAGCAACGGCACAAGTACTCAACCCCCGCCCTGCACAGAGACGGTAAGATTTGGTTCCCAATTCATTGCCTTCTCCCAGGCTGTGTTCTCCTTACCCGTACGCGGAATGCGCAGCCGGGTCCGGCAGCTGGAAATCCGGGGCACTCCCATGTCGGTCCACCCATCCGCCTCTTCCTCTCCGTGGGCCGTGGCTCTGCCTCCTCCGGAGAGGGTCTAGTTAACGGAAAAGTGACACAGCCTGTTAGAGCCCTTGGCAGAACAGCCAGCCTGGGAAAGAGCCCAGCAAGTGGGAATGAAGCATTTTACCAGGGCTTGGCCGGCCCCAGGTCTGACCCGTGTTTCTGAATTTACCGTCTACAGGACCTTAGTTTAAAATAGGCCCTTGGTGTGTCGCTCGGGGGCGGGAAAGAGAGCTCTGCCAATCCGGCTGATCTGGCCCATGGCTGCCCCATCCCCACCCCCAGGCCAATAGAGAGCGGGGAACAGGGGAGCACGTGAAGCCTCCTCTCCCTGCTAGGAGTACGTGGCACCAGAGGGAACTGCCAGCTGTTCAGAACACCACTCTGGGGGGACCAGTGTGTAACCTGCATGGGGGGTGGTGGTAGAGGAGGAGGGGAGAGCAGGCCTGCCACAGGCAGGGAGCTGCTCCAGCCCCTACTGGTGAACCGGTAACTGGTTAACCTCTCACATCTCTAGTCCTAAATCAACTGAAATGTCTCTCCACCATGCTTTGCGCAGCAATCACTTCTCGGGCCGCTGAGAGCCGGTTAGACTCCCTGGCTGCAACATGGGGTTCAGTGTATCCCCCTTCCTCTCCCCCCAGCCACGCTAGGAAACTTTCCCCCAATTCCACCAAGCCAGAAGCTGCAGCCATCTCTTGCACGCCAGCCAGCAAATGCTCAAGCAATAGGAACTCAGAACTCCAGTGCAAACCCGGTCTCAGTGAGAGCGAATGCACCTGCCCCCCCCCCCCCATGCTCCTGCCCCCCACCTATCTGAAGGGGCCGCCGGGCTCCTTGTAGGGCTGGCGAGCAGAACGTAGCCCTGCAGCAGAACAAGGTGTTTGAGCAGAGGGGTGGGTTTACTGCACCTGCAAAACTCCGGGCCTAGCGGCTCCATGAAGGGCTGAGCTCTGAGCCTCCTGCTCTCCAGCCTCAGCCTGATCAACCCCCAGCTGGGCACAGGATTCCAGATTTAAAGAGGCGGTGCAGGAAAAACCAGAGTTTGAGTTTTACCCGCCGGGGCGTCAATCCAGCTGCAAGGAACTTGCTGTGTTCACGAGCAGGTAGGGGTGAGTGCCCTGTGGGCTAGGCGGGGTCCCAGTGCTGCAAAGGGGTGAGCCCCCCACAAATCTCCATGCAGGGTAGGGCCCCCCGAGTCCTTACCCCGTGGTGATTTCCTTTGCAAAGCGCTGTGGCAGGGCAGGGCGGTGGCGTTCTGTACTCGGCTGCCGTTCTATAAACAGGGCCGGGGGCCCAGCTCTGGGAGGCGAGATGTAGACAGTGGGTCTGCTGAGAACTTGCCCTCGGTCATGCAGAGCCTGAAGGTGGGACGGGAGAGTAAGATCGTCTCGGCGCTGCTGTGTATCACCGGTAGGCAGGCCCGGCATCCGCTTTTCAGCCGGCCGGTCCTGATGTTGCACATTTGGGCCCCAGTCCAGTCCAGATGTGGCCTAGTGGCTCTGGCCCTGCCTCCTGGGGTGACCTAGCACACGCTTAGCATTGCCAACTTTCTAAAACCAATGGCCCTTGCCCCGCCCCTCCACCGATGCTTCTCCGAGCCCCCCATCTCTCCTCCTTATGTCATTCACAGCCTGCGCAGCCTCCCCCTCCTCGGCCGCCTCAGAGCCACAGGGACACGTCGCTGTCACGCTAGCCCCGCCAGCCAGACTTTGAACAGCCCGCTCGGCAGGGCTGAGCAGAGCCGCTGGAGTCCCGTTTTGGCCGGACGTTCCAGCTGAGAGCCGGACACCGGGTGACCCTACACGGGCAGCGTGTGGGCGTTCACAGTGATCGTGCGCAATAGCCTCCTCCCACAGGCCTGGGGGCAGCTGAGAGGATGTTGGCCTGTGTTTTGGGGCCCACCCCGAGCCCAGGCCAGGAAATTTCCCCCAGCTACCCCTGGATGGAGCCCAATAACTTGTGTAGTTAAATGCATCTTCCAGGAGAGCATCCAGGCTGGATCTGAAGACACCCAGGCCTGGAGAATCCTGCACTGCCCTCGGTGTGTTCTCACCGTGCGCTCTTTCTCCATGGGCTAGGTGGCGTCCTGGCAGCTTGGGCTCGCCGCAGGAATACCCAGCGTGGTGGCCGTGGTCCTCGCCATCGTACTGGCCGTGATCTGCCTCCGCCAGAGGGCAGGCTGCTACTGCAATAAGGTGACTGTCCGAGGCGGCTGTGGGCCTTGTCATGTTTTAGGGCCGATGAAATCCTGGTTCAAAACTCCAGGAGCTTTTGTGGAGATCCCGGTCCAAGGGGGAGCCTGTAACGCGTGGCAAAAGGTGGTGCTCAGACTCGTGGCGTGGGGGCCGCCTCAGATGTAAAGGCTGCGGGGGCGGCGGCGTTGGGAGTCGAGGAGGGAAACGCGTGGGTGGGGGAGAGGACGCGATATGAAGGAGGACCGGTCAAAACGCTTCCGGTTGCGGCTTTTAAATTTGGGGGGCAAAAAGCATCAGCTTGGAAAAGGAAAACAAGCCCCAACGCTGAGTTAGGAAACGCTGCTCAAGTGCCGCATGGGAAGCGTTGTTTGGTGACCTCATTTCCCCCTAGGGGTCAGCCCCCCCTCTCCCCACAGCGAGATAACCTCTCCCATGATGCACCACAGACCGGGACTGCCATGGGGAATCATGGGAGATGTAGTCCAGCTAAGGAGCCCCACTGATAGAGGAGAACTCGGTCCCACCGTGAGATACCATGACCGCACGCTGCGGAGAGAAATATTGGGAGGGGTTGGATTTTTTTTCCTGCAAAATTGACATTTTCCACAAGAACTCCCTTCTCCCCCAGCTCCATTTTCCAACCACATCTAATATTGAGACAGACCTTGATTTCCTGCAGCCTGAGAGAGAGCCCAAGAGACGAGCTTTGCCATGGCTGTTGGCTAGTTTAAATTTTAACATGAGATTGAAGGGTCAATGTAAGCATGAAAATTCCTTTAACAACACAGTACGTGACCTATCCTGCCCCATTGATAAAGCTTGATCTCAAAAGTTTGGGTTTTCCCCCTTACTCTTTCTTTAGGTGGAAAAGCAGCGTTGAACTCAAAGTTTCTGATGGAGGCGCAAGGTTTTTGATGGAGGCACATAGATTCAGCCTATTTGTTATTTAGTTCGGTGTTTTAAAAGAGAATCATAAGTTTAGCCCTTACAATATTTTCTAATAAATTATGATTTTTTTAAACAAGTTTATTTTTAAAAAAGGTAAAAAAAAAACCCAAACCTTTATTACAATTTAACAAAATAAAGGAAAAAAAACCTCGTTATTTTGAGGTTGTATCCAGCTGGTTTCTGGCTCACGTATCGCCCCTAAGAAAAAATTCTCTGGCTGTCAGTGTGAGCGTGGGTGCGGTCTTGTGTCCTCTGAGATGAAGGCTGCAGAATATCACTCTCCGTTGTAAGGCCACAGCCCTTGATGCGTCCAGAGTTCTGACTTCTTTCCCACCACAAGCCATATTCAAATTCTCCCCTGCTGCTCACATGGGCATAGGAGTGGTGGCATGATCCGTCTGTGACCTGTTGTTGATTCGTTCAGGCAAACCAGCATCAAGAGGGGCCGGACGAATATGAGCGGACCCTTCCTGAGCTTTCAAAAGTAAGAATTCTTATTAGCCCTTTCTACCATTGCTGCAGACAGGCCGCTCTTCCAGCTGGTGTGCCCACCCCGACGGCACACACTCCTCCCGGGCGGTTGGTTAGGGGTGACTCAAAGCAAATAACATACAGCTCTCTCTAAGCTGCGGGTGGGGAAGTTCTGGCCTGCGTGGCCAATCTGGCCCCTGCTGACTTAGATCCAGCCTGTGCCGACAGGCCCAGCCAAAGAGTTTGCGGTGCCCAGTCAGGGCAGCGAGTGAGCGGCCGGGGGGGAGGCCGGGAACTGGGCAGCACGGGGCCCAAGGCAACCGCCTCGCGCGTCTTGCCCAAAGGCTGGGCCTGCGCGGCGAGGCTCGGGCCTCCCTCCACAGCGCGGCCAGATGTCAATTTGCTCCAGCCCCTCCGCGGTCTCCGAACCCTGTCCCCCGGCTCCGTGGGGCTGGAGCGTGAGCGCCCGCTCGCCCCACACGCCCCGACCATGTTGGGAGACGGGTCAGTGAGTTTTGGTTCGTGTTGCTTGCGGGGAGCCAGCTCTGTGAAGGTTGGTTTGGTTTGGTTTTCCTTCTCACTTGAGAGTGGCCCCCGCCCGATTTTCCTGTGGGTCAGTGGCCCCCGACTACAGCAAGGTTTCTCAGCCCCGCTCTAAACTCTCCCCCAAAACTTGCCCGGTGCAAGGCTTCCTTGTGTATTATTATTTATATCGACTTTCCAATGAGGAAAGCTGGGACATCTCTCACACGGCACCCAGCAGCGCCTGAGTACTGTATGGCCGACAGCAATGACAGTGAGGTTTGTGCTCCTAGGGCCGCTGTGTGTCCATGGGGAAGGGCCCACCAAGCCTCTACGAAAATGAGGATCAGAGGCCACCCCGCCAGCTGCCAGCACCCATCCCTCAAAGGCCCCACGGGGCGTGGAACACACAGCACAATGCTCCTCTTGCCGGACGGCAGCCCGCGAAGCCCACCGCCGAGGCGCTCTATGAAACGTGCGTTCCTTCCCCTGTCCCCAAGAAGAGGGCCAACCATGTGGGCTGGGACTGACCTCGACAGGCCACGCGCTCAGCTTGGACACAACCGCTGCCGGAGGAAGAAGGGAATCGGGCCCTCTGCCCTTGTGTCTGTTTGGCCTGACAGAACAAAGAGAAGGCGGATGGAGGACTGGCGCCTTCGGGGTGCCCAAGCGACGGGGGACACCCCTGGTTCCTCGGCCGTCTGCGAGCTTTTCTTGGCTGAGAACCGGTAATAACATTTGAGTCGATTCCCTCCAATCCAGAGCAGCTCTCTGGCCACCTGGGCTTTGTTGTGTTCTTCAGCCTCTTTCTCCCAAGGGTTCGATAATGGCCTTGGCCCGAGTGCCAGAAAATCGTCTCTCCTGTGACATGGGGAGGGAGCGTCGTCTCTCGCTTAGACAAATGAACTCTCTACCTCAGCAACCAACTCCCGTCCAGTAAGACCTTCCTTGTCCCATTTCCTCCCCCCCTCGGGGAGTGTCAGGTTTCCGGATTCCTCTCTCAAACACTTTCCAGACTCCCTTAACTGAATGCAATACGATGCTTACGCAAGCGGACACATACCTCGTTGTTGGGATATGTAAAAATTGGTAGGGGTCTAGGATTGTGGTTAAGGAGTTCAGCCACTGCATTAGCCTTTACGCATGTTTTTTCCTTTTATTTCTGCAGTCTAGATTAAGAGTCCGGCCAAAACGGGTATTGTCCTTTCTGATGTATAAACATACTCTCTCCCTTCGTTCTTGTAGCGTAGGAAACCAGATAAGTATGTAGCTGCTTTACTTTGTTGTGTCTTTTGCTTATCCTCATTGGCTCGGTTTAAAATATTTTCAGGGTTAAATTTCTTGTAATCTCTGTAACGTGCTGCTTTAGAAAGTTTGTAGTGTAGAAAAGTGTTGATTTAATTAGAAATTCTGCAACTAGTACGTAGGGGCGGGTATAATTGTATTCATTATCTGTTTCTTAATATTCATTGTATGGGAGTTAACCTCCCTCAATAAGGTTTTAGGAAAAGTAGTGAGAGATGTGTGAATGAACATACTAAAATAGAAAAAAGGGTGTAATTGGTGCCACTCGGATGTTGTGTTGAATACCTGAGGTAAACGCGCATAGGCAATAAAGCAGTGTTGTTTACCTCATCTGCTCCTGGGTTGCCTGTTTCTTCTCTAAGGGTACGGCTACTCTAGCCCCCTAGTTCGATCTAGGTAGGCTAATGAGGGTGACCAAAATTACAAATGAAGCGCGGGATTTAAATCGAATTAGCTGGTAAACCTCATTCCAGGGGGAATAACAGCTAATCCGATTTAGGGCTTTAATTCGGAATCCCATTTCACTGCTGCGTGTAGATGCGGGCATTTACTTCGGGCTAGTCAATTTCTAAAATGGTGACCGGCCAGGAACATGCTAATGAAGCGCGGGGTATTTAAATCCCGCACTTCATTTACAATTTCGGTTGCCCTCACTAGAACGAACTAGGGGGCTAGCGTAGATGTACCCTAACACTCGTCCTCTTCCGTGTTCAGACTGGACACCTGCATGGAAAGCACTTGGTCACAGAGGAATTTCCAAATTCTTCTTGACAGCCCAACCTCTTTTTCCCGATTCCTTGGAAACCGTGAGCCAGCTCTCGGCAGGTGTAAGTCAGCTTTGCTCCTTTCAGCTCCGAGCGACCCCAGTTTACAATAGCAAATACTGTTTGATGTTGGATTTCCAAACGATTTGTAGCTCCAGATGGCAAAACTCTGTTCTACTCAAAGGGTTCTGAGTCTGGGCATTTCGCACCAGTGTCGGGGCCATGGTGGCCTGCTTTTCTTGTGGGGCAAAGTGGGAGGGGAGGGCACCACTCCAGATCCACAGGGAGAGGAGATTCCCATGTGGTGGGGGGAGGAAAAAGGAACCCTGAGGTAGCAAAGGTCGCTGTTTTAACTCCTTGATTCAAAGAAATCAAGTATGTCAATTTGCCTTAAAGACTCACCATTTTAATAGGGTTTCGTGAGTTACTTGCAATTCACTTTGTCAGGTGCAGGAAGTGAAAGAATCAGATAGTCGGGATACAGAGAGGGGAATGTCAGAGCTAATTCAATCCCAGTGGATGTGGCTCATTTACAACAGTGATAAGAAGGTGAGAGTCCCCAAAGGGGAAAATTACCTCTCACCCGCCTCTGTCTGGCAAACGTGCGTACGAACATGGTCGTGGCTTTTCCGCCATTAGTGTGATGTCCACGTGTTTTCACTTGGAACGGGAGGTGATGTCTTTCTCTTTGTGCCGCTGACGATGTGAGTTCCAACTCACGAAAGCTGATGCCTTAATAAATGTGTTTGTCTTTAAAGTGCCACTGGACTCCTGGCTGTTTTTTTTTATGCAAATGATGACTAAGCATTAACTAGTTTGGTTTGCATAATATTGTCACACCAGGACTGAAGTTCTCTGAGCCCTTATTTATGCATCAGTTTGCATCTCCAGGATCCTGCCCCCTGCAGAGATGCTCCCCAAAGACAATGGTGCCACACAGCTAAACCTGCGGCAAGATTTGCATGGTGGTATCTGGTCTAGAAACCCAACACTGCGGAAATAGCATTCCCCTGCCTGGAGCGACCTGGAACCTGGCCATGCCATCTCGCACTCACAGGAACTGTTCTTCCTCAGTTGGCCAGCCCTGATGAAATCACGCAGACTGGAAACGGGGGGAGTTCACTCCACCCACACTGAGCCAGGTCTACATTACAGCCGAAGTTCGGCATAAGGTACGCAATTCCAGCTACGTAAATTATGTAGCTGGAGTTGATGTACCTTAAGCTGAGCTTTGGTGTTGTCCTCAGAGTGGGAGGTTTGGCGAGAGAAAACGCTACGGTCTGCACCTCGTGTGGAGTAAGACTTCCGGTGTCGAGAGAGGTGCCCTCAGCGTTCGATTGAGGGAGTCTTTACTAGACCCGCTAAATCAAATGCCAGAAGATTGATCGTGTGCCATCAGTCTTCTCCATAGTCGAGATATGGTCATAGTCTACGAATGCTATTTACACTTACGCCTGCAGGTGGCTCTAAGTGGCCACTAAACTGCACCCAGATAAAAAGGGATCACGCAGACCCGCCCGATTCCTGTGTACAGTTTCAGTAACATCAATTATTTATACATCTAGAGTGGAAACAAATTCCAGCTAACCCATCTAACCGCAGGGTGTGGGACTGTGGCTAAGCAACATGCTCATTCTTATAAATGACACTGCTTGGTGCTGCCTTTTTTAGCCCAATAGAAGCAGCAAACCTCCTCAAATCCCTCATCCTCCAGGGCTTACATGCGGGTAGGAACGTTGGCATGCGGGCTGCAGCTGTTAACAGGATGTGTCAGCGAGGGGAGGAGGTTTTCAGCTCAGTGGTCGGGAGGGTTTTTATCGCTGATCTGGAAGAAAACCTGAAATCTTTGCTGACAAAGTGCAGCTGATGCAAAGAGTAGAGAGGTAGTTGACAGCCCCAAGAGACTATCTTGGATTCAGACCAATCTGGACGATGTGGGTGCCATCAAATAAGCTGCGTTTTCATATTGCTCCCTTCTTTCTCGCGGTGCAGGAGGTGTGTATTGGGGGGGCTCCGGAGGGACTTGATCCTAGAAATCAGTGACTGACTGCTGACCGGTCCTCCAGCATCCCCCCCTCGCTGGGAATTTCAGTCAGTTTCCTCTTCGCCAGCTGTGCGACTGCTCCGGATGTGCTGGTAGGGAAGATTAGGGCTGGACCAGGCCCCAAGGAGGTCCTGCTTACAGTAGGAAATCGTCTGGGAGCTGCCAGCGGGGGGCTCCAGCAGAGTGCCTGAAATTTCCAGAGAGGCAGGGATTCTGGATGACAGACCCAAAGCCCCTGGCTCAATCCTGGCACCTCAATAGCTCCTGTGCCCCTGCCCGAGTCTGTGTCCACCCATGTTTGCTGCCCCCATGTTTAGTACCACATTGCCTGGCCCCTGGCAGCCTCTTCTCCACCCTCTAAGCGGCTGGCTACTCCACCCTGCCCTCTCGGCTGGAGCCACAGCAGCCCTTGGTAGGCAAAAGGTGTAGCTGCAGCACCTCCCCAGTTGAATGTATTTTCTTCGTGGGAAAAATATCTGCGGGGGACATGAATTCTGCACCGGTGCAGGGGTGCAGAATTCTTCTAGGAGTATAACAAGCATAGGGGAGAGCATAGCCCCTTAGTGCCCACCATAGAGTCCATGAAGGGGAGAGAAATGATCAAAGCCATTACACCGTGCCAGCCCCAGCCTGCCTGGCATGGCAGACACCCCAAGGAAGAGGCGCTGTGTCCATACCCCAGTTGTGGGGAATATTAGGTGACTAGGGATGCAGATAGATCGCCTCTTCCACCAGCAACTGGTTCTGTCAGGTTAATGCATAGTGAAATGTTAATCTGCTACCTTCCCCTGTTCCACCTCGCTCTCTCTCCCCCCCCGCCCCGGCCTCTTTGCCCTCTTCCATACTCCTGGGCTATGTCTAGACTGGCATGATTTTCCGCAAATGCTTTTAACGGCAAAGTTTTCCATTAAAAGCATTTTTGGAACAGAGCGTCTAGATTGGCACGGACACTTTTCCACAAAAGCACTTTTTGCAGAAAAGCGTCCGTGCCAAGCTAGACGCGCTTTTGCGCAAAAAAGCCCCGGTCGCCATTTTCGTGATCAGGGCTTTTTTGCGCAAAACAAATCTGAGCTGTCTACACTGGCCCTCTTGTGAAAAAACTTTGCGCAAAAGGACTTTTGCCCGAACGGGAGCAGCATCGTATTTCCGCAAGAAGCACTGATTTCTTACATGCGATCGTCAGGGTTCTTGCGGAAATTCAAGCGGCCAGTGTAGACAGCTGGCAAGTTTTTCCGCAAAAGCAGCTGCTTTTTGCGGAAAAACGTGCCAGTCTAGACCCAGCCCTGGTGTTTGTACAGCCCCCTTGCTGCAGTAGTGGGGCACCTGCCCTTCGTTAACAAGCAGGTGCTCATCAGCCTGCAAGAGGAGGGGGGCGCATCTTAGATGGGTGCACAGTGAGATTCAGCTGGGGTCACAGAGGGGACCCACGGGGCTGTGGGGCTGAGCCTTGCCCTCTCCCGCCTTCAGCCCCTCTCAGCGCAGAACAGCAGGGAGCCAATCTGGAAAGGTGCCTTTCCTGCCACTTCCCATTCCTCCTCCTGCCCGCTCCCTTGGGCCCTGGCAATGCTTTTGCAGCCTGCGCCCGTGTCCCTATTTGCCGGGCCACATGAAGGCGTTTGGGGCTGGGCCTCACGGACGTGACCGTCCTTTAGCCCACAGCGGCTGTGAGTTGCAGTGTGTAAAGGCGGGCTGGGCTCCGCGTCTCGGTGCGACGCCTCGCGCGCATGGCCGCCGCTGGGCTTGGGGCCAGCCCTGGCGTGGTTATATCCTGTAACGTGGCGCTCCTCGTCACGCTTGTGGGGCTGCCTGCTGAGTGCCCATGTGTGCGCCCCAGCGCTGGCGCTCAATTCCCTGGACTGACAAGGCCTGGCCGGGCCAGCAAAGCAGAAATCACACGGGAGAGCAGGGATCGGGGTGCTGCCGCTGTTGGCCGGCATCAAACGTGGCCGTCAGCACCTCAGGTCACCCCAGTGTTTTGCATTTTTCACGTATGCCCTCCCCTCCCTTCCCCCATGCTCCTGCCAGCCAGAGAAGGCTGGGGCTGATTCCACCTTCTCCTGTGAACAAGGCTGGGGGCGGGGCTGGGCCACAGGGGCGGGGCATCCGCTAGCTCCTCCCCCCAATCCCTCCAGAAATACCCGTGTGCGGGCCTGCACATGACCAGTACGCCGCGTAACAGAGCTGGCCGATTTGCTGCCCACGGGCTCAGCAGTTTGATTCTTAAATTTCTAACCACGCTCATAAGAGCGGCCAGTCTGGGTCAGAGCAAAAGCCCGTCTCGCCCAGGTCCTGGTGCCAGCCAGTGCCAGGTGCTCCAGGGGGAGGGACCAGAACGGGTACCAGGCGCCGCGGCTTTGTGCGCTGCTACGCGCTTGCTGCGCTACGGGCTTGGGCATGTGTAGGTGGCACGGCCAGCGCCCCATTGCCCCCTTACGAGGGGCCAGGGTTTCTTATGCAAGCAGCACGTGGCAGCGGCCCCACACCGTGCCAGAGCGGCCCTAGGGCAGGGGACAGGCCGTGCGGGACAGTTCGGCAGCGAAAGGGCCTCTGAGGCGCAGCAGGCCCAGGACCCAAGCGTGACCCAGCCCCACCCTCGAGCCTGCCCAGCTGAGCCGCGCCCCCCCCCCATCCTAGTGAAAATGAGAGAGTGGGCGAGGGTGGGGCAGAGCGAATGACAGCAGGAGGGGAGTGGGTTGGGGGGGCAGTTTGCTGCAGTGAGAAAGTGGGCACCCCTAGTTGGGGCAGTGTGCTGGGAGGGGGGCAGCGCTGGGGGGAGGTGCCTGAGGAGCCAGGCTAGAGCCCCCCACGTGAGTCCCATCTCCGAAGGTCCGTCGCCCTGGCGCAGGAAAGGCCCCTGGCGCCTCGCTCTGTCCCAGCCCGTGGGGGGGCACGCCTGCCACTGAGGAAACGCCTCCCCTGAGACCAGTACAGGAGCATGAGAGACCAGCGCCCCTCCCTGCCCACACGATGTGTCCCCCCGACACTAGGCGACTCCACCATCAGCGCAGCGTGGCCACACCTGTCGCCCTGTGGCACTGGTGGCTTAGCCCGGGCGCCCTGGCGAGGCAGGCCTGAGTCTGTGGCGCTGGACGTGGTCGGGCGAGGGCGCAGGGGCCTGGGGCAGGCAGGAGGGCAGTGAGACGGGCTGGCCACGTGCCTCCCCGAGCCAGCCCCGGGGTGTCTGCTAGGCTGGGGTGCCGGCGGGAGCTTTCCCCACTGAGGCGCCGGGGCTGGAAGACCGGCTGCATAGGCCTGGGAGCTGCCCGAAGGGCGTGGCACAGCAGGGTGTGTGGGGGATCCTGCTGGGAAGGGGGGCTTGCCCCCCCCGAAATGGAAGAGATGTGGGCGTTGTCCGGGGCAGAAGACGATGTCAGGCCCGGGCCTGGTCAAGCCTGTTGTGGGCATTTTCCCAGGCCTGCCAGAACTAACAGTCTGCCCCCCCTCCGCCCCCCCAGCCTAAGCAGGGAGCCTCCCCCACCCTCAGCCCAGGCCACCTCAAGCAATGGACCAGGGTCTGGGGAAGGAGCAGAACTAGACGGTGTCTGTGCGGTAACCGCCTGAAGAGCGCTCCCCGGGCCGCTGCGGCATGGCGGGGGGGCTGTGCGATGTAGCAAGAGCCCCACCATGGCCAGGCCCAGGGGCTTGACACAGAGCCTGGCCGCCAGCACCCAGAGGAGGGGGCAGTCGACCGGCACACGCAGCGCTGATGCCCACAGGGGCTTCCCTCTCGCGGGAGGATGGCCAGGGGTGAGGGGCGCATGTGACCCAGCTCCTAGCACCTCGTGACAGCAGCCGACTGGCATTCGGTGGGCGCAGGAGCCGGCTGGGGCGTCGGAGCCGTTTCTCTGGCCCCCAGGGGACTGGCCTAGGTGTGTCGCCCGGGTGGGCGTCCCTCACACGCCTGGTTTCGAAGGCTCAGGGGAAGATCTCCTTGGACTGCTATGATGGGCACGTGCCTCACGGGCCTGAGCCAAACGAGGCAGGAGACTTCTACGGTCTCCTTCCTGGCGCCCCGAGCGGGGCCAACCCGCCGCAGGACCACGAGGGTTTGGATGAGAGCTGGGCCTGACGGCTCTGAACTGCCCCGAGACAGGGCAGGAGGTGAATTCCTCCGGTCTGCTGGCTTTCAGCAAATATGGAGCCTCTACTGCCCTGAATTCCAGCCCGTATGAAGGGCAGGTCTCTGTGCATCCCCCCGCTCGCTGGACTCTGGGATGGGCGGCCCATCAGGCCACCTCGGTTCTGCTGGGGCTGGCCCAGCCTGGCCGTTATCAGAGCTCTGCTATACCTAGAAACGCTGCGTTTATCCCCCGAGCGCCACAGACAGGGACCCGACGGTGCGAGCGTCTCCTGGCTGTTACTTTGAAATGTTTGTAATGACCGAAACGCACGGGCGGACCCTGCAGCTTGGTTTCACAATCTGCGGCCGTGCACCAAATACCGGAGGGAGCGCAGTGGCTGCGGCATTTCATAGCAACATTGGGTTGCGTGTTGTATGACTTGCACGCAGCGAGAGCTGATCCCCAGCATGCACCCCGCTGCTGCCCAGCACACACACGTCTGTGCTCAACGGAAAGCACACCCACTTGAAATAAACCAGAAGGAAGTGGTTTTACCTTCCTCAGTAACTGATACTTGGCTGGGGAAAAAACCAGGTTACAGTGTAAAGCGCATGACAGCGAGTCAGATTTCCCTTTCTACAAGCCAGGGTTGGGAAGACGCCATGAAGAGGGCCAAACGCTAGACCTGTTGTAACGGCACCAGTTTGTCTGCTAATAGTGCTAATGGCCGTATATCTTTAAGTGCAGGCGTGTGACCACTCCTAAACTGCAACCTATACTAATCCGTAAAGAGCCAGTGCAGCTGTTGGCTTTCGGCAAGAATGGCGCCTCTGGAATGGTCGCTCATGGTTGATGGGGAGAAATAAAATACTGTCCGACCTATTTTCTTGCTCAGTTTTATTCTCGTAGCAAAACAGACTTTTCTCTATGGCAAGTACATATGGGAAGAGCACAAGGGTATATTTCAGGGAACAAAGTTGGGGAGAAGAGTGTCATTAATAAAAGCACAAACCTTCCTTGTATGTGTCTATAATCACATTTCTTCAGTCGTGTTTACTGTGTCAATTACACCCCCCCCCACGCCCAGAGCCAGTGTACATATTGTTTGAGTCTAGCGACCCCAATGAAGAAAAGTGGGACCATGCAAGATGCCACCAAACAGTCCTCACACCGGTCCAGGGGCGTTTCGCACACTCGTCCCACCTCGAACTCTCAGGTAGAAGCGGCTCTAGTTATTGATTAGATGCTGGGAAGATTCAAGATTCAGGGTTGGGATTTTCAGCTAAAAGGCCAGGGAAGCACAACACACAGAGATTTCCACGGCCCTGATCTTGCTTATAGGTGCACAATGGGGCCCCGTTTCTGCATCTTATATACATGCCCACAGTCAGACCCACCGAGGAAGGGAGGGAGGGAAGGGGCAGTTATCTCGGGCCCCGGCAATTCTAATGGGCCCAGGACTCCTAGCTGCTCCTACGGCCGTGGCAGTCGTCAGAACCCCGGGCCATTTAGAATCGCCATGGGAAATCTCTCTCTTATACCCTGCCCATTATGCCCAAGACTCCGCCCCTTTTGGGCATGTAGAGACACGCCCCCACTGCCCAAGGGCCCCGTAATTCTGTCAGCTCCCCCGCCCACACACAGCCAGTGAAGCTGGTGTCAACACCCCAAGGGTTCCGAGAAAAAATAGTTCCTTAATGAAGGAGACCCTCCAATAAAGATGGCGGAGAACTGAGAAGCTGATGTCAGAAGAACTAGGGTCCGTCTCTTCCATTCAGCCCTCTTGCTTTAGGAGCTCAGATCTTCCTTTCCAAATACCGAGCTATACTGTACAGAGCTAAACAGGAAAAAAAAAAAAAAAAAGGAGAACCAAAAACCCTTAAAACCACCCACCCCCGACAGCAAACAGCACAAAATCACTTCTCCGTCTGCGTTTATTGCTGTGCTGGCACAAAGTCTGTCCAGATGAGACAATTGAAAATAACTGCTGCAAGACACTGAAAGGAGAACTTTTAAATCTTCACGAAGAAAGATAACACCCCAATACAAAAAAATGACTGAAACCTTCCTCCCATGCGAGCTCACACCACTTCCCATGAACACACACAGTGATGTTTTCCGGCTTCTATTTCTGGTCCCAAATCAGGAAGTTTACGATTAAGATTAACGTATGTTGAAGCATCGGATTAAAAAAGACGACATTTAAAAAGTCCATTTGATTTGCTGTGTTCTGGAGGCCCCTGCCACTTATTAAAACGGAAAGAATTAAAATCTAATTTACTTGATCTCAGGATGATGTGGCTTTTCAGTGGCCAAGCTGAGCGACATGCGCGCTGTGAATAGGCCAGTCAGTTTCCGGTTTTAGTCAGTTTCTCATCAGCCAAACTTTCCCAAGCTCACGCACAATTAGGCTTGTAAACACTGCAGGGGGTCTTAAGATTTGTAAAAGCTTATTTAAAACAGACAACCTCCTGAACACATTGGCATGGCTGTTTCCCAGTAATAATCACCCTGAAAAATGATTAGTAAGAACCAAACTGATTACGCTGATGGGCCCTCTCGAGGGTAGCCCCTGTCGTGGCACGTTCCAAACCGTCCGCCTCTCCGGGCGCGCGGCTCAGACGGCGACGCTGTTGGGGATGCGATCTGGGGAAAGGTAATAGTAGGGCAGTTTTTTGTTCTTGTTCCGTTCAGTGATGCCGCTGACGATCTCGCCGAGGTCCTTGCTGAATTTCATTATGGCCTCTTTTACTGGCTTCTCCACGAAGTGCTCGTCGGGGTACACGCCCAGGAACAGCTAACGGCAGGAGACACAAAGCGATCGCGCTTGGGGCAGGCTGGAAAGAAACCCCAGTGGCCCAGCTGTTCCGCCTAAACAGCCCATCCTGCGGCAACGCGAGCTCCACCCCCAGCCGAGAGCCTGGGACACATCAGGGCTCCGGCTGCTGACGGTGCCCTTTGGATTCTAAAGTACAGCTGCACCTCCTGCCCTTTGGCCGTCGTGTAGCTGGCTGGAGAGGGGAAATTGAGGCACTGTGGGATGGGGTGGGCCTGTCACTGGCCAGGAAAAATAGGGTACAGCAGGGTTGGGGGGTCCCTGGCGTGAGGGAGTGGGGAGGGGAAATAGGGGTGCAGAGTCTGACCCTACCATGAGGGGCCAGGGAAATCAGGGCACAATGGGATGGGGGCCCCCCAAGATTGGAGGGGAAATAGAGGTACAGTGGGTGGGGGTTCTGGTTCTATAGTGAAGTGCCAGGGAAACTGAGGCACAGAGGGGTGGGGGAGGGGAAATCATGGTATGGAGAGGTGCGGAGGCCCAACCCTGGAGCGAGGGGCCAGGAAGACCAGGGCCCGGCTGTCAGGCCCCTGAGAGAACTGACCACGGCCTGGGACTTACTTCATTTTCCTGGAACTGGCTCAAGGCCCAGACGGCGCCGAGGTGCCAACAGGAGCGCCCCCTGTCTGGCAGGCTCTCCACAATCTGCTCGATGGTGACCGTCCCCTTTTCCGTGGGGGGAGGCTGCCGCATGGTCGGGGGGGCGTTGGGAATCCAGGAGCACCAGTCATACTGAGCGACACAAGACACAGCACGAGAGGGCCGTGAAAAGCACGGCCAGTGACATGGGGGGAATGTCCCGGACGCAGCGTTTCTGGAGCCGCCGCGCCCCAGGAGACTAGAGAGACAAGGTGGGTGAGGTCGTATCTATCATTGGACCCGCTTCTGCTGGCCAGAGAGACAGGCTCTCCTGCTCACACAGAGCTCTCTCTCGCGGGGCACCGGAAGAAGAGGAGTTCTGGTAAGATCACAAGCTGGTCTCTCTGGCCAACAGACTGTGGTCCAAGATGTGACCTCGCCCAATCTGGCCCTCTGCTACCCTGGAGTCAACACGGCTACAGCACCATCGCCTAAACCAGGGGTGAAGAACCTTTCTTGGGTCGGGGGCAACTGACCACAGAAAAATCAGTCAGGGGCTGCACACAAGTGACAAGCAAAATCTATCCATCTATCTATATATCTCCAAACCCCCCGTCTATCTATCTATCCACATAACCCCACATCCCCTATCTATCTATCTATCTATCTATCTATCTATCTATCTATCTATCTATCTATCTCCACACACCCCCTCTATCTATCTATCTATCTATCTATCTATCTATCCCCACACACCCCCTTTATCTATCTATCTATCTATCTATCTATCTATCTATCCCCACACACCCCATCTATCTATCTATCTATCTATCTATCTATCTATCTATCTATCCCCACACACCCCATCTATCTATCTATCTATCTATCTATCTATCTATCTATCTCCACACACCCTATCTATCTATCTATCTATCTATCTATCTATCTATCTATCTATCTATCTATCTATCTATCTATCTATCTATCTATCTATCTATCTCCACACACACTATCTCTCTCTCTCTCCCTCCACACACCCCCATCTATCTATCTAGCTATCTATCGGTCTGTCTCCATATCCCCACACCCGTATCTATCCAGCTATCTATCCCTCCCTCACTGACGTGGCCCCCGACTGAGGAGAAAGACACTCCCCCTATTCTCCTCACACATCAGAACCTAGGGGTACCCAGCCTAGTAGATTTTGTGTGCTCCTGCCCCATGGTGGGGCAAGGGTGGTGATGGTGGAGCACCAGCACGGGCTCTCCATTGCTGGGGGTAGCCCTGAACCTTGGGGGCCAGATTCAGGCAAGCTGGGGGCCTGAGGTTCCCCACCCCTGGTCTATACGAAAACGGTTGCATATAGTCAAAGCCAAGGAAGACTGGAAGCTTTGACTAGCCTGGGACGTTTGGGATACTGACATACTGACACCACTTGCTTTAGCGTCACTTTCACTATATGCCAGGCACAATTTTTAGTAGGGTTCTTCCAGGCCAACACACTGAGTCTGTCTCTATGAAGAAAACGTGTGTGTGTGTGTGTGTGTGTGTGTTTGTCGGGGGGGGGTATGGAAGGCTGGGGGTTAGACTTGGGTCAGTGACTTGAAAGACCCCTTGTCACTTAGCGCAGCTGCTGTTTACTAACTTTAAAACCATGTGGGCCTTGGCTGTCCCTCACAGTTAAAAGCTAGCGGGGTTTTAACAAGGATTAAACGAGCTACTAAGGGGCATTTCCAGTCTGGCTGGTTAACTGGAGTTGACGAGCTGAGTTTAGGTATTTTTCCCTTCCCCTTCTCCCTTCTTTTTCTGTTATTTATTGCGAGGTTCCCCCTCTTTTCTCCACTCTCGTTGGAGGAAGTGGGTTTTGCCCGCGAACGCTCACGATACTATACGCACGTTTTTGTTAGTCTCTAAGGTGCCACAGGACTACTTGTTGTTGGTTGTTTTTAAGTTACAGGCTAACACGGTGACCCCCGGAGACTTTTAGCTGAGTTTAGGAAAGCACTTTCTTTTCGGGTAGGCCAGACAGACCTGCGGGAAGATGATTCCAGTCTGGTGCGACTCAAACCTGGCTTTAATTTGTTCCATGTAGGAGATCAGGGGAGATTATTATACAGTCTATTTTGTAAAGCTATTCAGTGTCGGAGGGAAAAACAGGATCTGACAGGTCAGCTGTTTTGTGGTGACTTCCCGGCCAGCACAGGGCA
The DNA here is from genome assembly GCF_049634645.1 of Pelodiscus sinensis. Taxonomy (NCBI): domain Eukaryota; kingdom Metazoa; phylum Chordata; order Testudines; family Trionychidae; genus Pelodiscus; species Pelodiscus sinensis. The sequence continues at coordinate 2,174,631 of NC_134718.1, read as the reverse complement.
TGCTGGGATATTTCTATACCGGGGAGGGGAGGGGGTGACCATGTAGCAGGGTGAGCTCCACTGTGGGATTTCCAAACCAGCCTGGGCCTCAGGAAACTCCCAGGGGCTGAGATCCGCTTCACTGAACTGTGGGCATTGAACTTTGGAAAATGTTACCCAGCATGCCCCAAGAGCCTAAATCCCATTGGCTCTCCATGGAACGACGCCTTCTAAGCGCCCTCTGGCAACAGGCCTTGGGCACGCTGGAAAATCTTGCCCATACTCTGAACTTTGACACCACAATGGGACTCACGTTGGGCACCAAAATCCACAGTTAGGCAGGGAAACAAGTGCCCCCCCCCCCCAAAAGACGTCACGGTTCCCCTGGACTTTGATGACACTTGCAGGTGGCTGGGGGGGGGCATGGAAGGGCAGCTGAGTGTGTAACCGGACACTTAAAACAACGCTTCCCACTCCTCCAAGCCCCTGCAGCCGCACACCCCAGCTGAGAGGAGCACTGCTCTGGCAAAGGAGAAATGTGTGTGCCCCAGGCAGGAAATGAAGGGGTTAACGAGGGCCCAAGAAGCCATGGGACGGATGAGCCAGGCTTAGTTCAAGGTGAATCGCAGCTGGGGAGAAGGTGGCCGGTTGCTTTAAAGACGGGCAGGCCGGAGCAGAAAGGGGAAACTCTGCAGGCACCCGCCGGCCTAACGAGCGGCGACAGCTGGAGGATCAACGAGGAAGTCTGGGGGAAAGTTGGCCTTGGGCTACACTCCGGAGTAGGGAAGTCTGGCTAGAGGCCCACAGGTGCAGCAGGCTCTGACGGGAGCTCTCATAATAGGGCAAGATCCGGATTTCCGGGGAGAGAGCCCTGGGAGGCATTTGACAGGAACAGAAGGTCATGTCTGAGGAGGGCAGAAGCTGGTTTGGAAGAATCGGCTGTTGGTCTGGGCTTGTACTGGGGGGCGGGGGGCGTTCACATGGGAGCATTGGCCCTGAGAGAAGAGTGAACCCGGGGACACAGTAGGATGAAGCCCAGGGAGGAAGCCGGGGTGGCTGGAATAGACAGACCTTCCCTGCTCATCAGAGGGTCCCTTGTTTGGAAGGTCCCTGAGGAGAGAGAGAACCTGGAGTCTCCTGGGGAACGGGGCAACGGAGCCCCTCAAGATAAGGGGGTAGGGACACCAGAAAGCCCTGAGCCAAGCGTGTGCAAGGACCACATGCCCCAGCATCCGGGCCATAGGACAGGCCCATAAGCATATAGGACATTTCCTTGTTAGATTCTCCAGAAGGCCGGGGACTAAACAGGACGTGACCAAGGGCTTTACGTCAGAAGAGGAAGGCCACTGTGGGACTGGGACGACTGTCTGCAGGAAGCGCCCCGTGAGCAGAGAGCTGCTATTCCACACCCGGCCATGAGGGGGCGCTCCAGCAATGAGCCCAACTCTTTTGCACCCGTACCTGACCGAAATTGACAGCGGCGTGCTGGGCTGACGCGGTGAATATCGCCACGGTGAGATATTCCGATAGCTTCTCGCGGGTCTTGATGGTCTTTGGAAATCCTGAAAGGCAGCGGAGAAGAAAGCCGGAAATGAGGTTTGCATCAGTTGTGGCACACCGGGGTTATCGGCCCGTGGTAGGTCATGTGGCAGCCCGTGGCTTTCTGTTCCTGGCTCCCGCTACGGAGCTGCCTGGGTGGCTTTGGGACCGCTCTCGTCCTCAGCAACCCGGCTGTAAAATGGCTACACTGATTCATCTCACAGGAGGCTCTGCAAGGCCCTTTGAGACCCTCAAGTGAAGAGGCAAAGGGACGTTTTTATCTTTAAAACCAATCTCACTTTATATCATGTGACCAAATCCTCGGGAGCTAAGGTCACAAACGAGCAGTCACGGCAACTCCCCTGTGGTCAGATGTTCATCAGCACGCGTGTGTTCGCTGGTGCCCCATTCCTGCACAGACAGCTGGCATGGCAGATCTCAAGTAAACGACTCAAAGGCCATGCGATTCGTTAAGGGACGAGGGCACCCAGCCAGGTTTTTTTGTTGACAAAGCGTGGCGCTACTCCAGCAGACTCTACCAGATCACTAATACGCGGACACCCTAACAACAGACCAGCTCAGTGAACGGCAGGCCGTGTCAGACAAGAATATTTCCTCGGAGAGACATCTTTATCCCCCGACACAAACAAGTTAGTCCTGCCCCTCTGACATAGTTATTTACTGCCCCCTAATGTGGCTATTTATCATCCATCACCTTGTACATCTGGATGTGCTGGTGCGGGTACCCTGTGCCTAGTGTAACCCTGGAATGCTGACCAGCACTCGGTGTCTAAAGGGTTAAACTCAGGTAGCTAGCAAAGGTGTTGGCCAGGGGGCTGGAGAACCAATAGAGCTAGTGTTGACATGTGAATGGGATAAAGATTCTTTGTCTGCTTCTTTGTGTGGGGAGACTTAAACCAAGAGTTGAGAGACACACAGGCTGTGTCTAGACTGGCCAGTTTTTCCGCAAAATCAGCTGCTTTTCCGGAAAAATTTGCCAGCTGTCTACATTGGCCGCTTGAATTTCCGCAAAAGCACTGACTTCCTACTGTAAGAAATCAGTGCTTCTTGCAGAAATACTATGCTGCTCCCATTCAGGCAAATGTCCCCTTTGCGCAAAGCTTTTGCACAAAAGGGCCAGTGTAGACAGCTCAGATTTGTTTTCCGCAAAAAAGCCCCGATCGCGAAAATGGCGATTGAGGCTTTTTTGCGAAAAAGCGTGTCTAGATTGGCCATGGATGCTTTTCTGCAAAAAGTGCTTTTTTTGGAAAAGTGTCCGTGCCAATCTAGACGCTCTGTTCCGAAAATGCTTTTAACGGAAAACTTTTCCATTAAAAGCATTTCCGGAAAATCATGCCAGTCTAGATGCAGCCAGAATGATTTAAACCCAGCCAGGACTGCCGTGTCTCCAAGGAATTCAGGGCATGGACGCGGACTGAATAAAGAGACGATTGGAAGTAAGTAAAAGGGCTAAATGAATCTAGTTGCCTTCAGGGTATTTTTTTTCTTTACTTTGTGGTTTGGTTTGAACTGCTCTGAGTGAATCTCTGCCTATCTCCCTATTCACCTTCTCACACTGGGCCCCGAGACTTTTCTCTGTGTTTTCATTTGCTTTCCTTAGTGGCTCTGTAACATCTAGCAACCAAGTCTGCTTTGTCAAGCTTATCTCTTGTTTGGTAATAAAAATCCCTTTTTTAAAGGGGATGATTGGATTCTTGTGTCCGGGAAGGTCTGTCTGCGGGTATCTGTGTGACTGACTGAGGGTCAGCTACCAGAGACTACAGCTTGTTTTCCTCTTTTCTTTTTTCAAGCTCTTTTAGGGTCAAAGAGTTTGGGGTATCCCTAGGAGTGTGTCCAAGTGTTCACCCCTGGTTTTGTTAGGGATAAAAGTCAGTTGATGGTGGCAGCGATCCCCAAAATCTGGGTATTGTGATTCTGGGGGCAAGTTTTTGTAACCAAAAGAGGCAAAGTTTTTTTTTCTTTTGAGCTCTTTGTGGGCCCCCATCTTCTGCACAGCTGCTGAGTGTGGTTCACTGTCCTGTGGCATGGCACTTAGACTACACAGAGAGAAAGAACAAGCTTGCTCTGCACCCTTAGCTCAGAGCCGCCTGGCTTGAAGCTCAAGAGGTTGCAGGTTCGGTTCCGCCTGTTGGCGTTACGATAGTACTTCCTAAGAATCTGTATTTCTGCATTATCAGTCCTGTTCTTGACTGTGAGCAGGTCCTGTTGCACACCAGGCCTCCGATACAAGGGCCTATGTCTCAGGCTTTCACGCCAAAGCACAACTCAAACAGGGCACCACCTCACCAGAGTAACCCCCGTGGCGCTAGGTCTAAAAAGAGGCAAAGTGTGGTGAGCAATGACCCAGCAGCCAGAGGAACAATGAGGCAGGACTAGCTTAGGCAGCATCTAAGTGAAGGTGAGAGATGGGGGAAGGACAATTCTGAACCCGCGCTGGGGACTCAGGAAGGAGGAACAGAAATATTCACGTGGGGCACCCTTATGGCAAGGTATAACCTGGGGTGCGCTGCGGAGAGGTCTCCTCCGCTGTGCCCTGCCCCGCTTTCGTTCACCTATGGGAGACAGCTGGGGGGAGACAAGGGAAAGGGGGCGGGGCTCCCGTGCAGAATGCCCCTCCCACCAGCACAGATTTCCCCACCCTTCCTGGAAGCCACCTCCTGGAAGGTGGATACGTGTATAGGGTGGTGAGACCAGAGTCGCATGACCCGTGGGAGGGCCAAACCCAGCCAGCTGCTTTCCAAGAAGCAGAAGGTGAACCCGGCTTTGAAGGCCTTGCGAGGGCCGCCTCTCCCCGAGCGTGGAATAACCGTCATGGCCAGGCGGCGGCGCCCCACACTGAGTGAATCTGAAGGGCACCGCTCCCCCCTGCTGTACACACAGGAGCTGAGGGACAGAGAGTTTAGAGCCCAGATCTCCTGGGTTCCAGCCCAGTGCCTTAGCCACAAGGGGTCCTGGAGGGAGAGTCCCACAAGGCTCTGGGATGTGTGGCTCTGAGGGGTGGTTGGCACCCGACCCGTCTGACACAGCTCACCGGAAGACTTGTTGCCCTTCATTCCGTAGACGTAGACGTCCTTGACGAAGGCCTGGAGCTCCACGTCCTCGCACACGACCTCGTCGCTCTCGTAATAGATATCAATCACGTCCGCCGTGAAGCTGCAGCCGCAGCGAGGCAGCAAAGGGCGGGAAGGAAAGGCCCTGTTATTTCTTGTCAGAGAGGACTCCAAATGCAGCCACACCCTTCCGACCCGGCCTTTCTCCCCGGCCAGGTGGCCCTGGAGGGTGCTGGGCTCCATCATCTCAGAGGGCTTCACCAATGTCAACATGACTTGGGTGGGGAGTCCTTCTAGGAGCTCCGAGTCATCTGCAGCCCTGGCATTACCTCTGGCCTTCCCACTCCACCGTCAGCCCACCCAGACGTCGCTCCAACCTCCCCACCCCTAGTCTTTGACTCTTCCCATTCAATCTCTCCATCAAGTTTGCATTTCTTGCCCTCCCCTTTGAGGCCTAGGTCTTCGATGACATTTCTTCACACTCCCTTCATTCTGCCCAAACCTCCTTTCTCTCCTCCTCCACCTGGCACTCCCTCCACCCCCGGGCACTAAACAATCATCCTCTCTCCCTTCCCACAGGTCCAGCAAACTCCCTCCCTCAGCCAGGGCTGCGCACGCGAAGTGCTCTTAAAACCCTGCAGCAGCCGGAGAGAAAGCTCTCCTCGTTCTCCACTCTCTTCCTCCTTGGCACCGCCGGGCAGAGGGGGGTGTAAAATGCTCCCCGTTCTCTGCTAACCCCACTGGCAGTGGTTTAGATTGACCTCGTACAGAGGCAGAGGACTTGAGATGCAGGGCAGTGCAGGATCAAACCCTTCGGGGCAGAACTGGCTTTCTTTCACTGGGTTGCATTTGGCCTACGACGGAGAAGCATAATGTGTTGAGTGCTCAGAAAGATTCCACTATCTGCCCCCCACATCAGAACAGAGCAAGGTGTGTTGACGGTGAATCATATGGTGCCTGAGGACCCTAAGGCCTTGTCCACAACGTGGTGAATTGATGCTACAGCGATCGATCCATCGGCCATCGATTTATCATGTCTGCTTAGACATGATAAATAGATCTCTGAGCACGTGCCCGTCGACGCCGGTACACCACCAAGACGAGAAGAGTAGCTGGCAGTGACGGGAGAGCAGCCCCTGCCGACCTTACCTCATAGAAAACACTGCGATATGCATGCCGATTTCAGGGACGCAATCAGCGTCGCTGAAGTAGATTGGCGGGGCCAGTCAGTGCAGACAAGGCCGTAATGAGGTGTTCTCTAGTGCTTAGAAGAGTGCGCCTGCAGGACACCACATTCACAGACCCGTGTGTCACGGACACGCTCCCCTCTACAATGTGAGAGTTCATACACTGAACCGCTGGCTAAAGAAGGACATTTTACCGAGGCCCAGACATGGACACCCTCTCCCATGGGCCGCCACGGGGGCTATGGATGCAGTAAAGGACTGGTGGGTGTTTGTAGCCGTGAGATTCATCAGCAAAGGGGAGAAAAAACCCACCAACCCAACCCACCACCAAGTGCACCCCCCAAGAAAACAACCACGTGAAACGTCCTTGCCTTTCACACGGGATCTAGCAGTGCCGCAAGAGATACAAGATACACAGCGGCCGAACCAAGAGCTGAGCACCGGAATGAAGAATGCGAAGCAGAGTTTTCAAATACGACTGCTCTTAAGAACGTGCACGAATGCTTTCCACGCAAACACGTCCCGGCAATCTGCGTGCCTTTATCTTTCCTGACTTCCCTTGAAAATGCTCAGAGACAAAAGGGATTTAAAAAAGCCCAACCCTAAAGACATGGGGGTGAGGGGGACAAGAACAGTTGAGAAGCAGAATCCGAGGGTGGGCGGCCTTGTAAATTACTCAGTGAGCGTGATTCCAATGACTGTGTAAGAATGCAACATCTTACTCAGAGCATCTGACCCGCTGGCAAAACCCAGGCCTGGTCTGCACCACAAAGTTGCAGTGGTTTAACTCACACAGCTTTTCAGACAAGTGCACCCCCCCCAGGAACTGTGCTTTCAGTTCACAAGAGCATCAATTCAGTTCCGTTGAAGTAACTGGGGCAAGCCAGAATAAGTCACCCTCAAGCCCAAAGAAGAGACGGCCCACACATGGGATTTGAACTCACGACTCGCTGGGGTGACAGTGCTGGCAACAGGAGCTGGGTTCTATTATGCGCCATCTGGGGGCCAAATTCCACCCTTGTACAACCCGTCACATCCCGAGTGAAAAGCACGTGGCTGCCTGGGGGCAGAATCTGTCCAGCAGAATTTCTCTCGCTGGTCAAGACACACAAGGAGGAAAATTGCCCAGGGTGGCGCCGAGAAATCAGGCTCAATTTTCAGGGCTGGCAATAACCCCTCCCTGCTTTTTACTTGCCAGAAGAGACAGACAGGTTTGATCCAGTAACCCCGGCCCCCAGGAGGGAGAGTCCACCCCTAACTTTCCGAGCAGATGGGTCAGACACGCAGCGCCCCCTACCTCTTTATTGCCTCCCAGACTTTGATGCCGTCATCCCGATAGTAGTAGTAAGGAATGTCCTCTTTGCTGTCCATGCCCTTGGCTTTGATGGCCTCCGGGAAGCAGAGGGAACTGTAGGTGAGGTCTTTTGTGGCTCGCTGGACCATTTGCACGTGTCCACCTCCACCCGTGGCATTCGCCTTGGGGGCAGAAAACATGAGTCAGAAGCAGGCGGACACTGTGTCGCGTGGCTGAGGTCATACGTGCTGTCCTGTCCATTCCCCGGTGGCTGGCAGGGGAACAGCCCACCCCCATGTTTCTGCAGGGGAAATGCAAACCTTCTTGCAAAGTGCTAGTGTTTTAGCCAGACTGAGCCTGCTCATTTTGGGTTGGACCTTTCCCGCTCATTGAGTGGGTTTTCCCAGCCTGGTTTTCTCCCACTTATAGCATCTTTGAATAATTCCTTATATTTATTGCCAAACGTTCTACATGACCACATCATATGCCCCCAAGAATCACCTGACCTATCATCAGAATGCAGCCACGTCTGGGGCGGAACACGACAGCAGCTTATCTGCACGCCATAATGTTACACATTCGTCTACGGCAGGAGCTGCAGGCCAATACAGCAGCCAACGGGAGGGGCATTTCGAGAGGAATTGCCCCACCTAGAATTTGGCCAAAACCAGGTGGGATCATTTCCGAAGGGCTCAGGGCGACAATTCACATCCCAGGCGGAAGAACGGCACGCCCGCGACAAGCTACGGCGTAACAGCCTGGGATTCAACATTTTAAAAAACGGGTAGTCCTGTGGCACCGTAGAGACTTATCAAAAAATACTGACTCACAAGCTTGTGTGGGCAAAAACCACTTGGTGAGATGAATTCATCCGACTCCCATGCATCTGAAGAAGTGGGTTTTGCCCACAGAAGCTCATGCTTCTGTATATTTTGGAAAGTCTCTAGGGTGTCACAGGACCCTTAGTTGTTTTTAAAGTTAACGCGGCGACCCCTCTGGGATTGTAAAAAACGTTTCTTCACCCCACGTATCTCTCCCTCTCTTCCATCTGGCCCCACCATCTTCCAATCTCTCTTGTTATTGACCGCTAATTGCTTCTTAACCTAATCAGCTGCATCTGACCCCAAATGGAAACTGCTATCAGGAGAGGCTCATATACTGAAAGAAGCAAACTCATAATCTGTCAACATCCCAGGGTGCAGCTTTTCACACGGCATTTATCTCATTTTCATGGCTTACTCATTCTGTGCCAGGCTATGGCAGGGTTTCTCTTGCAGGGAGCATGACACGTGCCGTTCTGCATGGACCTGCCTGCTGTGCCTCTGCGACACCAGCGCTCAGGCTGGCAAGGTCCGAGTGGATCCGGTTGTGCCAAGCGAGGGAGATCCGAGACCCCTGCAGCCCAGAGTGGAGTAACTGCAAGCCGCCAGCAGCAGCTCTGTCACATTTCAGCCTCACCTAACAGAGCATGATTGCTTTTGCAATTCAAGGAAACGGTGGTCAGGATGTAGCCAGAGTGCTGGTCCAGAGAACCCTATCTTGCTGTGAGTATCACTCCGAGCAGGGTGTTGAATGCGACCAGGTTTATCGCCTTTGCTTATCAGACCCTAGTACTGTTTTTAGTACATCGGCCACCACCCTCGCAAAGCACACTTCCAAAATCAAGTCTAAGAATGACATCGAAAGCTGCCTCAGAGGGGGGCCGGGTGAGTCTAAAACTTTAAAAACAATGAGCTGTCCTGTGGCACCTTAGCGACTAACAAATATGTATAGGATCACGAGCTTTCGTGGGTAAAGGCCACTTGCTCAGATGGGTTGGAGTGGAAATACAGACTCCAAAATCTATATAACAGCAAAAGTACCTGTCAATTGTAGGATCTGTGTTAATGAAGCAAATTAAGGGGGCTGGCAGCATCCCATTCATAGCTTTCGATATAAAAATGTGGCTGTCAAAGGCAAGGGAAATTGTCACATTCAGCTGACGAAGTGGGTTTTACCCACAAAAGGTTTCGCTCAAATAAACCTGTTAAGTGTTTAAGATGCCCCAGGACACCTGCTTGTTTTTGAGGATACAAAGTCACCCGGCTTCCCCTCCGAGGTTACATCTACGCTATGAGTTTTGCATGAGTCATGATCTCATTTGCATATTTTCTGACGATCCGTTTTTGCGCTAGGGTTTTTTGCGCAAAAACAAGCAGTGTGGACACTTGATTTTTGCGCAAAACCCCCTTTTCCGCAAGATTGGTATACCTCCTTTTTTGAGGCATAAGGATCTTGTGGAAAAAAGGATTTTTGTGCAAAAACCCCTCGTGCAAAAACGGATCAGCAGAAAATATGCAAATCAGATTGTGACTCATGCAAATGAGCCCCTCATTAGCATATTTTTTGCCGAGAAAACTCGTAGTGTAGACGTCGTCTGAGACCGATATATGCATTTGGGTGCTTGTATGTTCATTAAGCTCAGTTCCTGCCATCCCAACAGCCACTAGAGCATACGCTATGTTCCATGTTGAATCGATCAGTGAAAGGCAGGAGCGTCACGTGGCCTGCACTCGCTGGTGCACTTCAGGCATTTGTGAAACTCCCGTGCACCTTTGTGCACAAGGAAGCCGCCGGAGCGCTCCAGAGAAGGGAGCACGCCGTGCAGCGAGCAGACGGGCCGCAGAGCTGGGGCCGGCTGACACACGGCGGAGTTGCCTCACCTTGTCGAAGAGCCCGCACTCACAGATGAGTTGCTCGCGGGCTTTGGTGTTGATGGCGATTGTGAAGCGCACGTGGGGGACCAGGAGCTGCGGGGGGGGTGGAGAAAGGAGCAGAGCGAAAGCTGCGGTTACCTCAGAGCTCATGGAAGCCAGGACGTCTGGGGACCACTGTGACACTGGGGCACCTCAGCAGCCGAGCCACTGCAGTGGGGGGGGACCTCAACTGCTCCCCAGCCCCTGTGGGTGGTGGTGGGAGGAGCCCCAACAGCTTCTCAGGGCTGTGAGGGGAACCCCGACTGCTTCCCACACACTGCGGCTGATGGTGGGGGCAACCCCGACCATTCCCCAGTCCCGATGGGCCGCGGGGGGAACCCCAACTGCTCCCAACCTCTTCAGGTGGCAGGGGAAACCCCGACTGCTCCCAACCCCTGGGGCGGGCAGGGGGAACCCCGACTGCTTCCCAGGCCTTGAGGCTGATGGTGGGGGGAACCCCAACTGTTCCCCAATCACTATGGGTGGTGAGTGGGACCCCAACCCCTGCGTGTGGCAGGGGGAACCCCAACTGCTCCCAGCCCCTGCAGGTGATGGGGGGAGACCCCGACAGCTCCCAGCCCCTGCAGGTGATGGGGGGAGACCCCGACAGCTCCCAGCCCCTGCAGGTGATGGGGGGAGACCCCAACAGCTCCCAGCCCCTGCAGGTGATGGGGGGAGACCCCGACAGCTCCCAGCCCCTGCAGGTGATGGGGGGAGACCCCGACAGCTCCCAGCCCCCGTGGCTGGCAGAGGGCTCCAATAGCTGCTCCCCCCTCGCAGGCAGCGGGGGACCCTGGTCCCCACTCGGACCCAGGGGTGGGGGCCCCTCCCTTTCCCACAGGGCTAGCCCAGATGGGGGGTGGGCCCTGCCTTTCCGTCACTGTGGGCAGTGCGGGACCCCCCCAGCTCCCAGCTGGGCAGCCTGCGTGACCCGCCTCCCTCCCCGCTTGGCCTGGGGGCTTGGCGCCCGTCGGGGACGGGTCGCCGCTGTGGTGGATGCGGCGCTCGCCCGGGACCTCGCCCCGGCTTCTTCTCACAAAGCCCCGTGACCACGCTGGCACGGGACAGGCCGCGCGACCGGGTGCGCCAGGCGGTTTCATTGCGTCGGGGCGCCACCGCGGGCGCCCGCCCCCCGGACTGGGGTGGCTGCCTACCTTGTACAGGGGGTGCACCGCCGGCAGCTGCCGGAACATGGCGATCCCAAACACTTCGGAAATTAAGTGTGTCCGCAGGAGATGGGTCACGGTCTGGTGCATGTGGAAATCTGCAGAGCGAACCCAAATCTTGGCCAGTAACCAGTCGTATTTGGCATCGGACGGGAGGAAAATGGGATTATCCGGGCCGGGGGTCTGATTGATCTGAAGGGGTTAAAACAATCACGGTTAGAACAGGGCTCATCCCACGGCCCGGTGCCCCGTTCGCGGCTCAGGCCTCGCGCGTACCTGGATTGCGATAGGGACGATCTTATTCTCCAGGTTCTTGTACAGCAAGCAGATGGGGGCAGCCAGGTACTGCAGCGTGCACGGGTCTGTTTTATTGGCATCGATGCCATCCAGCAGCTGGTAATTCACTAGGAAAACGTTCCCTTGCTGGAGACAGAGAAAAGGGAACATGGGAGCCACGGGAGGGAACGGACCCACCAGCTCAGAGTATCCCGTCTCTGGCAGCGTCCAGGATCAGATGCTCTGGCAAAGGAGCAAGATCCCCCCTAGGGGACTCTCATAGAGTATCTGCCCAGGTGGGAAGTTTCTGCTAATCCCGGTCAGTCAGAAATCAGTTTCTGCCGGGTCATTGTGGACTGGCTGGGCCTTGTGTAACTTGCCATTTAAAGACCAAACTCTTTCCTAGGCGGGCTGTTTGCTTAACCAATTGTGCATCTTTCTGGAGCATTTTATCCAGCCTGACTTTTCTCATGCACGAGAGAACAGAAGAACAGCCAGACTGGGTCAGACCAAAGGTCCAACTAGCCCAGTGCCCTGTCCGCCCACAGCGGCCAATGCCAGGTGCCCCAGAGGGAGGGAACAGAACAGGGAATCAAGCAATCCCATCCCTGTCTCCCATTCCCAGCCCCTGACAAACAGACACTAGGGCACCATTCCTACCCATCCTGGCTAACAAGTATTAAAGGACCTAACCTCCATGAATTTATCTAGTCTTTTTTTTAACCCTGTTAAAGTTCCGGTGTTCACAACCTCCTCTGGCAAGGAGTTCCACAGGTTGTTTAGCACCTGCATTATTTTAAAACCTGGAAGAGGCTTGGGATGCATGGGTGGTGTGCAATAACTCAGAAATCTTGAAAACACATTCTTGGCTGAGAGTACTGTCGGAATGCTCCTCTGTTGGTCAACTGTAAATGATCAACCAAAGAACTGTACTGCAGAATTTTAAGTATTGATGGACCCAACTCCACGAATTTATCTAGCTCTTTTTTGCACCCTGTAAAAGCCCTGGTCTTCACAACCTCCCCTGGCAAGGAGTTCCACAGGTTGACGGCACGCTGGGTGAAGAAACACTTCTTTTGGTTTGTTTTAAACCTGCTACCTATTCATTTCATTTGGTGACCCCTAGTTCTTATGCTATGGAAACAAGCAAAATGCTTTTCCTTATTCTCTGGGACCGGCATAAGGATCTTGCACAAAATGGGATTTTTGCACAAAACGGAAGCAGCTCCACTGCTTCTTTTTGCGCAAAAACCCCTTGCGCGAAAAGACATGGCAGAAAATATGCTAATGATGTCACGACTTATGCTAATGAGTCCCTCATTAGCATATCGTCTGCTGAAAAAACTTGTAGCATAGACGTGGCCTTTCTCCTCACCTGTCCCGATTTTGGAGACGTCTATCATATCCCCCGTTAATCTCCTCTTTTTTTAAGCTGAAAAGTCCCAGTCTTTTTCATCTCTCCTCATATGGCAGCCGTTCCAAACAACCTAATCATTTTTGTTGCCCTTTTCTGAACCTTTCCCATGCCAATATAACTTTTTTGAGATGAGGTGGCCACATCTGTATGCAGTATTCAAGATGTGGGCGCACCATGGATTTATAGAGAGGCAATAAGATATTCTCCATCTTATTCTCTGTCCCTTTTTCAATGGTTCCTAACATCCTGTGTGCAGAGAGACAGCGATCCTTAGTACAACACGTTTGCTGCACCTCTGGGGGACGTAGGTGGCTGCCCTATTTAACCAGGGTCTGCTGGTTCGAGTCCCCAGAACCTCAGGTGATACGGGCCATCACTGCTCACTGCCAGCCTGGGACAGACTATCTGCCGAGAGCGGGGGGGTCATTCCCACCCCGTGGTTCTTTGCTGTGGTTCCATTCAGAAAGCGAGCCAGGAGTCAGAACTCTTGGTTCATTCCACCCTAACCATGTGCTGAAACTGCCCTGGGGGAACATGGAGGACAAGGGGACCTCTTTTATTGGACCAACTCAAACAGCATGATTTTGCCTAGGAGGAAGAGGGGAAAAAAAAAGAAAGGACCGGAAGCGCCCTGGTCTAAAGCGTTAGCTTTGTCGTAACAAGCCACGTGGAAGGAGATCCCTGACACCGTGCCAGGGAAGCGCAGCGAGACAGTGAAAGAAGGAGCCCACACCCCTTCAATACTGCACCTTTATTTCCTCTTCCAGACTCAGGTTCCGTTCGAGGCTGCATTCTACCATCGAGGTGGTCACCGGCAGGTTTTTGGGCAGCTCTCGGCACCGTTCGATCATTACAGGGTTGCATCCGTTCAGGAACTGGTACCCAAACATAAAATCTTCCTGCCAGTGTTGCATCACGTACTCTGCAGGAGACACAAACACTCCAATTCAACTGCCCTTGGAGCTGCTGTAACTACCCCCACGCAGGTTTGGACCTAGGATCTCAGGGTAGGAGCTGCTACAGCTTGACCTATAAAGCCAGCTGGCACTCACCCTGGGCTGTAGTGCTTGTTCTTAGCTCTCACTGTAAGTGGTCTAAGGCAGCGTTTCTCAAGCTTTTTTTATAAAGTACCCCCTTTAAAAAAATTATAAGTTCCCCCAGTGCCTACAGTTTTCAGACAATTTTTTTTCTACCATTGCAACACATTTGTTTAAATAACTTAATTGCAGCTGGGCGGGCAATGACATTTTTTGGGTGTAAAAAGTACAAAATAAAGCAGCTATAAAACTTAAAACAAAAATTCAGTTTTCTCCAAATTTCAGTTGTTGACGTACCCCCCAGACTTCTCTCCAGTACCCCTAAGGGTACTCGTACCTCTGGTTGAGAAACACTGGTTTAAGGGCCAGTGAACCACACTAGGTGTGTGGGTTACACCGCAAACGGACAATTCATCTTCAACGTCCACTTTCCGTTCTAAGCTATCGCCCATGGCATCGTTAAACAAACACTCGGTTCCCACCCAGTTGTGGCTGCATTTCAGAGGGGAGTGGAGCAATCCTTGAACGCAGAAAGTTTGGAAACCTTTTGGTGTTGGAAAGATGTGGGGTCATCGAGTATGGGAATGGATTATGATCACACATGACGATTCTGCATCCACTTTCCCAGATTAGGCGACATTACAATCAACAAAATGCAAACATCGTTCTACTTCTCCTCCTCCCCCCCGAGTGCTATTTCTTTTTGAGTTGCACGGGATGTTTTTTCACCATGATCTGGTATGGATTTCATAATGTCATGCTGCCATTCCAGTCAATGACAAATAAGACAGGAACACACAGTATTCACATTTCAACATCAGGGTACATCAAAGTGAAAGTTCAGTCGTTGCCTCAAGGAGAGGAAGGGAGAAAGAAAAAAATTTCCAGTATTGCTTATTTTCAGCCAGAACAGAAGTTTTTATGAAAGCACCTTCTTGTCTATCATCACTGAAAGCAAAGCCAGAGACATATGGAAACAGAAAAATGAATGAATCGGAAAAATCATATATTTGAAGACAACAATTGCTTTCTACCTGAAATCAAATATTGGAACTTGCTTCAAGATTACATTTGAATCATGCTTGTGAATTGCCCAGTGATTGCTTGTGAATTGCTTGTGAATTGCTGCATCGGTACTGGAAGTTGGGATGAGGGTGCTAACATTTCTCATGTCGGGGGCAGAAAACACGGGATTGCAAAGAACAATAACTTTAACCTTTCCTCAGGTTGGTCCTGATTCTGCAAACATATACACAGTGGCTACGTCTAGACTGGCATGATTTTCCGGAAATGCTTTCAACGGAAAAGTTTTCCGTTAACAGCATTTTCGGAAAAGAGCATCAAGATTGGCACGGACGCTTTTGCACAAAAGCACTTTTTGCGGAAAAGCGTCCATGCCAATCTAAAACAAAATACAAGACTATGTAGCACTTTAAAGACTAACAAGATGGTTTATTAGATGATGCGCTTTCGTGGCTCATCATCTAATAAACCATCTTGTTAGTCTTTAAAGTTCTACATAGTCCTGTATTTTCTACACCAGACTAACACGGCTACATTTCTATCATGTGCCAATCTAGACGCGCTTTTGTGCAAAAAAGCCCCAATCGCCATTTTAGCCATCGGGGCTTTTTTGCGCAAAACAGTACCATGCTGTCTACACTGGCCCTCTTGCGCAAATGATTTGCGCAAGAGGGCTTTTGCCCGAATGGGAGCAGCATAGTATTTCCGCAAGAACACTGACAATCTTACATGAGATCGTCAGTGTTCTTGCGGAAATTCAAGCGGCCAGTGTAGACAGCTGGCAAGTTTTTCTGCAAAAGCAGCTGATTTTGCGGAAAAACTGGCCAGTCTAGACACAGCCACCGGGTATGTCTACGCAGCAGGCTAAAGTCAAGTTAAGCTTTGCAGCCTCAGCTACGGACACTCTTCCTCTGATTTCTCTTACTCCCCGTGAAATGCGGGCTACAGGAGTCAGAATAAGAAGCCTGTTATTTCATAATTATTTCAAAATAACCGGTTTGCTGTGTAGAGGCGCTTTCTGTGAGTTACTTTAAAATAATGTTGTAGTGTAGATGTGCCCATGAAGAGTAGCCCTAATGCAATCAAAGTCAAGCACTTACACAAATGTTTGCAGAATTTGACAGCCTTATTAGGACAGAAGAGTTACTAACAAGAACTTTAAGAAGTACTTTTAAGTACTTTAAGAAGCTATCTTATGACATGCCCCGCAATAGTGCAAGCAGGTTTTAATAGTTCTGCATGCGCTATGTGGCATTGACTCTGGCATTCAAGAGATTAGAGGCATTACCCATATTTTTTATTAATTCCCCTTTTGCTTGATTAAACGGTTAATAGAGTTGGGGAATCAATGTATGAAATTCTTAACTAGGACTTAAGAAAGTTTAAAGGAACACAGCCAGGTTAAAAACAACCACCAAACATTCTTTTGTCTGCAAATCATCTCCCTCTACTGTTTCATTCATTCAATAGTGGAGAGGGCTATAATTAACTGAAAGGGATTAGAGATAAATGTGTTTTACTTTGGTATTGGACAGCACTTTGGGTCGAGTCAGCTTCACTGTTTTCCTTTCACAGTCAGGGGAGGGCAGATCCCCTGCTGGAATGGGTCTGTCACACAGCACCACCGAAAGAAAAAACATTTGAATAAATGTGATTGAAAAAACCCTGAAGGTGGGCAGGAGAACTCGGGGCCAGGGGTAATCACAGACATGTCAGAGCGGAAAAGGCCTCCAAAGGTCACAAGTCCATCTCGCCCCCCCGCAAAGGCGGGACCAACACATAAAACTACGTTTGAGTCATTTTTGGAAACTGACGAGATTCTGGATAGAATTTTCACAAGTGCTTAAGTCATTTAGGTTTCCATAACCTAACATTTAGGTTTCCATAACAGCTAAATCACTTTAGGGCTTTAGGCCCCTAAATCACTTTAGGGCTCGGTCCTCCGGCCTGGGCCAGGTAAGATGTCCATAATAGTACCTTCTCGCCTTAAATTCAATCAAACTGAAGACTAAAGTTTTCAAAAGTGCCCCGGGGACAGACCTACAAAGGTATCTAGGCCTCGATAGATGCAGACAGATGCCTGAAGGGATTTTGAAACTTCCCTTGAAATCAATTGGAGTTGGGGGCGTGAGGTGCTGAAGTGCCTTGAAAAACCCCGTTAGGTGCTGGTGTGCATCCTCAAGTGCCTAAATACCTTTTACATTCTGCCTTAAGTGACTGAGGCACTTCTGACAGTGTTGATAGATTTCCTAGGCGCCAGAAGGGACCCTCTAGAGTAGCAGTTCCCAGCCTTTTCCAGATGGGGCCCATTTTGACAATTCAAGAAGATTTGATGACCCGTGGCAATTCAAAAATGGGGGGAGGCGGGGGCAGAGCCTCCTGGGGAAACACTTGGTGACCCTTTTGAAATGTCCTGGCGACCCATATTTGGGTCCCGACCTATAGGTTGGGAATCCCTGCTCTAGAGTCGCATGGGGCTGAGAACCTGCCATCAGCCCTGCATGCTTGTGCTGGAAGCAGCGCTTAGCTCTCCGGCTATGGGGGGTCCCGCTGGTCCGCACACATGCGTTCCAACCGCTCCTCCACACCGTGCTTCTCAGACAGTGCACGGCTGGGGCACATTGGAAGAGACCAGCTACTCAGGCACAAGCCACTTCCGTTCCAGTCAGTACTCAGAAAGGGGAACAGTTAGTCACTTGGTGAAGCAAACCCCGCGCTGTGGAGACAAACCCACCGGAGATGGTATTGCTGATTCGGACAAAGATCTTCTCGAAATCCGCAAAGTCACTCCAGGAGGACTGGAACATGTGCATGAAGCGGTTGACATAGAGATTCTCCATCCTATGGGAAAGACAACATCACTAGAAAGCCATGGGCAGCCTCCTCTGGACCCCTCTGGTACCTGTGCCCTTACCCTCACGCCGAGGACATTTCCAGGGGTGACGTGTGTCACGCTGTCCCTCTCTAAAGACTGAAGTCCCCTGGGAAGCATTGCCACCTGCCTGCATTCCAAGCCTGAGTCTCCACACGTCCCCCCGCCAGTGCAGTCCAAAGCCACGTCATGTTCTTTAACCCGATCAACAGCAAACTGTGTAGCAAAAGCGCTACCAGAGCAGAGAGGTGTTCCATACACCCGCGCCCAGAGCACTTCTGCGACCGGCAGCTCTGGGAAGTTGCACCGGTGGTAGGCCAATAGTTGGCCAATAACCTAAGAATGGGGCTGGAGCCTCTCCCCATACCTGCGTGCTTGCCAAGGGAAACGTGTTGCTCCTAATGATGTAACAGACTTGAGTCGGAGGCCGGGAAAGGAGAGCGTAGAATGCAGAGCGGCGGCGGGGGCGGGGGCTGGTGTGCTAGGCAGGAGAAAGTATTGCCTTCCCAAACCCCCAGGCCTGGCCCACCCACATTCTGCTCAGGACCGGGGGAGGCTGGGGATGTGCAATGTCTGTCCTCCCTGTGGTCCTGGGAGGGGCGGGGCCTGAGAAGAAGGGGCGGGACTAGGGACTTGCCCCCCCCAACCCCACCTTCTCCCACCGCCCATGCAAAGAGCTAAAAAGGAAGTGAAGATTCAAGCTAATCCCAGGATGCCAAGAGCAGATTCAAGCTAATCCCAGGATGCCAAGAGCAGAAATGGCCCTTTCCAGCCCCCCCCCCCCCCAACATGGGTGCAATTTGCAGTCCTTGTATAATGCAGAGCAGTCTCCTCTGCAATTCCTGGTGCTAGTCTAGCAAGGAGGGGAGGTTCCCCGGGCCTCTCCGCTCTGCTGCAGGGAGACTCATGCCTGCAGCTGTGCCCAGCTGTTGGAAAGCCAGTTCATTGGAAAGGAAACCACAAGGCTTCCTCTACTTGAACAACTTCCCCTCCCCCGGAACTCAGAACAAACATGTCTCTTCAGTCAGCTGTCTAGGCACTGCACGGGAGGGAGGCACAGCCGGGAACGGTTTGCAAAACAGAGGCTTCGCAGCCAGGCTGCCGGCCCAGCACAGCCAGGGCCCGGGGTCAGGGCGAGCTGTGGGGTTTGCCAGACATCTGCACCTTTTAGATTAGCATCTCTGCGCTCCAAAAACTGGCCCATGCAGGACTTTTCTTAGTCACCTCCCAAGACTGAGACAACAGAATAGAAGAACGGCCAGACTGGGTCAGACCAAAGGTCCATCCAGCCCAGTGTCCCGTCTGCCCACAGTGGCCAATGCCAGGTGCCCCAGAGGGAGGGAACAGAACCGGGAATCAATTGATCCCTCCCCTGGTAGGTATTCCCAGCCTCTGAAAGAGGCTAGAGGCACCATTCCTACCCATCCTGGCCAATAAACATTGATGGACCTAACCTCCATGAATTTATCTAGCTTTTTTATGAACCCTGTTAAAGTCCTGGCCTGCACAACATCCTGTGGCAAGGAGTTCCACAGGTTGACTGTGCACTGCACGAAGAAAAACTTCCGCTGGTTTGGTTTAAACCTGCTCTCTATTCATTTCATTGGGTAACCCCGGGTTCTTTTTGAGCTCCGTGTCAAACGGTCTATGAAATGGTGCCTACTTCATGTTCCCTGGGAGACTAGTCCGCAGATAAAACATTGTCCTGGGGCTCACGTTCACATTTCTCCCCTAGCCGTTGTACTCTGTGCTTACAAACTCCCGTCATTGCCTTTCTCTACAGCACTGCCCCGCACTGGCGTGCTAACCCTGCCCTGGGTTTTCCAGTTCTGGGTCGCAGCCCCGTCCAGAGACTGGCATTCCAGCCCCGCAGCATGGAGATTTTATTTCTTCAGTTAAAAAAAATTGCTTCACCGTTTCCTTTCTTCCCATGTGCCTGGTGCATGATGCCGCTTCTGGAGAACAGCCGCCACAAAGAGCCGGTCTCCGACGACATGGGTGGAACCCACTGGCCTCACTAGCTCTCCCCGCCCTTCTCAATGCTCGGCACACGTCTGTGCAGAGTTATCACGCTATCTGGTAATGTGCAGGGTTATCAGGCTACCTGGTACCCTCGGCTGCTCTTGTTCTGTCAGCAAAGGGCTCTGCAGCTAGGGAGCAGGCCTCTTGCACTAGCGTCTCTTGTGCATACACGCTGTAAACCCTTGTGAATAACCCGTGCAACAGCTCCGGAAGCTGACGCAGTGCCGAATAAGAACAGAATAAGGAACGTGCTCGTGGATCGTTGCTGGATCTAGCCCTCGTCATCATGGGAGCCTCCTAAACATCTCCCTGAGTATGCGTAGCCAGTGTCTGGATGGAGTGAACCAGGCCTGGCCCACAACATTCTGGCACCTGAGGCGGGGAGCTCAAATGACGCCCCCATGTCCCCTCGCGTGGGCCAAAACTTTGAAAGGTCTCAATTCTGCCTTCGACTCCTCTCATGGTTCTGCTCTGTTACCTACATAGGCACCAGCAGCAGACAATTTTCTACACTCGGGGTCCTAGTGGTGCCCCCCCCACAGTCTGGCACCTGAGGCGGCCGCCTCAGTTCGCCTCATGGTAAGGCCAGCCCTGGAGTGAACCCGAGGAGTACTGTGGCACCTCAGAGACTAGCAGAGTTATTAGGGCACAAGCTTTCATGGGTAAAACCCACTTCATCAGATGAATGGGAGTTACAGAAACAGGGGTATATAAATATCTATACCCCACTGTCTGTCCAAGATACGTTCTAAAAAACATGGCTGGAGAGTGAAATGACAGAAAGCCGGGAATTTTTCCCCCTGACTTCCGTTTGCCCCAATTGGTCTCTTTTTTTTGTTTTGCGCGCATGACGTAAGCGTGGGGAACGGGAGGACTTATAACGCCAACCGTTCCTAGGGCAGAACCGACGTATACCAAGGCGACAGAAAGCGGGGACGCCCTGGATGGCGTTAATGAGGCTAATCAAGCTAGGCTGCAAGTGGCTCATTCCCAGCATTTGGAGAGGAGATGTGACTATCAAGGCAGGGGAAATTGCCTGCGTAGTGTTGTTATTCAGTCCTAAGCAGATGGTATTGAATTTGCAAACACCCTCCATTCGATGCGGTATCCATGTGCCCTAAGAGGGGGTGCAGGAGTCAGCTAATCATTTACGCCTGGAGTATATTGAGAAGCGCAAGAGGGAAGGCTATGCACAGAGTCCCACTAGCCTGTCTGTGCAAACCCTGGAGCGGCTTGTTGCTACTAGAGTCCGGCTCCTTCACCAAATGCTATTTTTGCATTTCAAAGAAAAAAATGTTTTAAAACAACCAAGCTTCAGTCTGCTAAGAAACACCCTGCCCAGGGGAAGGGAAAGTAGCAGGGAAAAGAAAAAAGGGAAACACTGCGGTGGAAGTAGGTGAGGCTGACCAGGACGGATATTCTCTTGTCCTCCCTCCCCTCTCTGTAACAACAGCATGATGTAATGCATGATGCAAAGGCATTTCCCTCTGCTGGCAAAGGCCAAACATGCATTACTGGAAGCTGGGGGGGGCGTGGTGGTGACATCATAAAGATGACCCAGTGACATCATGGCTTGTGACAATGCACGTGCCCACTTGGACTCTGAGAAATAAGGTCTTTAGTTTGGATCACGTCACACACTGGCTGACATCAGTGATGCCTGGTTCCTCTAACAGAGCTTTGAAAACAGCATTTTTAAAAAGTAAATAATCAGTAGAATCAGACTGGCTTGTCTAGTCCAATCCCTGGTACGTAGGACCATCTGTCAGCCGGTCTCCTGTCTCATTCCTCCTGTACCCTTGTAAAGAGTTCCCTGGGATCTTGAACACTGATGAATGGCTGTGACCAATGTTTCCTCTAATCTTTACCATCCAGGTGTGAATTTTTCCATCTGTGTGCAGAATAAATTTTGTTATATGCACCAATGCAGATGTGAATGTGCACCACAACTAGAAACAAAACCTAGCTGTGGGCACTCTACTAATCAGCAGGTAGTACTGAAATCTCTCCTGAGTGGCCGTACAAAGCCCAGCTTACAGGGAACACTGGTTGTGACACAGGTGGTGGTGGGGTGGTTGGAGATTTCATTAACTTGCATGCATCAGACAAATTATACTTAACCAAAGGTGATCTCACCAAGAAAGTAGGCTTGCATGTAGCGTACCATTCCTCAGCCTTCCTGTACCTGGCTTGGCACCACATCTCTCTTCCTCTCCTGTGCCCCCCAAAACACTATCTAGTGACACCTGAAACTTTTCTAGCTCCAAATGTTTCTAATTTTGAAACAAACAAACAAACAAACAAACAAACAAACAAACAAACAAACAAACAAACAAAACCCCCACAAGTTTTGGGAGAGAGTTTGCAGTATTTCCCCAGGTTTTTGATCCACTATAAAGACACTTCCAAACTTTCACACTTCAACATCCCAATGAAATGTCTACTTTTCAAACTTAAAGGGAAACATCTTTAGCCTCCCCCCCCCAAATGTCACGCACCCCTCTCCCCCCACATGCTCCCTTTTCTTATCAGAATGCAGAATTGAGACCCATACGCTTTGGAGTAGTTCAGGATGAAATCGACTCCCTTCTCACTGTCAAACTGGATGTCCCGAGGCAAGTCATGGTGACAATTCGCATCGATGCTTAGCGGAAAGCCGGGGTGCCATTCCTTCCACCTGGGACAGAGGAGGGAAGACAGAAAAAGCCATGTCAACAGCACAGTATCTTTAATATTATTAGGAATGATTTCGATTACCATTAGGATAACCACGGTCCATCTCTCCCAGTATCCTATTTCTGTCCTGGCCAGCACTGTAGAAGAATTGCCCAGAACATGGCGATCAGGGAGTTAATTATCCATGGAGCGCTCTTCTTTCAGCTTCTGGTATTTGGGGATGTACGGACACGGGAAGCATGGGGCTAGCTAATAGCATTGGATCGACTTATCCTCCATGGGCTGATCCAGGTCTTTTTGGAAGCCACCTACACGTCTCATGGCATCAGGCTGCACAGGTGTCTGCTGGGAGAACATCCTTGTTTGCATGAAACCTGCTCATTGTGCTCAGATGGCTCCTGGGTTTTCCACCGTGGGAAAGAGCAAATCACACGTCCCTGCTCATGTTTTTACACCGGTTGCGATTTTAGAGCCTGCTATTATGTTCCCCCAAGTTGTCTCTTTTCTTAGCAGACTGGCCCTAGTCTTTTCAGACGTTCTTCCTATGGGAACTGCCCCAAAGCCGGAACGATCTTTGCTGCTCTCTCAGAACCCTTTCCAAGGCCACTTTCTGAGAAGGAACGACCAGTGCTGGACTCGCCAGTCAAGGTGGGGGTGCACTAGGGATTAACAGTGACATTAAAAGGGTTTTGCTCTTATTCTGATCCCTTTCCTAAGAGTTCCTCACGTACCTCGTTGACCGCTGCTGTGTGCTGAGCAGAGGTTTGCTGAGAACTAGCCACGATAACCCCAAGATCACTTTTTTAGGGCAGCCCAACCTAATTTAGAACCAGTCGTATGTTCATAGAATCATAGAATACTAGGACTGGAAGGGACCTCGAGACGTCATCGAGTCCAGCCCCCCGCCCTCACGGCAGGACCCAGCACAGTCTAGACCATCCCTGACAGACATTTATCTAACCTGCTCTTCAATATCTCCAGAGATGGAGATTCTACAACCTCCCTGGGCAATTTATTCCAGTGTTTGTCTACCCTGACAGTCAGGAACTTTTTCCTAATGTCCAACCTAAACCTCCCTTGCTGCAGTTTAAGCCCATTGCTTCTTGTTCTATCCTCAGAGGCCAAGATGAACAAGTTTTCTCCCTCCTCCTTATGACACCCTTTTAGATACCATGTTCAGAGTTGGAACGATCCATTTCTAGGGTGCATTGCTTTGTATCCATCACCACTGAATTTCATCTGCTGTTCTGTGACCCACTCACCCCGTGAGGAGAGAGTCACAAGAGGGATCCCACAGGGTCGGATTTCCTATTGCCAGGTACGGCATTTACACCTGTGCAAAGTGGTCTAAACACACTCTTCTGTTCAGCGCATCCCATGCCCACTGCACACAGAGCTCAACGATTACCCAGGGGGGCAAAGATGTGAAAAATCGGGCCCACAGCATGCAGGCAGCCAGACCCCAAGAGGCGCAGAAATGCCCAAAAAGTGCTTTTGCGGAAAAGCATCCGTGCCAATCTAGACGCTCTTTTCCGCAAATGCTTTTAAGGGAAAACTTTTCCGTTAAAAGCATTTATGGAAAATCATGCCAGTCTAGACGTAGCCTCTGAGTTCGATTTAACGAGTCTTAACTAGACTCGCTAAATCAAACACCGGAAGATCAATCATAGCAGCGATGATCTTCTGTGTAGTGAAGATAAGCCTCAAAGAAGGGACAATGCCAGGGGAACAGTCCACTCTATGAATGTCCTTACACGGTACCCATTCAGTTGGCATCGGAGCGGGGAATTTGTCTTTCAGAACAAAGCAAGGTTGTTTGCAAAGGAGGAAGAACGCGCGAAAGCCTGTCAGATTGCCAGCCAGATGTGGACTGAGTTGTTAATCTTCCATCTCGATAGAGCTGCCGTTTCTACCTCTGAACTGTAAACAGCCCTTTCCCTCCAATTCCAAAAGACGTTGCCTTTTGCGTGTGTCAAGTGGGACTTAGCGAGCTCTCTTCCTTGCAGGCTGTCCCGTTAGTGGCTCTTTGTGTTCTGTTTCCCATCATTTTTCAGGCAGTTCCTGTCTTGTTCAACAACATCAAGGCCGCGTGTCCAGAATGCCAAGCCCTCGGGTTTGACAAGCCTCTCTCTTCCGACCTCCTCTGGGGAGGTGAATGCTCCACTGCAGTCCGTGGCTGCAGGGTGGTAATTCCGAGGATCCAGACAACCCTTTTTCTGTTCAGACAGGCTCGGTTTCCAGGCAAACTCTCCTCTATAACTGAGCAGAAGAGGGGATGGCAGCTGATCCGCTCTAGCAGGGAGAAGGAGAGCCCAGACGAAGAGAGACACTCACAGCTGCTACGCCCCGGGACCCCCGGAGGACCGGACAGTGAAGAGGACAGAAAATCTGCCTTTCGTCCTTCCAGGTGAAATTCAGCTCCATGCAAGACGCCCCCACGAGACTGTGAATTCCCCCTTAAACCTTCAAGGTGGGGTTTATCTGGGACTGACGTGGTTTCTAGCCAGTGCTGCCCCTCTGCATGGGGGTGAATTCAGCCTCGGTGAAATGTACCATCTCGGTACCAGCCTGCAGGTTGCTCAGGGTTAACCCCGGCAGGCCGCTGCTGCTAGATTTACCTGCACCTTTGCAGGGATGGGCGATTGCTGCTCCCATTGGTCACGGATCGCCATTCCCAGCCAATGGGAGCAGCAATTGCCCGTATCAGTGGAGGTGCAGGTAAATACAACGGCAGCATCTCACCTGGGCAACCACCGCTGTTTTCTTGCCCACCCCAATCTAGAGAATCATAGACTCCTAGAACACTAGAACTGGAAGGGGCCTCGAGAGGTCAACAAGGCCAGTTCCCGCAGCCACGGCAGGACCCAGCACCGTCTAGAGCATCCCTGACAGGGGTCTAACCAACTTGTTCTGAAATATCCAGTGATGGAGATTCCACAACCCCCCTGGGCAATTTATTCCAGTGCGTAACCACCGTGACAGTTAGGAAGTTTTTCCCAATGTCCAACCTAAACCTCCCTTGCTGCAGTTTAAGCCCATTGCTGCTTGTCCTGTCCACAGAGGCCAAGAAGAACAAATTTTCTCCCTCTTCCTCTTCCCTTTTAGGTATTTGAAAGCTGCTCTCATGTCCTCTCTGTCTTCTCTTTTCTAAACTAAACAAACCCAATTCCTTCAGTCTTCCCTCCTAGCTCATGTTTTCTAGATCTTCACTGCTCTTCTCTGGACTTGCTCCAATTTCTCCGCATCTTTCCTGAAATGCGATGCCCAGAGCTGGACACAGGACTCCAGCTGAGACCTAATCAGTGCAGAGCAGAAGGGAAAAATGACTTCCCATGTCTCGCGTGTCAATAGGGGGCGAGTGCAGGGTTTTGTCTGCTCCTGGAATCGGCACGGCATTTGCAGTATCAAGCCAAGCCTGACAGTCCTGTCCGGCCAGCAGGTTTTTAACTCCAAGCTGCAGAGACTCCGCCAGGAGCAAGAGGGACGTTCTGTCTCCATCCAGTGCCCAGCCGCCCCGCGGAAGCTGCCAGCGTGTAACTTCTCCCCAGAGCAGTGGGCAGCAACTAGGACCGGGTTCAACAGCTGGGGATTCCCCTTAACAATGCAGAATGGGTCTGGCTTGAGCCCCCACCCAGTAATCTGGGAACCCAGCACCCGACCCCAGCGCCACTAAGGAGCGACACTTCTCCCCTTGCAAACACGGAGCCCGTGCATTAAAAGGGAAACAATTAAAAGGGGAAGTGGACACTGGGTTAATCTGGGAGAACACCACAATCGCCTTTCAACGCATGTAACCGTAAGCAGACCCCCTCCCCAGTATGCTGGACAGCGCCTTTGCCTCAGTTTCCCACACTGTGGCATGAAAGTCCAGCGCACGAATGTCCCTTTAACAAGCCACGCTCCTTCCTGCCCACTGCTCTGCACTCTCCGCGGATTGTCTTTGGCCTACGATGCCCCAGAGTTCAGAGGTGCCTGCCCATGGGGACCTCCTGCCCCTGGAAGGAGGGGAGCATTGAGCAATAACTCCGCTGCTCCAGCTGTTCTCCGTGGCACCACCACACCCCGCTGCTGCCACTACCTCTGCTGCCGCAAGCCGCTTGCTGTCCCTGCTGCTGCTCAACTCCACTTCTGCACAGCCACATGCTGCGGTTCCACCCCTTAGCGGCTTTCCTGCCTGGCGTGGAACCTCAGTACTGCTGCCTTTCCCTTGTCTTTTACTGCCATGCTCTCCCCATGCCAGATCTACAGCTTGGCCCCTACTGGTGCACCTCAGTGATCTCCCTCCTCCGAATCGCAGAGTCCACTCACCCCTGGCTTTAACCCACCCCTGGAAAGTAAAACAATACCAGAATCCCTCACGAGAGGCCAACAACACCTGCCCCCAGCCCTCTGGTGCACATTGGGATTTGGCACCGCTACCCTCTCCGCAAGTCAGGTTTAGGTTAGAGTGACTTCTGAGACAGGGCAGGCTAAGCCCTGCTCTGTGGCCCTGGACTCATACGATAAAGGTATCAACGTTTTGTTACCCCCAAACCAGCCACAAATGATCCCTTTGGCAAAGAAGCGCTGTCTACTGGACACCTGGGCAGAGGGGGCGTGTCTATGCAAATAGCATCTGCTCCTTAAGTCTCCTCCCACCCCATTAACCCTGGCTTATTCAGCCCCTGGTTACAAACAGGCGCCGGTCACCATGGTGGTTGTGTGCCAGGGACACTCATTGGCTAGGAACAGAACCACGCCTCCCTGGGCAGCTGCCTCCACAAAGCCGGAAACTCACCGATACATTTTTTGCCGTTCTTCAAGCTCTTTGCGTCTGTGCTGCTTGAGGATCTGAATCTTGTCATCCCGAGGCAGCTTTGCTGTATAAAAAGGAAGACACGGGGCTGTGAGGTTACCCTTCTCTGTCCAACCTGCTGGGGGCGCGGGATCGCAGGCTTCGCAGCCCCTCCCCAAGTGAAAAACAACGGGTCTGAAAAGCAAGGTGGCTGCTTTCAGCCTCAGAATCACCGCCCTGCTATGGATAACACCTACAGTGGGACATGCATCCTCTGACTTATGGAGCCAAGCCTCAGGCCCCCTCAAGCCAAAGAGGAGATGGTTAGTTAAGGCTGAGTAGCAGCAAGGAAGAAGTGATTACGTCTAGACAATCGGGTTACATCTAGACTGGCATGATTTTCCGCAAATGCTTTCAACGGAAAAGTTTTCCGTTAAAAGCATTTGCGGAAAAGAGCGTCCAGATTGGCACAGACGCTTTCCCGCAAAATCTAGACGCGCTTTTGCGCAAGAAAGCCCCGATCGCCATTTTAGCCACCGGGGCTTTTTTGCACAAAACAGTACCGTGCTGTCTACACTGGCCCTCTTGCGCAAATGATTTGCGCAACAGGGCTTTTGCCGGAACGGGAGCAGCACAGTATTTCCGCAAGAAGCCCTGATTTCTTACTTGAGCTCGTCAGTGCTCTTGCAGAAATTCAAGCGGCCAGTGTAGACAGCTGGCAAGTTTTTCCGCAAAAGCAGCTGATTTTGTGCAAAAACTGGCCAGTCTAGACACAACCTCGGGGCTTGGCTGGCAGGATGGAGTCAGCTCCTAGCAGGAGCTGGGTAACGTTCCTTTGTCCTTCGCCAGCTGAACGCCACTCACCGCCTTCCTTTCTTGAAAGCCAGGGCTGACATACGGCCCAGGCAAGCGGTGGGGATTCCCTCGCCTGTGCCCCTGAATATCCCACGCGCAGGGTGTGGCAGTCCGGGAGGAAGCCAGATGCTCCCGGAGTTGCCACCACAACTATTAAGGGCCCTAAAACCCTGCCAAGCAAACTCCATAGGCAGCTGGTGACCCGAATGCGGCAAGCTTGGTTAAACCCGCCCGCCCCCCACATCTGTGGGCACCAGGTCAGCCTTTTCCGTGGGGACCACTAGAGCATAACGCCCAGCCAAGGTGCACGAGGCAGAGCTGCAAGTCCCGTACCCCGCGCAGGAAGCGCCTGTCTTGGGCCAGGGAACTGGATCGGCAGAGGGTAGCCATGACAGTGAAAACGCAGAGCAGCCCCCATGCTTTTCTCAGCTCAGCACCAACCGCTACCGCCAGCACATTGCACCCCATCCGCCTGCTCCTCCTGGCCCCCGCCGGACGAAACAGGCGGCGGACGTCTACGTCCCAGCAGCCCTCCTGCTCCGAGGGCTGCAATTTCCTTGCAGGCTGGACCCTGGCCTGTTTCGGAGCGCGCCGTAGACAACGGGACGGTTTCCAGGGAGAGAGCACTTGGAAGGCGGCTCGGTTCTCAGGCAGCCAGCGGATGCTCGTCCGAGGACTAGCCAGGGCTTCCCGCGACGGAGAAGTGCATCCGCTGGAAATCGCACCTGGAGGCCAGCCTGCAAGTTAGCCTAGCCCAGTGTGCGAGCCAGCCCCGCTGGCTATTGGGGTCCTCGCCTCAAAGGAACCCCACATCTCTCCCTGTGTCAGAGCCAGTAACCAGCTCATAAACCGGCCCGGAGGTCAGAGCAGCCAGGAGCATTGGCCCCACAGTGTCAGGCCGGCAGCTGGGGAGGTCTGGGATTCTAGGATTCTATTCTATGAGGGGCTTGGCTGCCTCTGGGAGGAGAAAGTGTGTGTGTGTGGGGGGGGGGGGGGGGGGACTGCTCATTGCTATCTTAGGGGCATGCACTGGGGGGCTCAAGGGGCATGGATCCCCCATAATCAGTGGGGGGCAGAGGTCAAGCCGCTCCACAAGCAGTGAAATGGAAATTCTGCCGAGGGGCGAGTCGCTCTCTCGGGCTCACCTCTGCCGTCTCGCAGGACGATCTCTTTCTCTCCCGTAATCCAGCGGTAACACGGGAATTCCAGGTAGTCCCCGACGGGCGTCTTCACGGTGATGTACTTCAGGTACCAGTCATCGTGCACCCAGTACTTTCGCTTCTCGATTTTCAGCAGCTGGATCTCTCCCAGGTCTTCTGCCACCGTCACGTCGTAGGAGTCGATCTGCGGAGAAGAAATACGGCTTGTCACCGGCTCGGCCCCCACCCAGCGCCATATGGCCCCTAGCCACGTGCCCTCCTGTCACACAGCTCGGATTACGAGGGGACTTCCTTGCTGGCAAAAGAGGAGCCAACGAAGGGCTATTTTCAGACTCCAAATGCACAGACCGAAGGGCGGGAGGGAATCGAAGAGCACGCCAGGCACAGGCGCCCTAGGAATATGGAAAGGGGGGACATTCCTGGCTGGGGACTGGATATCTCCCTGAGGTATTTGTGATTTCGGAACAAACCTGTGGCCAGTAAAACCGTTTCGGACGACTCCAAGCACATCCCAGCACCGCACATTCCCGGGTAGCATGATGGGAAATAGCCCCTCCCCTTCCCGGCTTTATAAATGTTTCCGTGGATCCGAGAGGCCAGTTAGCACAGCTGGCTGCACCTGGAGGGTGGGCCAGGCCCAGTGAAGGATGGAGAGGAGCTGGGTGGTTACTAGAAAGGCACGGAAGCTTGGAGCAGAGATGGGGGCAGTCACTCTCCGGGATGAGTGAGGGGCGAGCGGAGGAAAAAGCCCAGGGGAAGGGCTGGACCTGAGATGCTCTCCTGGATAAAGGGGTCCAGCATGGACGCTAGGAGACACGCAGAGCAGACACGGGGTAGAGGGAGCAGCTCCAGCGTCAGGAACCCTGACACGAGTGGAGGATGCGGACGTCCTAGAGAGCGTCCATCTGAGGAACGGGGCTGAGGAGTCGCGAGACAGAAGGGTGAAGACGGAGGAGGGCAGAAGCTGGTCGAGGGTGCTGGGGTTTTGTCGGGGGATTCCAGGGCCAGCCCCAGCCCTGAGAGAAGGGCCCCATAAGAGGAAGGCTCTTTCCGGATGAGGAGAAAGGCCAGGAAAAGGCTTGGTTGGTAGGAAGACGCCCAGGGAGGTGCCACCAAGGAGACGCGCGGAGTCATCCGACTGCCTGTCCGGGCGGGGGCCGAGGGCCGAGGGCCGAGGGCAGGCCGTCAGGCGTTGCCAAGGTGGCGGCAAGTCCCTGAGGAGGTGATATGGGCTCCTGGAAGCCCCACATGGCTCACTGGGCCCAGAAACAAGATGGCGGCCCAAACGGAGGGACCGGAGGCTTGTTCTTGTTGGGCTTTCGGCTGCCCAGGGAGCGGCAGGAGTAACTGCTGGGCTGGCAGGCTGAGACACGAGACAAGGCGTCTGCCGCAGCAGCCGTCAGCAAGGGGCTCTAGAGAGGAGACCGCGCCCAGCCATGCGGGGCGCCCCAGCCGCGAGTCCACCGTTCTGCACCTCCTCATGCGAACGGAGAGAACGGCTGGTTTGGGCATTAAGGCACCGGACTAGAAATCAGGTTCAGGTTCATTGCCCAGCTCTGTGTAGAGGTAGTGCAGGTCCTTGGAGAAGCCACTTATTGTTCCTGTGCCTCAGGGCTCCATGTGTAAAATGGGGATAACACCGGCGTTCCCTGTAAGTGAAGCGCAGAGATTCAAATGCCGCTCACCTGATTAGCAGAGTGCCCACGGCCGGCAACTTGTGTTTCTACAGGTGGTGCACATCCTTGGTGCACATAAAATTTATTCCACACGTGGACCAAAAAAAAAATAGAGGGAGCATTGACTAACACTACCTCCTTTCTCCCACTCCTTCTCTGCCTCATCTATTATAGAAGGTAAGGTCTTTAGGCTGAGGACTGTCTCTTCTATGAACAGGCAACACATTGGGGTGCTGATCTCTGACTCTCTAAGCTCTGCTGGCATGCCAATAATTAAAAATAGCTCTGTTTGCCTCTAAAGCACAGCTTGGATACACGGTGGCGCTCGTGTGTGTGGCAAGCCAGACCGGCAGAATCTAACGCTCCCTTTGCAGCAGGGGCAGGCTCCGGGGCTAGAAGCGGCACTGGCTAGGGGCGGCATGTGCCCAGAAGCAGGCGCCCGACTTGCCCCCATGACAGCCTTAGGAGGAGCTGGGCTCTCGCGAAGACAGAGCACTGCCAGAAAGGCACGGCGGCGGCAGAAACCGTTTGCCCGTTTTGGAATCGCGCTTAGTTTGGTTTTGAATACCCTGCTTGATGTGGCCAAAAAATGGAACTCCCCTGGTTTGTGGTTTTGAACATTTCTGGCATTCTTAGAAACCAACGCCAACGCTTCCTCCGCCCCCTCCCCTGGGTTTAGTCCTGTCTGCCGTGCTGCTGCACATACGTGACCTGGCATTTTGGCCGCCCCCGTGTTTGTTCTCGTGAGGTATTTTTTTGGTACTCAGCCTTCCTGTCAAGACGAGGTCAATTGACTCAAACCCTCCCGTTATTTCATGGGTGAAGGCTAAATCACAAAAGCCGAGTAGAAATGTGAAGCAAATGTGGGCAAACGCCCATCCGAACGGGAGAGAGGGGAAGGGGCCACATTGAAAACATCGCCAGATGTTCCAAACCAACCCTGTGCGATCCTAGCACCTTGCCACCTTGCTTTGTTCCCCCCCTCTTGGGGTGGTGGGGCTCAGACAGGCTCAGCTTTGGTCCCTCCCCTCCTGGGGTTGTGTAGTAATTTTTTTGGTCAGAAGTGGGCTGCAGAGCAAGGAAGTTTGAGAGCTCGTGGGATATAGCAATTACCCTCAGGCTAGGGCTGTCATTCTCAGCCAGTTTGTACTGGGGACAATTTCAAGAAATGGAAAGGAAGGTGTCTGGTCGGAGGGCCAGTAATACCGCAGAATGCCCACAGGGGGCAGCAACTGTCCTGGTCGCCTTCTCCGGCCAGAGACGGAGATCGGGACAGTTCTGCGCTTTCATTCTGAGGCTCTGTAAGGCTCTATGCTGGATACTTTCCTTGGATCTATAAGACACGGCTGAAAACAGACTTGAAATTAAGCACCTGAAGTATCCGATCCAAGGAGCTAGCTCACCAGCCGAAGCCGGAACGCGTTGCCAGGTAGTGGGGGGTTGTAATTCTCTGCTCCGCATTAGGAAGAGAAATCTTTCCAGGGCATGAAGGAGGACACAGATAAACCCTCCCCAGCTACACATTTAGGAGCGAACCACTGGGTGTCCTCTCTGGACGCACTGACAAGCGGGTTGGGTTTTTTCAACAGCCACAAACAGACAGACAGATCTGAAATGGGAAATGGGAAGAAAATGGGGAACTGCGAAGCCCTGTGCAACACTCGCGGCGCCAACAGGAACTTACTCAAAACCAGCTTGGTAGCAACCAGTTTCTACATAGTGTGTGCCCAGCAGAACGGCAGAGTCAGGGGTTCATGGTCCACGTCCCTTCCTGCTTTCCATGTCCTTTGACATGCAAAACTCTTCCCCACAACGGGCCCAACCCTTCATCCACTGCACCTAACAATAACCACGATTTGAATGAATTCAGAGGAAGCAAGGATCGGGAAACAGTCCATCTGGCCTGCCTCTGGAAAAGGGGTTGTAAAAGGAGGGAAAACCTCCTGCCTTATCGAACTCTACCGTGGGGAACACAATGGGTTGTCTTTTGCAGGCAGGGGTTCGAGTGAGGATTGTGTTGGGGCGAAAAATGACTTTGGGGAAACCAAGGCGGGGAGGAGGGGGGAGCCACTGGGGCCGGGCTGGTGTCACCAGCTGCAAGGAAAAGCAGAACACCCAGAGAGACCACATGTCACTTCAGCTTTGTTTGTAGCCAAGCAGGCGAACGGCAGATTGGGGTGCGTTAAGAGGAGCGTTGCCAGCAGATCGAGGGAAGTGATTATCCCCCTTGGTGAGGCCACATCTGGAGTACTGTGTCCAGTTCTGGGCCCCCTGTTTCAGAAAGGATGTGGACGCATTGGAGAGAGTCCAGTGGAAGGCAACACAGATGATGAGGGAGCTGGAGCACATGACCTATGAGGTGAGGCTGAGGGATTTGGGTTTGTTCAGTCTGCAGAAGAGAAGAGTGAGGGGGGATTTGAGAGCAGCTTTCAACTGCCTGAAGGGAGGTTCCCGAGAGGATGGAGAGAGGCTGTTCTCAGTGGGGGCAGATGGCAGAACAAGGAGCAATGGGCTCAAGTTGCAGTGGGGGAGGTCTAGGTTGGATAGTAGGAAAAACTCTTTCCCTAGGAGGGTGGGGAAGCGCTGGGCTGGGTTCCCTAGGAAGAGGGTGGAATCTCCATCCCTAGAGATGTTTAAGTCTTGGTTTGACCAAGCCCTGGCTGGGTTGATTGAGTTGGGTTGATCCTGCTTTGGGCCGGGGGCTGAACGTGACGCCTCCTGAGATCTCTGCCCTCCCTAGGATTCTGTGCTTTTTTTTGTTGGTTTGTTTTTTTAATTTCCTCTGCGAGTGACGGGTCGAATAAGTGGGGCAGCCGCTGTGGCAGAGTGTGTCATGCCTAACAGCATGTGCCGAAACAGCTATACAGCGTTCAGCATGAAAATGCCGATGGTAACCACAAACCACGAGCGCGTTATACGGCAGAGACCTCACCGTCGAGTTGCCTCTAGGTTTTTATTTCCTAGGCTGCACAGTAAACACAGGCTGCAAAAGTGGCGACAGACCGATTGTGTCCCATGAATCCCATAAAGCCGTTTGGGGTAGAGGGTTCGCATGGAAACAACGTTATTTATCTGTATTTCTGTCGTACCACAGAGGCCTGATCAGGGAGCAGCCGTGCTGGATACTAAACAGCCAGGCAGCGAAGAGACAGCCTCTGCCCCCAAAACGTATGACCTACGGAAACGTGTAGGTGGTGTAAAATATTACTGTATCATTTAGAACTGTGCGTCTGTCTGTCGGTCCGTCCCTGAGTCCGTTTGCTCAAGAACGCCCTAAACGGTAAGAGCGAGGACCACCAAATTCGGCGGGCAGCTTCCTCTTCTTCCAGCGTAAAGCAAGGCCAGGGTTTGGTTGTGCCAGGGAAATAGGATGTGCCTGGAATCTGACTGTTTCTTAAGAAATGGAAAGGGAGGGGTCTGGTAGGAGGGAGTTATGCTGCAGAATGATCACAAGGGGGCAGCATGGGGCCAAGAGATGGGGACTGGGACAGCTGTAACCCCATTGGGTCAGCAGAGGGCAGGGGTGGAGAAAGGGAGAGCTCTCTCCTATATATTTCAGAGAGTGTGTCTGCTTTTGTGTCTGTTTGTCTGTGTGCGTCTGTCTGTCACACATGCACCCCTCCCCCGGCTGTGCAGCCAGACAGGTGCGTCTCACCTGACCCCAAGCTGCTGCGGTGAGAGAGAGATGAAGTTGTCTTCACTACCTGGGACAGCCTGCGTCCTGTACTCCACCCCAGAACAATGATTTCAATGAAGAAAAACAAAACTTCTCGGAGTTAAAGACCCGAGCACGGCTGGGGTAAATCGTCTCGTACCAGATAAAACTGCAATTTTCTGACCTGCCTCCGTCTCATTTTAAAATTTAGGGGCCCACCCATTTAGGGGCCTAGATCTTGCTGGAAGTCTACAGGACTTAGGCTACTGAGGGCAACGTTGTCCAAAGCATCCAAGCTCCGTTCATCTTCTAGGAGCCTGGGGCTGCTGAAAAGAACGTGCCTTATGCCCCGAAATCACTTGAGGTACAATTTTCAAAAGTGCCCAACGCCAGGTCAATGCTAAAAAGTTCGGCCGACTTGGCTACGTCATGCGGGGGTGTGGCCATTTCTGCCTGTTGGGGAGCCTGCTTTGGCAATAACTGGTGACGTCTGCCTTGTCCAAAGCGTGGATTTCTGGCCTGTCTCAAGTCTGGTGTAATAAAGCACACAGGCAAGGCTGGGGTTAAGAAAGAAAGCTGTGAGAGTCAGGAATTGTTCTGCATAACAATGCAGATTAAACATGGTACCTGAGACCCGTCAAGAACACACAGAACAAGCAGCTTTGTGCTGGTACTTGTTTCTGATAAGCAAAAAGTACCGATGCAGCCATGAAACTGTCAACTGCGCACAGGATGTACCCCAAATAGGGGCATGGGGCATTTGATGTATCTATCCTACACAATACGAAATCAGTTGGAAAATATTAGTAGAACAACCAAGTCTCACTTTGCTATAAATTGGGTTTAGTAAGAACAGTTGCTGGGAGGGAACGGACAGGAATGAGTCGATGTAACTCACTGGTTCCCGAACCTTTTGGCATCAAGCCCCCTTTTTGATTTTTGAAAAACTCTCACGCCACCCCCCCCAAATAGCAAAACTTGTTGAGCAAAAAAAAAAAAAAAAAAAAAAGGAATTAACTGGGGCAGAAAAACTTGATGGGGGGGGGGCTGGGTTGCCTCAGCCCCCCCCCCCAGGAATTTCTTCACCCGCCCCCAGTTTGGGAACCCATGATGTAACTAGAAGTGATTAGGCCACCGGCTACATCAGTAGTGGGGATCCTATGGGTGGGAAAAGAAGGAGCCACGAACTCCTGCCTGGCACTGTAGGTAGCATATGGGTGAAGTGTAAGTGAACCAGGCTTTATTATTGTCTATAGTAGATCGTTTAGTAATTGCTTTTGCATTGCTTTGCGCTGTGTGAATTGCTTTAGAAGGTAAGGTTTAAAGTATAGGCATTGCTGTTGAGGCTTGTAAACTTAAACAACTGTATTAACTGCTTAAAGCTTGCAATAAATAAGAAAGTGGTTACGTAGCCCTGAAGTGTCCGGCTTTGCCTTGGATCTAAAATACATCGAACCACACGACACTGCCCTGTTCTCCTCTCTCCACGGAAGGGTCCAAACATCTCCCTTGGCACGGTCTGGAGGCTTGAGAGCTATTGACCGTGGCTCGTCTCTCTGAACGCCACTCAAGAGAGGTACCCGGCTGTGTCTGCCACTGCCAGCATCATTCCAACAGTAATCAAGGGATTATTTAATTGGCTGCCCAATGCAGATGCTAATTCCATAGCTGTGTGGGGCCAAACCACACATTTATACCTGCTGAGCCGCTCCATTCCCAGCGTAAATAACACGCAGCCAGAGAATGGTTTTTTGGAGACCCACGTAAAATCTGCGCAAGTCACGCTCATGCCTGTTCCAAATGGAGAGGTACGACCGCCACGGAGGCCCTCAAAGCATGTTGCAAATCTTAAGGAGTCGGCCCCCCCCGTATGCCAGTGAGGCATTACGACACCTTTTACAGACTGGGGAAACTGAGGCAGGGCACCTCGCATCAAGTCCTGCCTAGAGCCGAAAGCCGAGGAGGGAATAGGATGTGTGAATGTGCGTCCGGCCAGCCCCGCGTTCCCAGCCAGCCCCAGCTGATGTACAGCAAGACCTTGCCCCCACATGCTGGCACCCCGGATCCCAACCCAGAGACCCCTCTGGCTCGGTCTGAGCCCAGCCTGGCTGCAGACGGGGGTGCTGCTGCCATCCCTGCTCTAGTGCACAGGGGTGGGAAGAGCGCATGGGAACTGGGGGGATGGGGTGTCAGGCTGGGGCAGGGCTCCCCTTCCCCCACAGTGTCCCAGACCCCTGGCTGCCCAGAGCCCCAGGACAAGGGGAGATGCTGGGCACCGCCTGG
This sequence comes from Pelodiscus sinensis, assembly GCF_049634645.1. Taxonomy (NCBI): domain Eukaryota; kingdom Metazoa; phylum Chordata; order Testudines; family Trionychidae; genus Pelodiscus; species Pelodiscus sinensis. Next base: position 2,137,934 of record NC_134718.1, on the reverse strand, counting down.
TTGTACCAAAGTGGGTAACAATGGGGAAGGATAAAAGGATGGGGGTGCACGTGCCTGAACCCCCTTTCCCCTGGCAGCAGGGGGTGGGAGAGCGAGCCAGGCTGCGGAGGTTCCTGAGCCTGCATTCCGCAGGCCACGCACCCAGGCCAGGGCAGTGCCAAGGGGTGGGGGGTGCAGTCCTGGAGCTGGGCTGGGGGAAAGGAAAGGAGGTGCAGGGGGTGTGTGAGGAAGGGGCCCAGGCGCAGGAACGGGGTGCCCCCGTGGGGCAGGGGCTGACTGGGGACAAGGGGGCCGGAGGGGGCAGGGCTGGCTGAGGAAAGTGGGTGCAGGGCAGGCGATGTGCACAGAGGGCACAGTCGCGGGATGTGCGCAGGGCGGGAGGGGGACGCAGAGGGGCAGGGGGCGCAGCACTGGAGCCGGAACCTGGGCTGGCCGGAGAGGGAGCGCAGCGCAGCGCAGCGCTGGGGACTGGGGGCGCAGCGCGGGGGCTGGAGCCTGGAGGGGCGCAGCGCGGGGGCCGGGGCGGGCAGGGGGCGCAGCGCAGGGGCCGGGGCGGGCAGGGGGCGCAGGGGGCGCAGGGGCCGGGGCGGGCAGGGGGCGCAGGGGGCGCAGGGGCCGGGGCGGGCAGGGGGCGCAGCGCAGGGGGCGCAGGGGCCGGGCGCGCACTCACCGCGCCGCGCTCGAAGTCGTTGTAGAAGGGCTTGTCCAGCAGGTGCCTCTCGCTGCAGCCCGCCGTGCCCTCCAGGATCAGGTAGATGTAGTCGTCGGTGCCCGCGAACCACTGGCTGCCGGTGGACACGGTGACGGTGTAGGACGGCATGGCCCGGCCGCGCAGCCACCCCCAGTCTGAGCCGGGACTGAGCGCAGCCCGGCCGCGGCAGCACCGCCCCTGCACAGCCCCTCCCCGCCCGGCCGCGCCCTTCCGTGCACCTCCCCGGCCCCCCCTCTCCCCCCTGTGCCCCAGCTACAGCTCTCCCCGCAGCTTGCTGCGCTCCTCCTGTTCACAGCCCCCAGGTGTTGCTCCCCGCATTCGGAGCTACACCCTCCCTATGCACAACCCCTCCTTACTGGAGCTACCTCCCTCCCCCTCACAGCCCTTGCCCGCACCCCCGCGACACCCTTCCTCCCTAGGTACCTCTGCTTGTCTCCTGCACTACACCTCTCCCTCCTGCAGCCCTTCCCTCAGCCTCCAGCTACACCCCTCCCAGTGCACAATTGTTCCTTGCACCCCTATCTACACCCCTCCTGGACACAGCCCCTTACTACACCAGCCCACACCCTGAGCTACACTCCTCTGGTTTCACAGCCACTAATTACACCCCCGAGGTGCACCCTGCCTGACACACAACCCCTCCTTGCACACAAACCCTGGGTTTATTATCCCTTACACAGCCGTGCACCCTACAGCTCTACACATCCCTGCACACACACCTATGCCCCCTGTTTCCCTTTGCACACAGCCCCTCACACCCCTGCACAGACAACACCCCTTTATTCACAGCCCTGCACATGCAGTTGTACCCATCACACCCCTTCATAGTCCTACACAAAGCTTTAACACTGTACCCCTTCCCACACAGCCCTCCACACCCCAACCACCCCTACTCCTGTAGTTCTGCACACACTTATACATACACCCGACAGCCCTCCACACCGAAACCAACCACCCCTACTGCTACCCCCATAGTTCTGCGTGCACACAGCCCTATATACACCTTCACCACCACCTCAGCTCTGCATACCCTTAACCACCACCTACCCACATAGCTCTACACAGGCCACAGTGATACACAACCCTGTAGGCTGTCACCACCATCCCCCTCTGCACCCAGCTCTCTGCACTCGTTGTAGTTTTCGACAAAATGTCAGCAGGTGCATCGCAGAGCCCTAAGTTTATGTCATCAGGACTACAACTTTTCTCAGCCAAACCTGTAAACTCAGCAATGAAAGCTATGTTGGAGAAAATCTGTTTTCCTTACATCCATTTTGCTCGGTATTAATTATACTACCCTTCTCATATTCTTTGAATCAACCTCTCCATTATTTTGCACGGATTATCATCAGGCTGGTAAACCTATAATTTCCTAGGTCATGCTGGCAACCCTTTTTGGCACTTTAATTAGCCTTTCTTCACATCATTAGGAACTTCTCCAGTGTTCCAGGTCTCCCCGAGAATCAACAGGAATGCTCCTTCATCTTCTCATTTGGAAAATCCCCGGGAGTAAATTATTCAGATCTGCTTAATGAGCTGCTATTTAACATACTCCCCAGTGACTCTTGGGATGGAAAGTAATTCATTCATTGGCTTTCTCCTCAAAACAGAACAGAAATATTTACTGACCCCTTCTGCCTTTTCTGTATTATGACTGGCAATTTTATCGTTTCCATATAAGAACAGATTTAAGATTTTTAAGATTGTTAAAATTAGATTTCTTTTGTCCCGAATATACTTAATACATTTTTTGATTATTCTCAGCTCGGCTGGCCATAGCTTTCTCCTTGTATCCCTTTGCTTCCCTTATCGATTTTCTACAATTCCTAGCTTCTTATTTATATACCTTACTATTGCTTCTGAGCTTCCAGTGTCTTGAAAACAGGTGGGGCTATTTTTGATGCAGAATACCACTCCCCCTCCCATCTGGATTCTTCCTAAATAGATAGACAGGATGCTTGAGACTTTAAAGTACTGGTCACCAACCAACAGATCGGAGTCTACTGGTAGATCTTGGAGCCTCTGACATGTGATTCTGACAGGTTTGGCTGGGAGGCTGTCAAGCGCTGGTGTAACCCACACACCTAGTGTGGTTACTGAGCAATGCAAGTGGTACCTAGACCACAGCAACAGCTAAGATCGAGAGACCTCTACAACAGGGGCTGGGAGGCAGCTGGCTTTTAGTGCAGAGGGGAGAGGCTCCTATACTCTGCTTCAGAGATCCCAGGTTCAAATCCACCCGGTGGTGATTACACTGGCACTTCATTTGCCCCTCTCAGCACTGCCTTGGAGTGGCCCCTCATCCCCAGGAGCCTCTTGCTTGCTGTGCAGGGCACAGGAAGAAGAAGAAGGGGGGTGCTCATGTCACAGTACCCCTCCCCCCACCCTGTACCCCATCTCCACAGAGTTGGGGGAAAGGATGGAGGGAGTTTGCTGGCTGCTTTTGGGAATGGTGCAGGGCCAGGGGAGGGGTGAGCCTGCATTAGCCCCCTGCACCCCCACTTGTGCCCAGCTGGAGCCCACATTCCAAACTCTGGACCCAGACCCAAACCCCCCTCAAGCCCCTGCCCTATTTCTGAGCCCCCTTGCACCCAAACTCCCTCCCAGAGCCAGCACCCTGAACCCTCCTCCTGCACCTCAACTCCCTGCCCCAGTCTCTGCTGAGAACCCCTCCCACACTTCAAATCCTTTAGCCCAAGATCCGAGTCTGCATCCCCCTCCCCCGCTGTCTGTCCTCAGCGTGATAGAAGTGAGTGAGGATGGGGAAAGGAGGGAGGATGGAGTGAGCGGGGGCGGGGGCGGGGCCTCGGGGAAGGAGGCGGGGCCAGGGTGTTTCAGTTTGAGGTAGATCCTAAATTACACTTAAGTGATCTCGTGCTTAAAAAGGTTGGAGACCCTGGCCTGAAAGGATCACCAGAACTCGGCGTCTAGTCCTCTCAGGTGTGGGGAGGGGAGAGAGGTGTGGGGAGGGGAGGAAGGAGTTAACGACCGGCCAGGAGAAGGAAGGGGTGTCACCACAGTGAAACAAACCTTCCTGAAACTGCTGATTCATGTGGAGCCAGCACTGACGGGTCTGACACCTCCCACACCCCACCACATTAGCCTAGCTGACTGATCTAGCTGTATGTTATCAGCGATCCCTTCCACCTGCCGGCTACAAAATTCAAATGGGGCTCCACCACCCACCTGCTTGGCAAGGCCCTTCCGACAAGGGACATTTGAATGTCTCACACAAGGGATCTGAGCTACAAATCCCACAGGTGTGATAAGGAAGACGACATGTAAATAGGGATCTGCCTCGCCTAGGGGGAACGCATGTGAAATAGACGAGGCCGATTCTGACATGAGGTGGGGGGGGGGAGGGGGAACTTGCTTTTGTTTCATCTTCCGCGGGTGATTTATCATCTAACCTGGCATCCGAAACACCAAAGGAACTCTCCCGAAATCAACAGGCAACACTCGACACCGCTCAGGAAGGAAGCAAAGAAGAATGCTGCATACAATTGCAAATCCAGGGGAAATTTCAGATAAGCAGAACATCAGTAGCCAAATGAGAATTGCTCCAGAGGGATGGGTTTAACCCCCCCTTTCCAAGACCCTGCAGTGGACTTAGTAGTCCTTGTCCAAAGGAGACTCTCTTGCTGCAGTATGGAGGCCCTTCCCACCATGCTGGGGTGCTCGCTCCGGGCTCAGAGGAAAAGATTCTGTGTGCGGAATTGCTCCCACCACTTCTGCCAGTTTGATAGGGGTTTGGTGTCCATGTCCCAGCTGCAGACTGGCCCAGCTTGATTTGGCTTACCGTATATACTCGAGTATAAGCCGAGTTTTTCAGCACAGTTTTTGTGCTGAAAAATGCCCCCCTCGGCTTATACTCGAGTCAGCATCTCGAACTGAGGCGGGCAAAGCCGCAGAGGCGCGGGACCCCCCCCCCCCCGCGGCTGCGGCTTCAGTCCGGGAGCCTGTGGTCTGCTGGGGACGGTCCCCAGCAGACCACAGGCTCCCAGATTGAAGCGGCAGCAGCGGAGGTTCCCCGCGCCTCTGAGGCTTTGCTCTGGCAAAGCCTCAGAAGCGCGGGAACCCGCCCGGTGCCCCTGGTCTGCTGGAGACGGTCTCCAGCAGACCGGGGGCACCGGAGCAGCTTTCGCCCCGACTCATTTCCTACCCTAGGCTGCCTTATTTCCTACCCTAGGCTTATACTCGGGTCAATACTTTTTCCCAGTTTTTTGGGGTAAAATTAGGTGCCTCGGCTTATATTCGGGTCGACTTATACTCGAGTATATACGGTAATTGGAGAAATCTTTGAAGTCTTCCACATTTGGAAAATCAAAGCATGTTCGTGATCCCCAAGCTCCCCACCCCTCCACGTGCTACATCCCAACTTTTTCAACCTGGGGGCTTCAAGTGAAACCCCTAACTCTGTGTTTAGGCACCCAAGTAAAAGGGGCCTGATTTTCAGAAGGGCTGAGCACCGGCAAACTCCTGACATCCCTGAGATGCACGTGCTTTGACAAACCAGGCCACTTGTATGTGGGTGCCTACAGGTGAACTTACAAATGTAACTAAGGCTATGTCTAGACTGCAAGCCTCTTTCGAAAGAGGCTTTTTTGAAAGTATCTTTCGAAAAAGCTTCTTTCGAAAAAGAGCGTCTAGACTGCAAGCAGTACTTTCGAAAAAGCAAGCCGCTTTTTCGAAAGAAAGCAGCAAGTGAGTCTGGATGCTCTCTTTCTAAAAAGCCCTGTTGGCATTCAAGAACGCCTTTTTTCGAAAGAGCACTTTCGAAAAAAGGCGTTCTTCCTCGTGCAATGAGGTTTACCGCCGTCGAAAGAAAATTAAATTTAATTTCAAAAGAATGCGGCTGCAGTCTAGACGCAGGTGAAGTTTTTTCGAAAAAAGGCTACTTTTTTCGAAAAAAACCCTGAGTCTGGACACAGCTTAAGTGTCCAGGTTGGCCTGTTCATATTACTGATAATACTGATAATACCCTGTAAGCGGAGCAGGTGGGCGGCCACTGAGGATGTCCACAGCTGGCAGTGTGTGTTTCTACTGGTGGTGCACATCTGCACATGCATTGGTATAAAAATTATTCCGCACATGGACGGAAGACATTAGAGGGCACATCGGTACTTTATAAACACAAATTAGGTAGACCACACAGTTAGACCTGTGCAGTAGCTAAGTCCCATTATGGTGTGGTTAGGTGAGGAGAGGCACAAAGAAATGCTTTCATTTGCTCAAGGCCGTCCAGTCAGTGAGTCTGGAAAAGATTTGGGGATACTGGTGCAGAATCAACTGAACATGAGCTACCAGCAGTTCAACACTGTGGCCAAAACAACGAGTATGATGCTGGGATGCAGACACAGGGGAGTCTTGTGTAGTACGAAAGAGATTATTCTGAGATCATGTCTTCACTGTGAAGAAGATGGAGGCTGCTGCGATCAATCACCCGGAATTCAATTTAGTGGGTCTAGAGAAGACCTGCTAAATCGAGCTCAGAGGGCGCCCCTATTGGCTATCGGCTACTCTTTCTCCTGGTGAGGAGTAAGGGAAGCCAAAGGGCATGTTTGCTCTTGTCGACCTCCTGCTGGGGAGACAGCACGGAAACTCGAATTAAGGTACCTCGACTCCAGCTACTTAATTAACCCTGCTGGAGTTGCGTATCTTAATTTGACCTTCCCGCGCTGTGAAGAACTGGCCTAACTATAAATCTGGCATTGGCGAGACCCACCTTCAGAACCCGGTGTCTGGTCGTGGTGCCCATAATTCGAAGAGGAAGTTGAGCAAGTGGAGCGCGGTCAGACAGGAGCTCCAAGAGCGATGGAAGGATTAGAAACCTGCCAGGTAGTCTTCGGCTGACCAGAGAGAGGGCTTTCACAATCAGATGGCTGGAAGCTGACGCCAGCCACGTTCCGACTAGAAAGAAGATGTCCTTGTTTAACCCAGAGCGCAATTAACCATTAGACCACCTTGCCGAGGACGGGGGTGGATTTTCCATCACGAGCATTTTCCCCCAACGTCTGCTCTCGAATTCCCGTGGGCAGCTCTGCTGGCATCCGACATGGTGATCACAGTGGTTCCTTCTGGTCTTGGACCGAAGCCCATGGTGGACCCGGGGAAACTAACTCTCCTGTCTAGGTTCTGAGCAATAGACCCCTTTACATGCTGGGGCTGGAGTAGCTGTTCAATAATACTAGACCACCGTTGTCTTTATTGCCAGAGGGAAGGAAAGCCTACGTCATCTCAAAGAACTGAAACTCCTGCCTGAATGTGGCTAGGAGTGCATTGTGGGTGCTAAGCTAACCCTCAGCAGGGGTAGGTGGGATGTGGAGGCTGAAAGATTTGTCATTGCCACCTACCTGCTGGTGGGGATCTGACATAGGAGGGCGCTCTCCAATGCTAAGACGAAATGAATTGTTCTGAAAGAAATCGGATGCCACTGTCGTTTCAGCTCAGTCTGCCTTGGGAAACTCCCGGCAGCAACTGGAGCTGGTGTTCGGAAGGAAGAAATGGCCGAGGACAGCTCTTGTTGTGCGGTGCGGAGATTAGCCCAGATAACTTTGAACGTAACGTAGTGAGTGAGCCTGTCGGGAGAGGGGCTTTCTCCCCACGACAGGTGGGTTCTTCCCTGTCTACTTCGATCCAGGGCTTGGAGTTGCTCTTTGGGTGAGCAAAGAATCCAGCGGCCAAGGCCCATTCAACGCTTGTCCTTTTCGTGTGGCGTCTGCGCCAAGGGATTCTTCTGAATACATGTTGTGATGGTGCTGATGACGTTGTTGACCATGGGCCACCGGCTGTTCTGTGTGTGCAAGTCTGACTGTTCAGCCCAGGGCAAGGCAAAGCGGGAGCGGAAGGGGGAGCTGTTTGATGATACAATGGACAAACCGGGCCAGACCCCAGCTAATGTAAACAGACATAGTATGATTGAAGTCAGTGGAGCTGTATTGAATTACACCCACTCCGGCTCTCTCTCTGGTCTCTTCCCTTCACAGACACAGCTGTTCGCTTTGATCTCTTCCTGCCCGGCACCCTTCTAGCCAGGGCCATCCGTACCCATCGCAGCTGCGTAGGGCACCCGAAAATCTGGGGCAGCTTGGGTCTTACTGTCCACCCACCCGCCTCTCCCTCTCCCTGCTCCGTGGCCCTGCTTCCTCCGGAGAGGATCTAGCTAGCTTAACAGTGACAAGGCCTGCAGAGCTGTTAGCAGGCCACTGAGCTGGGAAAGAGCCGCTCGGGGGGGTCGCAACACCATTTCACAGGCAGGTTTCTAGCGTCAGTTTCTGAGTTTCCTGTGCCAGACAACAGGGCCTGAGTCTAGAACTGGCTGTAAAACCATTTCATTAGCGTGTGGCTGAAGGCTGTAAAATCACGTCTCTAAAAGATTGGTGTGCCCCCTGCACGTGCCATCGGGCACAGGGGCACCAGCTGCTGCCTAGGGCCCCTACATCTGAAGGACGGCCCCCCGCTGCTTATTTAAGCTTCTGCTTTTGGCTTGTGCTTCTTGGAGGCTCTTAGCCGATGGTTCCTCAGACCACTAGAGGGCCCTCTGTACCCGCTGGAAGTTCATCTCCTGGCTCCCTGCGGCTAGTTCGCTCTCAGCACATCCCCAGCATGCGCAGACCCCCAGCGATGCTGGGGAGCGGAACTCCTACGATCCCTGTCACAGCTGCGTGATCAGCACGGCCCGCACCAGGCCCTGCGATGCTTCCGTGCCAGAGGAGATCCTGGTGAGTCCACGTGCTAAGGCAGGACTGGGAAGTGCACGGCGCACGCCTGCCACGAAGGGCCGGCGTCTCCCTACCTGCTCCTCGGCATGGGCGCTGGTGTAAGATGCACATTTAGTGTGAAAGACGGGGAAGTGTGGCGGGGAAAGGGATGGAGCGAGGGATCTGCCCTCCCTGGCCACACTCTTCTCGCTTGCGCTCCCGCCTCGTGCTCTGGGCTCTGCTAGCAGCCAGTGTTGGCGTAAAAGGTGCTGGGCCAGAAGGTCTTACGGGGGACACGTGTCCCGCAGACGGTGCTGTAAATCTGCAAGTGGCTCACTGCAGCCAGTGCTGCTCAGCCACCACTAGCCACCCTGGCTTGCTTAAGAACATCAGAACGGCCGGACTGGGTCAGACCAAAGGTCCATCCAACCCCCTTGTCCTGCCTGCCCACAGTGGCCAAAGCCAGGTGTCCCGGAGGGAGTGAACAGAACAGGGAATCCATCCCGTGAACCCCTCCTCCGTCACCCATTCCCAGACCCTGACAAACAGAGGCTAGAGACACCATCTCCACCCATCCTGGCTAACCTCCATGGGTGTGTCTAGACTACTGGGTTTTTTCAAAAAAACTTCCCCTGCGTCTAGACTGCTGCCACGTTCTTTGAAAGTAATTTGAAAGAAAGCGGCAGTTTTTTCGACCGCCGAAAACCTCGTTTTACGAGGACGAACGCCTTTTTTCGAAAGTGCTCTTTTGAAAAAAGGTGCTCTGTAATGCAAACTGTGCTTTTTCGAAAGAGCATCCAGACTGCCTGCGTGCTCTCTTTCAAAAAAGCGGCTCGCTTTTTCGAAAGTACTCGTTGTAGTCTAGATGCTCTTTTTCGAAAGTGGCTTTTTTGAAAGTATCTAGACGTAGCATGTCCCCAGCCAGCCCCTTTCACCTGCTTGGAGATTCTGCCTCTCTTCTGGATGGTTTTCTGGGAAGCAATCAATTCCATTCCAGGCACCTCCCATTGTCCTGGTACAACCCAGCCTGACCTGGCATCCCCGTGCTGTTCCTCTGTGGGCATTATACGGCATAACTGTCCCTGTTTTCCATCCCCTATCTCCGGCTGCCCCCGTGTGGTTGTCATAGAGCAGGGCCCTGCCTTTGCATTGTATGAGAAGCAATCCCATTCCAGGAACATCTCTTTGTTCTGGCCCCATCGAACCCTGACCTTGCTGTACATTATGACAGGAGGAAGCTGTCTACCGAATTTGGTGGTCCTAGCTCTTACTGTTAGGAGGAGTTCTTAAACAGACAAACTCAAATATATAGTAGATCTCTTGCACGCTTTAGCCAGTAGATGGCTCCCGACACCACAAAACACGATCCCGGTAATACGAGCTTTTGCCAGTTGGCCCCCCGGTGGCTGGGAGTGCTGCCCCACAGCAGGGGGCAGCACAGGGACTGGCAGTGATCTTCGGCAGATTCCCTGGTTCAGGACCAGTCAAGTCCCGAGGGTGCCGGACCAGGGAGGTCCAACCTGTAGCTAGAAAGTTTGCCTAACACCTAACTTCAATCTCCTTGCTGTATATTTAGCCCACTACTTCCTGTCCTACCCTCAGCAGACGTAGAAAACAATTGGTGTTGGTCCTCTCCATAACAGCCCTTAACATCTCCAAAGACAGTCGTCAGAGTCTTGACACTTAGTCTTCAAGGCTAAACGTGCGCAGTTTTTGCAACTTGTCCTCACAGGCCAGGTTTTCTAACCCATTTTTAATCGTTTTTCCAGCTCTGTCATGCCTGGAATCCAGTTCTGGGTGCCACATTTTAAGGAGGCTATGTACAAATTAGCGTTTCCGGTCAAGAGCTTCCACAGATCTCAACGGAGTGGCTTGGCTCCCAGACAAGCAGGCCCCCAACCATCTAGGGCTTTGGGGAGCAAAGCCAGCTATTTGTTTGACTTCCCCGTGGAAACTAGATGCATCCCCCTTTGGATGCACATGTGTGGGGTTGGTTGGGAAGGGAGCAAGACTGGAAGAGCAAACACAGAGGCTGTGTCTAGACTGGCCAATTTTTCCTGAAAAATCAGCTGCTTTTCCGGAAAAACTTGCCAGCTCTCTACACTGGCTGCTTGAATTTCCGCAAAAGCACTGACTTCCTACTGTCTGAAATCAGTGCTTCTTGCGGAAATCCTATGCTGCTCCCGTTCGGGCAAAAGTCCCTTTTGCGCAAAAGGGCCAGTGTAGACAGCTCAAATTTGTTTTCCGCAAAAAAGCCCCAATGGCGAAAATGGTGATTGGGGCTTTTTTGCGGAAAAGCGCGTCTAGATTGGTCACAGATGCTGCCTGGGGCTTAGCATTCCCCCTGCTTCTTCCCTTGTTCCTTAATTATTCACAGGGCTGAAACAGCCTTTCACATTGGTTTTGGTTGCCTCTGCAAAATCCCGCTCTGCTTTGCTGTTGGCAGCTCTCGCTTCATCCCTCCAGGGTCTCTCTCCATGGAGGCTTTCTGTTCTCTCTCAATCACCTCTGTCACGGTACTGGATTTTAGGGGAGCAGCCAGGTCACTGCTGCGCTGATGCGGGGGTGTTTGCCCAAAAGTTGGTACAAAGGGGGCCATGTGACGTGTCAAACTAAAGCTTATTGTCTATGGATTCTGTATATGCTCTTCATATACCTGTATAATGTCTGGGTGTGAAGTTAGAAATTTGGACTCTGTGTTGATGCTGAAGGATTCTCTGTCCGAGGCGGAGCAATGGGCCAGGAATGTTTGTCCATGGACATGCTAATGAGAAAGTCTCCAGGGACTGGCCACTGGCCACGGGACTCCCTCCAGCTTGGAAGAAGCCAGGAGGGGGTATAAATAGGCCATGTGGCCAACTCCATCTTGGTGCTCAGCTCAGCTCTTCATCCCAGAGGCACAAGTGCAGGGATCGAGGAGCCGGAAAGAACTGTGGACCCATCCTGGCATGGGATGTACACCAAAGCCTTTTAAGCCAGCAGTTATAACATCTCTGCCGAGAGCCTGCATTGAGAACTGGGAGACTCAATGCATGTAATGTATGATCCTTTAACAACCTCACTCTCAGGCTTTTCTTTCTGGTAGTAATAAACCTTTAGATGTTAGATTCTAAAGGATTGGCTCAGCGTGATCTTGTGGGTAAGATCCAGGTGTAAATTGACCAGGGATCTGTGGCTGGTTTCTTGGAACTGGACAGAACTTGTTCGGGGAAGGTGAGATTGTGTTCTATAACCCCTCTCCTGTGTATGAGGCTCGGGGACATCTGGGGCACGGATATTGCTGGGGTGTTGGAGGGGTTTTGTTCGAGAGGCTTCCGGCTGAGCAGGCAGGCAGCTGAAGCGCTCTGTGGGACTGGTTTGTGGCCTATTTAGGAAGGTCTCCAGTGTGGGGGCTATAGAGAGCCTTGAATTTGAGCAATTTGCCCTGAGCAGACGCCCTCATCTGTGCCCAGACATGACCCGGTCGGTCACAGTGGCGTGGTCGGCAGGATCCGAACTGTGACTCTCTCTCCTTCTCTTTTTTCTTTTCTCCCCCTCTCGCCTCTCACTCTGTGTTTCTCTTCTCCTTCTCCTGCTGCGTCTCTCTCACTCCTCTCGCTGTCCTGCACCTCCTCCGTTCTCCTCTCTGTCTCCTCCGCCTCCGCGCCGCTTTCCTCCTTTTGAATCCGTCGCCCTTTCCTGACGTCAGAGACGCACGCTCGTCCAGGCCCCGACCCCCTCTGGTTGGCGCTGCTGCCTCCCACCAAGGCGCTCGGCTGACGTCTGCGTTCCTCAGCCAGGCCACCGCGCAGGAGCAAGCGGCCATTTGGGCCCCGCACTCTTCGTGCTGCATGGGGAGCACGGACCCCAAATGGCCACTTATGCCTCTTGCTCCCACGCTGCGGCCCGGCTGAGCGGCGGCAAAGTCAGCCAAGCGCCATGGCTGGAGACAACAGCGCTGCCTAGAAGGAACAGCCAGTGTTCCAGCATTACAGAGTCACAGACACTGGGCAACTCTATATATGATTTCAGGTTTAATAAGGCCACGGTCTAGGGACCTCTAGTTAAATATACACTTCTTTGCTTTCAGGTTTAATAAGTAAGAGACAGAATCTAGTTTTGTGTCTATGTTACTAAGATGCGAGGAATGTTGACGGCCCGGGCCACAGGGCAGCATGACCCAGGACAGGATGACCCAGGAGTGTTGGGGAATGTTAACATCCAAAGATAACACCAGTTAAGGAGTAACCGGTCACAAACTGACACAGCAAATTCCATAGGGTATGTCTACACTACAATGTCAATTCGAACCAACAGCCATTAGTCCTATGACAACTAAAGCTTAATTCGAATTAAGTAGTTCGAATTAAGGGCTGAGTAGCCACTTAATTCGAACTACTGGGAGACTAGCCCTCCCCAGCTTGCCCTGGTGGCCACTCTGGGCACAGCCAGGGAAATTCTTCTGCCCCCCTCCCGGCCCCAGAGCCCTTAAACGGCCACGGTCTGGCTACGCTGCTTGTGCCAGTTGCAAGCCTGCCAGCACCCAGCCAGCAGAACCTGCACCTGGCACAAGATGAGCCAGCCACCCGCTGCCACCCAGCCCTCCGCCTCTTCCTAGGACCAGGCTGGCGGCTCCCAGGAGCTTGCCCAGGGCTGCAAGAGGCGGGCGCCCGCCGGGTCTAGTGCGGAGATCGTGGACCTCATTGAGGTTTGGGGGGAGGCCTCCAACGTCCATGATCTCCGCACTAGCCACAGGAACACGGCCGTCTACAGCCGCATGGCTGCCTGCCTGGCCACCAGAGGCCACATGCGAACCCAGGAGCAGGTTTGCATGAAAATCAAGTTGGTCCAGTGAGACCCCCGACCTTGAGCCCTGAGCTTACAACATAAGAACATAGGAATGGCCGTACTGGGTCAGACCAAAGGTCCATCTAGCCCAGTAGCCTGTCTGCTGACAGCGGACAAAACCAGGTACTCCGGAGGGGATGGACCGAAGATAATGACCAAGAGATTTGTCTCGTGCCATCCATCTCCAGCCTTTGACAAACAGAGGCCAGAGACACCGTTCCTACCCCCTGGCTAATAGCACTCCATGGACCCAACCTCCATGAATTCATCTAACTTCTCTTTAAACTCTATTATAGTTCTAGCCTTCACATTCTCCTGTGGCAAGGAGTTCCACAGGTTGACTATGTGCTGTGTGAAGAAGAACTTTCTCTTATTAGTTCTAAACCTGCTACCCATTAATTTCATTTGGTGTCTCCTAGTCCTTCTATTATGGTAACTAATGAAGAACTTTTCTTTATTCACCCTTTCCACACCACTCATGATTTTATAGAACTCTATCATATCCCCCCTCAGTCTCCTCTTTCCTAAGCTGAAAAGTCCCAGTCTCTTTAGCCTCTCTTCATATGGGACCCGTTGCAAACCCCTCATCATTTTAGTTGCCCTTTTCTGAACCCTTTCCAAGGCCAAAATATCTGTTTTGAGTTTAGACCACATCTGTAGACTGTCCTGAAGATATGGCGTACCATATCTTTATACTTCCCCTCCTCCTTATTCCCCTGGCTTCTTCCTTCCAGCTCCCAACTCCCAGGTTTCCCCCTCCCCTCTCCCACCCTCTCTCTTCCCCTCTCCCACCTCCTTTTCCCAGTCTCCCCACAGGTTAATCTCCCCCCCCCCCAGTTTTGTTAAATAAAGAGAGTTTCTTTATTTGAACACACGTGTCCTTTATTTTATACATCAGTAAGGGGGGCTAGAGAGGGGTAAATGGAAGGGGGTGAGGGAGGAATGGGGCACGAGTCCCTGATGAGGAGGACTGGGGTGGCCCTGCGGGCTCCTTGGAGTGGAAGCTCTCCTGCAGGCCACAGAATGGGAGCAGTGGAGAGGGGAGGCCGGGTCCATCCGAGGCCACAGAAATGCTGAGGAAAAGGACGGAAAGGACGTGGGGTGGGGCAGAGCTGGGCCGGGAACAGAGGGGGTGGGGCCGAGGTCTTAGGGGAAGAGGTGGAGTGAGGGCTGGTGTGAGGACGGAATAGGGACACAGCAGGGGGTTGAGCACCCCTGAGAGCGAGGGGCAGTTGGCGCTGAGGTGACCTTTCACTGGCGCTCTCGGGGCAGGGCACAGAGCTGGAACGGTTTGGGTGCATTTGACAGCAAACTGGACACTGGAGTAATATCGACGTCGGTGGGGTCCACGACGGGCTTCAGGGTGAAATGCTGCAAGATGGCGGTCAGCACTAAAAAGAACTTCATCCGAGCCAGCCCCTCTCCCACACAAATCCGCTTCCCTGCACGGAAAAAGGAACTTTGAGCTGACCTCGGATGCCTTCCTGCACAACACATGTTAAACATGGTTATTGTGGAAGCAAAATCTCCGGGTTGAAGGGATGCACCTAGGAACCGAGGGCAAGCGGACGGAGGATGCTGGCCCCCTCCCCAGAGCTCAGGGAGGTCCGGAAGCGAACGGGGACTTCAGGAGCCACTTGGGCCACCTGAAGAAACTTTACAAACAGCGAATAGTCCTGCAGCGCCTAAGAAAAAATGGCGATAGGGTCATGAGCTTTCGTGGCCACAACCCATTTCTGCAGATGCAGGGTGTGCAGGGGTCCAGACTACACTGAAGTAGCAGAGAAAGAGAAGGGATGGGGTGGGAAAGGGAAGGGGGAGAATGGAGAAAACACGCTGTCAGTGAGTGTCTGTGCTAAGGAAGGCAAATAGAGCAGGCTATGAGTATTCTCGGTGCACCCCATCCTCTGCTATGTATTTGCGTCCTGGACCCCTGTCCTCCAGTCACCTGAAGAAGTGGGTTGTGCCCACGGAAGTGCATGCCACCATCCACATGGCTTGCTAGGCTCTAAGGTGCTGCAAGGTCATTTGCTGTCTGTTATGTTTTTTCAGCTCCAGACTAACACGGCTCCGCTGAAAGATTTTTGAATGTGCAAGGTCCTTTGAAGACCTGAGTCCCTTCGATTGCCATCAGAAAGGCTGTTAGAGGCGCAGGGTGGGAAGCGGGGGAGGATGATGTGGGATTTGAGGAATAGATTAGCCACGTTGCAGACGCACTGAACACTTTTCTGGGAGGTGTCCTGAGTAGCAGGTGAGAGGAAGACGGCTCCAGAACACCGCGAGCAGTGTGGCCGGGCGGGTCTGTTGTTTGGACTCAACGAGGGAAGTTAAGTTGTACCGCCCTGAGGACACCAAGAAGGCTTTAACTTCTGTCTTCGCTGGAAAGGTGACGGGTGGCCAGATGCCCCACATGATGTAATGGGAACAAAACAGGAGCAGAACGGCGTCCCGGGGCATGCCGTTGGCTTTAGGAAAACATGCCATGAACAGGCATGTGGCCCAGGGGGAATATGTGCTTGGCAAAATGCCTCTTGTGAAGTATCACTGGGAAGCATGTCGTACATGGAATGGGATGACCCCATTTGTAGGCAGGTGATCCTTCAAAACTGGGAGTATCGAGCTACCTTGTGAATGGAGTCATGCTCAGTAAGGGGGCATGTATGGTATGGCCCTGTTTTGATGGCCCATTGGCAAGGAAACCATAGCCTGGAAATGAACTTTTTTCTCCTGGAAGCCTGGGAGGAGGGGCGATGGTTGGTCCTCCCAAGACTTATGGCCATGTCACCTCATGCTGAGACCCATCATGGAGTCTGTACTTTAAGTTTAAATTGAACACCGAGGATTCCCTCCTTGGGCAAAATCGACATCAAGGTGGGAAGCCAAACAAGAGGGGCGGCTGCCAGACATCAGGCCCCTCCCGCAGACCACCCAAGGCGCCTACTGGAAACAAGAGAAGCTGGACGGGGGAAAGGTCTGAGCCCAGACTGGACAATGCCTGGACATGCCCAGGTCTGGATCCTTCCCTCAGCATGACCGGCCCTGCAGGGTCTTCCAAAGCTCAGGCCTCGGGCCGATTGGACTTTCTCCTACTGCCCCTTCTGACCGCAGCAGAGCCCTGCCATGGCAGCACTGCCAGGCCCTGCAAGGGGAGCAAAAAGTCATCCAAGCACAGGCTGGGGCAGTGGCTGGTTCTTACCAGATCACCGTGCCAACCCTTCCCTGTCCTCTTCCACCTCTGTGAGCCACCAGAAAACACAGCACACAAACCAGTCTGAGAGCGACCAGGCAGAGCTGGGAGACAGGCTGTGATCTGACATTTAAACAGCTTCTTTTACCTGCAGAGAAGGGCATGAAGAAGTCACTCTTCTTAAAGGCACCATTGTCGTCCAGGAAGTGTCCCGGGTTGAATTGCTCTGGGTTTGGAAATTCCCTGCTGTCATGTAGAACTGACTTAAGTACAGGGTATATCGTGGTGCCCTGAATGAGCAAATGCCGAGAAAAAGGGGTAAATGGGTACTGTCTGTCAGAGAGAAATCTCCAGCCTTTGCTGACCTGGACTGGGGGATGCATCTGTGTCTCATTTCCTTGAAATTCATGATTAGTTCCATAAAATCTGCTCCATTATCTTGCCTAGGATCAATGTCCAGCTGATCAGTGAGTGATTAACCAGCTTATGCCATTAATCCTTTTTTAAAAATTGGCACATTCATTTTCTACGGTCTTCTGGAATTTCCTCACTGCCCCATGACCCATCAGCATTAATGGTCCTGTGAGAGCCTCGGCCAGCTCTTTCAAAACTCTTGGATGAAAATTATTTAGACCTGCTGATTTCAACATTTCTAACGTCAGTGGCTTCTGCTTAACATCCCCCAAAGCACCAGGGGACTTAAATACAAGGCCAGAAGGGATGATGATTATCTAGCCAGACAATTTCCCCCAAATAGTTTATTTTGTGCAGCTTCTCTGTCACTGGCAGGAGGATTTTCCTGTCTGAGATGCTGCTCAATACTTATCGCCAGTGTCTCACAGCACTTTGCAAAGAGGAAGGTGCAGCGCGATTCCAAATTTACAGAGGCAGTAACAAGAGCTCTGAGGTGAAATGTGACTTGCCCAAAGTTGCTCCGTGTATCCCATCCCTGTCAGTGGGCGGGTAAAGGCTGGATTGCAGCTTTGTGGGACTAGCTGGGCTTCTGGTTGAAACCACGAAGTTCAAGGAAAGGAGGCAGAAATGCATCCCCCAGTCCAGGTCAGTTAAATCACTGGTAAATCAGCAAAACCACCCGTCACCCAAATCTAGTTCAAGCATTTCTCTTGTAAGGAATTCAACCTTCAAAAGAGGAGGAGAACAAACTTGACCTCTCACATGCACATTGAGCACTGACCTTGGGAATCACAAACTGCTTGAGATGAACTTCTCTAGTCACAGCCCGGGGGGTACCTAACGGGATCAGGGTAATGAATCTCTGGATTTCATGTATCACGGCATCTGTGTAGGGCATCCGGCTTCGATCCGCCATGCTGGGGCTTCGGCTTTGCCCAATCACAAGGTCAATCTCTTCCTGAACTTTTTCTGTCATCGGATGAGACAGGTTTAACTATAATGGGGAGTAGCAGGGTTCCCACAGATTTGCCCATCACTGCATCACCCCATTTGCATATTGGGATTCGAACCAACCTGGTCAGTTTGGTGTATCGGAAGCTACACCGACACTGGGCCACCAAGACTCGTGAGTGGGCTGCATGAGGGGTCCTTGTCTCAGTGGCTGCATGAGTGAAATCCAGGATGGGCCCCACACAGCACCTGACTGGCAAGCAACGGGAGGTGGCTACCGAGCTACATAAATGCCTCTTTTTCTTCTTGTTTGCTCTCCTCAGTGTCCTGGCCCGATCCCTCGAAGGAAAGCCTTGGATGCTTGAAAGCCCTTGGGTTATGTCCCGGGGCATTTTCATCCTCTCGCAGAGAGCCAGGGACTCCCCACGTGAGGGCAATGGGAGGGCAGGCTCATCCACAGCAAGTCAGTTAAAGTGTTCCAAAGCATGTAGCTATTCACATCCCCTAGTGCTGGAGTCCCAGTCCCACTCCTCACTCTGCAAAGGGATTTTAGTATTAGCCTTATAATCACTCAGACTCCAACCCTAACACATAAGCTGTCCAACTCTTGGTGTCCATGGACAAGAATCAGCCTCACTATACGAGACAGTTCAAAGGGATTAAGAGAACTTTTGTTTCAACTCCCTAGCTCAACTGTCCAGAGCAAGACAGGCGCCAGACAACAAAACCCCACTAGCCTAGGACCTATTCCATGAGCGCAGCCCTGTGCTTTTTCCTTCAGGGATGTACCAAACAGCCTCTGAAGCAGGGTGGATTGATTTAAATAGCTTTGATTTAAATATCTAATTTTAATCATGATTTAAGCTGGCAAGCAGACAACCTAGGTTTAAATGAGCAATTAATCATTTTAATTATACTTTAAAAATATTTTCCTAAAGGATGGTTGAGTCTTATTGATTAGCAACCTTTAAAACATGTTGATTTACACCTAAATATAACCTTTAGCCAAATTTGGTGCTTCTGTTTACTACCCAGGAGAATACACTCAGTACAGCTACCAACTAAATAAATGCCCAAATAATTGTGTAACTTACATGTATTCAGTTTCTTAATTTTTACATTTTTATTCTATTACAAAATGGTGTGTAATAGAAACACTTAAGAGACAGATTTTACCCCATTTATTATTTGCTAAGTGGTGGTTACTTTTTTAAAAACATATGATTTGCATCTACTTCTGTACGGATGGAAATTCTATTTAAAATAAACAAAACCAGCATTTAATTTTTGTATGAAATAAAACTACTGTACCTCAAATGTGCAGGACACATAACAAAAAAGTATCCAAACACATTTTGCATCTAAAATTCCTTTATTAAACAAAGGAACTATCCATAGTGAATTTAACAGATCACATCTAGTCATCATGTTCTTCAAGATGTTAGAACGCTCTCATAACCAGTTTTTTACTGAGAGACGAGGAAAACAATTTTTTCTGGTTCATCAACTCTCGGTTTTGCAACAGTGAATGAACTAATCATTGAATTGAACTAGCTGAATAAACCAAAGCAATAAAAACATTCTCTCTTCACCTGCAGAAGAAGCTACTGCTGATGTAAACACTGGTTCTGGGTACTTACACTGGTGACCTGGTAGAATTTTGTTAAAAGTTGACAGGAGACATGTTCTATTTAATTTAATTCATAAGTTATTGAAATAGGTTATGATAAATTTAGGCCATAACAATTTTTAATTTAATTGTAAAGGTATATTATTTAAAACAAAGCCTATTTAAATGGGATCACAATTCCAATTTTAATAAAGCTCTCCTGCCCCAGACAAGAAGGGACTTGGGGACACGAGCACTGAGAACTCCAGAGTTCCCCTTCCTCAGACAAAGGGAGAGGGAGAATCACCTGGGTCCCAGGCAAGGGTGAGGTTGTCAGGACACAGAACAAGGGGGCTGGGTTCCTGGGCAGGTGTGTGTGTGGGTGTGGAGGAGGGTTCAGGGCCCAGAGAGTAGGGGGAGGGGGGATTGTTTAGAGAGCTGGATAGGAGATGGGGATCCAGGTGGGAAGAGGTGGGGGAAGGGAGAGGGGGAGAAGAGGAGATGGGGTCCCCGCTTGCTCCTTCTCAGGCCAGAATGCCGCCCCTGGCAATGTGCCACCCCAAGCACCTGCTTGTTTTGCTGGTGCCTAGAGCTGGCCCTGTGCGTGACCTTCTGCTGCGAGGTGATGACCAGGTCAGCTTGTGCTCAAGGCTGGACCTTCACCCATGCCCTAGGTACTTCTCAAAGGGTCCAAATCGCCCGACCAATCAGCCCAGTATCGGTGGCCAGAAATCCTTGCCAGCTTCACTCATCAGGTTCACTGCAGTTCACTGCTGCTTGATGAGAACCTGCTCCCAGAATCCTCTCTTATTTGGCCATGTTTAAGTCACGTCAAGATACCGCCACATCATTCAATCGGCATGGTCACACCAATTTGGCACTAACATCACTCAAGTCCTAGCTCTGTGTGTGTGTGTGTGTCTGTGTGTGCGCACACATGTGTGTGTGTCTGTGACAGACAGACAGACAGAGTTACCTTGTATTTCGGGGTATTTCAGAAAAATCAGGAGCCCATATTTTAGAGTAGTGCTGGTTGTCCCTGTTCCAGCGATAAATAACTCTATTGTTGTTTGTAACAAACTTTTCGCATTGAAGTCTGACTGGACATTCATTTGTTCCTGAAATACAGATTTGGAGAAGATCTTTTTTGATGGAAAAACTCTATGAGATATTCATACAGGCCAAAAAACTGTCATCTGCTACCCCAGAGGTAACCCAGTCTAACCATCATAAATATCCGACACAAAATAGCCAAGAGGACGGAGAAGATAGCACCATTGCTGCAGTGCCGTGGGCCATTTCTGTGCAATAAGATGATTTTTTTATAATATATTGGAGGAGAGCAGAGTTTGACCTGCATGTCTCTTGGGCACACACCGTGTCTCCCTGTCAGGCCTTCCCCAAAGCCCAGGCTGATGTTATTGCTTAAGAAATTCATCCCCACGAGATGTAAAACCCTCTGCATGGGAAAGGGAACCGGCTCCTGCCCTCACACACCTCTTCCATTTTGATGAGGAAAGCATCGATAAAGTCTCGAGGGCAGTTGGGATCCAGAGACTCTCTGTGCATCTTCACTCTCTCCTGAACAAATCTTCTGAACTTCCGGGTATTTTTAAAGAACTTGTAGTGAGGCCCAGGGATGTAATCCATGAGAGTTGGGAAAAAAGTATATAGCTAAGAAGGATGAAAGAAAAGCACAGCTTGACATATCTGGACATGTATCGACATATTTTAGAAATATGCATTTGTCTGTCTGTCTGTTCAAGTACACCTCCTAACTGGTAAGAGCAAGGGCCACCAATTTTGGTAGGCAGTTTCCTCTTCTCCTAACTTAAAGCAAGGTCAGGATCTGACTGTGCCAGGAAAACAGGTGTGGGGGGAATGGGACTGTTTTCCAGAACATGGAAAAGGAGGGGGCAGAGAGAGGAGGGATGCAATACTCACACTCACCAGTGGGGGCAACGGGCACATGGGAGTGTCATCATGCACTGTGACCACGGGGGAGAGCCCCACCGAGTGAGTGGCCAGCTGGGACTGTGGCTTGCCATCTTACCTGCCACCAGACTGGGTACATGGGGCTCCTCTTCCAGGGAGACAGCCCCCACTTACCCCCTCCTGGATCGAGGGGGGAAGGGAGTCCCTTGGCAACCCCACCTGCACCCACCAAACTCCCAGCCTCCTGCCCTGAGTCCTCCGAATTCTCCCTACCCCAACTCCTGCACCCCCCACACCACCAAGCTCTTGCCCTGAAGTACCTGGACGACATTGGTTACGTTTTCTAGTAGCAGATAATCACTCAAATGACTCCACCCTGGCTTGGACACTGGACTTCTGGCCAGCTGGCCCGTACTGCCAGCACCACTGCTCTGCCAGCCCCAGCAAGCTTCCTCACTGCCATGCGCCAGGTTCCCAGCCCCACAGCCAGTTCTCTGCTGGCCGACAGGACTCACACCCACCAGCCCTCCACCAGGACGGGCCACAGACGGTGCCGGAGCAGAGTGTCCCAGTTTGGAGAGGCTCAGCCTTTACTGAGAGAAACCTCTGTCCCCTCCCGCAGTGCCCAGGAGAGCGTAAATGAAATCCCCGAACATACCCCTGCCCAGGGCGACTGCTGGAATTTGCCATTATCCACAATGAGACCAACTAAAGTAGCAAACTTCTGATCTGCATAGTCAAACCGGTCCCCGAAGACGATGGAGCAGATGACGTTGGCGACGGCGTGGGTGAGGAATTGGGAGGGGTCAAAGGGCCGCCCTGGAGCAAAACAACACTAGAGAGAGTCAGTTTGAATTCGCTGGCTTCACCCTCCCCATCCGTCACTGAGTCACTGGGGCTCCGACCTCACAGGGCCAGGCGGGCTCGCAACAATATAGCCTGGGGAGGAGGGGGGGTTAGGTCTGCCCATCCCCACACTTTCCTCTCACACGCTGCATGAAACAAGCACTTCACATCATTTTCTCAGAAATCCGGACTGTGCGCCCTCTGCCTGGCCCGTTCTGGTCTGACCAGGGGCCATCAGTCCCTCTCTGAGGGTATGTCTACACCGCCACCCTAGTTTGAACTAGGGTGGCTAATGTAGGCATTCGAACTTGCAAATGAAGCCCGGGATTTAAATATCCCGGGTTTTATTTGCATCTTCCCAGGTGCCACCATTTTTAAATGCCCTGTAGTTCGAACTACCTGCCCGCGGCTACACGCAGCACAGACTAGGTAGTTCAAATTAAGGCTCCTAATTCGAACTACCGCTACTCCTCACTGTAGGTTCGAATGCCTGCATTAGCCACCCTAGTCCGAACTGGACAGGGGAAAAAATGTGAGCAACACGCAGCCAGAAACGGCCATCTCTGGGGTGTTTCACACAGCCTGTCCCTCTGCACCAGAACAGGCTGTCACAGGAGCAGCTACTGGACACTGGAACCAAACAATCCACATCGTGTAAAACAGAAAGACAAGACTCTTCGACTGCTCCGTTTTCAGTGTATGTAAGAAAATCCCCACCGTGCGTGTTTCTGAGTCTTTCCACCAGAAAACGGGTTTCCTCCTGGACCCGCTCCTCAACACTTTTCTTTCCCATCCCAAAGTTTCTCAGGGTGGTGAGGGTAAATCGCCGGAGCTGCCTCCACCGCTCCCCGTTGGTGAAAGCGATACCTGGAAACAGGGAGAGAACAGGCCTGAAAGGAGGGAGGCCAGACGCTGTCTGTCTGCCTGGCCAACACCCAAACATGGCTGAGCCAAAGGTTCAACTTAACAGCTACTATGTCTGTGGTCTCCCAGGGAGATGGCATTCCAGAGACATTGCAATACTGTTTGCAGTAGCGCTGTGCTGTGCTGGACCCTGGACCTGATGTAGACAAGAGAGGGGAGTTTGGATCTTGGATTAGACCAACCTTATGTTGGTGGGAGGGGCCTGATTTCAAGAGCTCTGTGTCGTTTCTCTTCTCAGTCGTGCTCCCCTCTCGATGTGGAAATTGCACGAAAGGTACCTGTTCCATTGGCAATTTTGTCGAATAGGGGCATGCGTCCTCGGGCACCGAACTCCTCCCTGCGGTCGATCAGAGCCTCCTTCACAACCTCGTATCCATGCAGCACCACAACCCGCTCGGAGCCCAAGTAGATGGTGAAAATCGGGCCGTACGTTCTACTGAGCTGTAAAAGTTTCACAGGCGAGGCCAGTAAGCTTTAGCTTTGATCCATTTCATTACAAATTTGTGTGGAGATGACATTACAGACTGCTGGGGCAGCGCTTTCCTGCCACGGAGCTAACACTTTGGAAGTGTAACTAGTGAGAACCGTCCCGATTTGGTCATTTCAGCCCCGCTCCTCCTAGGGACAGTAGTGAGAAGCCAGACTCCACTGATTCATTGAGATTTAGGCACCCACACACCTTGGAGCTCTGGGCCTCCCGGACATTTCAATGCATCATGTTGTTAAACTCCTGCATTTTAAACCCTTTCCCCATCGATGTGTCTGTCTGTGTGTTCCTAGCACACTTCTGTGCTGTACAATTCCCTGGTTATAAGAGCATCTGATGAAGTGGGTCTTTGCCCACGAAAGCTTATGTTCCAACACTTCTGTTAGTCTATAAGGTGCCACAGGACTCCTCGTCGCTCTCGTTATAAGAGCAGCCTGCATTAATATAGGGACACTCAATGGTGATCTTGATCCTTCTAACTGCACAGAAAGGGGCCTGCTTCTCTTCAGTCACGCCGGCCGATTTTGCAATGAGAAGAGTTTCCCTTCACTTTACTCCTCTCTGCCCTCTGGAGCCAAAGAGGGTGAAAAGTGAGATCCTGTTTCCCCATTTACATCCCCTACAGAATTACTGTCCAATTTCCAACTGATCACACCTGTGGAAATCAGTAGACAAGTACATGTGTATCTCAGGGCATGGTGAGCAGAGCGAGAATGGAGTGGAACAGCTGCTATGAGGTTGCAGAATTTGTCCTGTGTACTCCTCATTATTTGTGTGGATTCACAGGAAGGGGAGAATCCAACCTGTCTGTACAATCCCAAATTCTGTGTGCAGAGCTTGCTAAAATGCATCATTTCTCCCGTCCTGAGCTGCAATTTCTGCTTTACAATCCTTTTGTGATGCAGGCAAATACATTAGAGCAGTTTTATAGACGGGATGTGAAGACAGAGAGAGGTGACATGACGTGCACAAGGGCACAGCTGGAGTCTGTGTCAGAGGTGGGAACAGAACTAAAAGCTTGTCTGTCCCATTTCCTTACATAACCCACTAGGCCACTCTCCCCAGCCTCTGATAGCTTGTAGCTATGGCAGTGCTGCTATAGGGGCTCTGGGATAGGTGCGGACAAGCAGTGTCTCCTCCCAAATCATTTCCATCTAGCATCCAAGACTGATTGTTTGGTGGAACAGTAAGTCAGAAATTTGAGCCGACATGGCACTGCCAGCAGGCCAGGCTGAGCTAAATGCCTACTAAGAACACAGCAACAGGCACCCAGAAAACTCCCTTACCTGCTCTAATTGCTGGGGCATGTTGTTTGAATTCAGCTGCAGCATGTTTCCAATGAGGGGAAAAGCAACAGGCCCTGGGGGCAGCTTCCCTCTTCCAGGCGTCTTTCTCCGTGCGGAGAGGAAGAGAAGGCAAGAGACGCAAATGACCAGGAATACCGTGGTGGCTCCCAGCGGTTCCATTGTTGCGAGTAGAAATTCCTCTGGATTCTGGCTGCATCAAGCAAAGGAAAAACAAATTCCCACTTTTTTATACTGCACACACCCAGAGTGGGGCCAGGCAATTAGCCAATAGGAGCTCTCAGTTTCTCTGCATTAATGAGATAAACTCTGAGCTGACAAATGTGACTGGAGCTTTTATTTCTGTCTTATCTGTGTTTGCCCTTTGGCACTGAGTGATAGAGCATGACAATTACGCATTCCCTGAACCTCTGCAAAGCTGTTCAGCCGATCTTGTTCTTCTCTTCTCTTCCTACGCGTCTGGTCAAACATTCCGCACATCCCATGGGCTATGTCTAGACTGGCATGATTTTCCGCAAATGCTTTTAACGGAAAAGTTTTCTGTTAAAAGCATTTGCGGAAAAGCGCGTCTGGATTGGCAGGGATGCTTTTCCACAAAAGCACTTTTTGCGGAAAAGTGTCCGTGCCAATCTAGACGCGCTTTTGCACAAAAAAGTCCCGATCGCCGTTTTCACGATTGGGGCTTTTTTGCGCAAAACAAATCTGAGCTGTCTACACTGGCCCTTTTGTGCAAAAGCTTTGCACAAAAGGACTTTTGCCTGAACGGGAGCAGCATAGTATTTCCGCAAGAACACTGACAATCTTACATGAAATCGTCAGTGTTCTTGAGGAAATTCAAACAGCCAGTGTAGACAGCTGGCAAGTTTTTCCAGAAAAGCGGCTGATTTTCTGGAAAAACTGGCCTGTCTAGACACAGCCGTGATGTTTCCTTTTAGTGTCTCCTGTTCATGTTGCTCTCCAGGGTTTTGCCGATGGACAGCTGCCGAGCAAAGCCTAGATCATCTTCATTTTCTACATGCTGCCTGGGGCTTAGCATTCCTCCTATTTCTTCCCTTGTTTCCTAATTATGCACAGGGCTGAAACAGCCTTTCACATTGGTTTTGGTTGCCTCTGCAAAATCCCGCTCTGCTTTGCTGTAGGCAGCTCTCGCTTCATCCCTCCATGGTCTCTCGGTGGAGGCTTTCTGCTCTCTCTCAATCACCTCTGACACGGTACAGGATTTTAGGGGAGCAGCCAGGTCACTGCTGTGCCCATGAGGGGTGTTTGCCCAAAAGTTGGTACAAAGGGGGCCATGTGACGTGTCAAACTAAAGCTTATTGTCTATGGATTCTGTATATGCTCTTCATATACCCGTATAATGTCTGGGTGTGAAGTTAGAAATTTGGACTCTGTGCTGCTGCTGAAGGATTCTTTGTCCGAGGCGGAGCAATGGGCCGGGAATGTTTGCCCAGGGACAAGCTAATGAGCAAAGCTCCAGGGAACAATGGACCTCTGGAGGCCAAAGGCACAGCTGGCCACTGGCCATGTGACTATCCCCAGGTTGGAAGAAGCCAGGAGGGGATATACATATGACATGTGGCCGACTCCATCTTGGTGCTCAGCTCAGCTCTTCATCCCAGAGGCACAAGTGCAGGGATCGAGGAGCCGGAAAGAACTGTGGACCCATCCTGGCATGGGATGTACACCAAAGCCTTTTAAGCCAGCAGTTATAACATCTCTGCCGAGAGCCTGCATTGAGAATTGGGAGACTCAATGCATGTAATGTATGATCCTTTTACAACCTTACTCTCGCGCTTTTTTCTGGTAGTAATAAACCTTTAGATGTTAGATTCTAAAGGATTGGCTCAGTGTGATCTTGTGGGTAAGATCCAGGTGTAAATTGACCAGGGATCTGTGGCTGGTTTCTTGGAACTGGACAGAACTTGTTTGGGGAAGGTGAGATTGTGTTCTATAACCCCTCTCCTGTGTATGAGGCTCGGGGCCATCTGGGGCACGGATATTGCTGGGATGTCGGAGGGGTTTTGTTCGAGAGGCTTCCGGCTGACCAGGCAGGCAGCTGAAGCGCTCTGTGGGACTGGTTTGTGGCCTATTTAGGAAGGTCTCCAGTGTGGGGGCTATAGAGAGACTTGAATTTGAGCAATTTGCCCTGAGCAGACGCCCTCATCTGTGCCCAGACCCGGCCCGGTCGGTCACAGTGGCGTGGTCGGCAGGATCCGAACTGTGACTCTCTCTCCTTCTCTTTTTTCTTTTCTCCCCCTCTCGCCTCTCACTCTGTGTTTCTCTTCTCCTTCTCCTGCTGCGTCTCTCTCCCTCTCTCTCGCTGTCCTGCACCTCCTCCGTTCTCCTCTCTGTCTCCTCCGCGTCCGCGCTGCTTTCCTCCTTTTGAATCCGTCGCCCTTTCCTGACGTCAGAGACGCACGCTCGTCCAGGCCCCGACCCCCTCTGGTTGGCGCTGCTGCCTCCCACCATGGCGCTCGGCTGACGTCTGCGTTCCTCAGCCAGGCCACCGCGCAGGAGCAAGCGGCCATTCGGGCCCTGCACTCTTCGTGCTGCATGGGGAGCACGGACCCCAAATGGCCACTTGTGCCTCTTGCTCCCACGCTGCGGCCCGGCTGAGCGGCAGAGAAGTCAGCCAAGCGCCATGGCGGGAGGCAACAGCGCTGCCTAGAGGGAACAGCCAGTGTTCCAGCATTACAGAGTCACAGACATTGGGCTACTCTATATATTGATTTCAGGTTTAATAAGGCCACACTCTAGGGACCTCTAGTTAAATATACACTTCTTTGCTTTCAGGTTTAATAAGTAAGAGACAGGATCTTGTTTTGTGTCTATGTTAATAAGATTAGAGGAATGTTGACGGCCCGGGCCACAGGGCAGCATGACCCAGGACAGGATGACCCAGGGGTGTTGGGGAATGTTAACATCCAAAGATAACACCAGTGAAGGAGTAACCGGTCACAAACTGACACAGCAAATTCCATAGGGTATGTCTACACTACAATGTCAATTCGAACCAACAGCCGTTAGTCCTATGACAACTAAAGCTTCGAATTAAGTAGTTCGAATTAAGGGCTGTGTAGCCACTTAATTTGAACTACTGGGAGGCTAGCCCTCCCCAGCTTGCCCTGGTGGCCACTCTGGGCACAGCCAGGGAAATTCTTCTGCCCCGCTCCCGGCCCCAGAGCCCTTAAACGGCCATGGTCTGGCTACGCTGCTTGTGCCAGTTGCAAGCCTGCCAGCACCCAGCCAGCAGACCCTGCACCTGGCACAAGATGAGCCAGCCACCTGCTGCCACCCAGCCCTCCGCCTCTTCCCAGGACCAGGCTGGCGGCTCCCAGGAGCTTGCCCAGGGCTGCAAGAGGCGGGCGCCCGCCGGGTCTAGTGCGGAGATCGTGGACCTCATTGAGGTTTGGGGGGAGGCCTCCAACGTCCACGATCTCTGCACTAGCCACAGGAACACGGCCGTCTACAGCCGCATGGCTGACAGCCTGGCCACCAGAGGCCACATGTGAACCCAGGAGCAGGTTTGCATGAAAATCAAGTTGGTCCAGTGAGACCCCCGACCTTGAGTCTTGAGCTTACAACATAAGAACATAGGAATGGCCGTACTGGGTCAGACCAAAGGTCCATCTAGCCCAGTAGCCTGTCTGCTGACAGCGGACAAAACCAGGTACTCGATGAACTGAAGACAATGACCAAGCGATTTGTTTCGTGCCATCCATCTCCAGCCTTCCACAAACAGAGGCCAGGGACACCGTTCCTACCCTCTGGCTAATAGCACTCCATGGACCCAACCTCCATGAATTCATCTAACTTCTCTTTAAACTCTATTATAGTTCTAGCCTTCACAGTCTCCTGTGGCAAGGAGTTCCACAGGTTGACTATTGCTGTGTGAAGAAAAACTTTCTCTTATTAGTTCTAAACCTGCTGCCCATTAATTTCATTTGGTGTCCCCTAGTCCTTATATTATGGTAACTAATGAAGAACTTTTCTTTATTCACCCTCTTCACACCACTCATGGTTTTATAGAATTCTATCATCTCCCCCCTCAGTCTCTTCTTTTCTAAGCTGAAAAGTCCCAGTCTCTTTAGCCTCTCTTCATATGGGACCTGTTCCAAACCCCTAATCATTTTAGTTGCCCTTTTCTGAACCCTTTCCAAGGCCAAAATATCTTTTTTGAGGTGAGGAGACCACATCTGTCCACAGTACTGAAGATATGGCCCTCTCCCACCTCCTTTTCCTAGTCTCCCCAGAGGTTAATCTCCCCCCCCCCCAGTTTTGTTAAATAAAGAGAGTTTCTATTTTTGAACACACGTGTCCTTTATTTTTTACATCAGGAAGGGGGGCTAGGGAGGGGTAAGTGGAAGGGGGTGAGGGAGGAATGGGGCACGAGTCCCTGATGGGGAGGACTGGGGTGTGCTGAAGTACCAAGAGAGTGATCAGCTGATGCCAGGGCTCACCATCTTGCTGGCCACCAGACCAGGTAAGTTGCCCCCCCCCCATCCCAAACACTTCCCTCACCTTTGGCTGCAGCACCAGAGCGGGAGGGAAGCCCCACAGGACTGGGAGGGAAGGGGATCAGTCCCACCAGACCTGGGGACAAGCTGGATCACAGCCCCATGCCTCAGGGACAAGCTGGTGGGCGGGAGGTGCGGTCCCTGCTGTCTCAGGTCGCCTTGGGTAGAAGTCAGCTGCTACCCCCCATCCACTGCCATAACCCCCCCGCTCTCTGAGCTCCCCCTCCTCTCAACCCCCTGCCCAGATTCCTGCACCCCCACTCAGTGCTCTGAGCCCCTTCTCACTGCCAACCCTCACTCTCCCTCCTCACCTTTCTGCCCTGAGCCCCTCCACAAGCCCCCACCCCGACTCCTGCACCCCCAGGTTTCCGCCTCCTGGCCTGAGACCCCACTTCCCTAAGGTCCTGCCGTGACTCCTGCACCCCCCACACTGCCAGCCCCCTGCCCGCAAGGGCCCAGGCAACGGCGGGGAATTCTGCTGGGATGTAAATAAACACACGTGGGTTGGGAATGTACCGAGGAGCAGCTGAATGAACAGGGCGTTTCATTGACACAGCGTGGGAGCAGCGGAGAGGGGAGGCCGGGTCCGTCCGAGGCCACAGAAACGCTGCCTCTCAAAGCAGGATCTTGCCACACGCAGGGCATCGTCGCCATTCATGCCCATTGGCTGGGCAGAGCTCTAGGGCCGCACATGGTCACCAACTCCTGGGACGAGCCCCCACGGTCATGCCCCTGCTCCGGGCACTGAACCCCCGCAGCGCCTACCGGAGAACGCCAGCACCCGGCTCCGCCCCTCTCCCCCCGGCCTCTCGTGCATGGGGGGGCCTGGCCGACCTCTCCCTCCCTGGCCCTGCCAGTGCTGGTGTGCGGCATTCAGGCAGTTCTGGGAGGCCGAGCGAGGGGCAGGGAGGAGACAGGCTCGGGGCAGGATGTGGGATGGGGGAGGGATGGGAAGAGCAAGGTGGGGGGTGCACCTGGTTAAAGGGAGGGAAAGGAGGTGGGATGGGGGAGGGACGGGAAGAGCAAGGTGGGGGGTGCACCTGGTTAAAGGGAGGGAAAGGAGGTGGGGTGGGGCAGAGCTGGGCCGGGAACAGAGGGGGTGGGGCCGAACTCTTAGGGGAAGAGGTGGAGTTAGGGCTGGTATGAGGACGGAATAGGGACACAGCAAGGGGTTGAGCACCCCTGACAGCGAGGGGCAGATGGCGCTGAGGTGACCTTTCACTGGCGCTCTCGGGGCAGGGCACAGAGCTGGAACGGTTTGTGTTCATTGGACACAAAACTGGACACTGGAGTAATATCGAGGTCGTTGGGGTCCACGACGGGCTTCAGCGTGAAGTGCTGCAAGATGGCGGTCAGCACCAAAAAGAGCTCCATCCGAGCCAGCCCCTCTCCCAGGCAAACCCGCTTCCCTGCACGGAAAAAGGAACTTTGAGCTGACCCTGGACACCTCCCTGCACAACACATTTTACACACTGCTTGTTCGGAAGCAAAACCTCCGGGTTAAACGGACGCGCCCAGTAACCGAGGACAAGTGGGGCACCGGAAAACACTGCGCACAAACCAGTCTGAGCGCGACCAGGCAGAGCTGGGAGACAGGCCAGGATCTGAAACAAAAGCAGCTTCTTTTACCTGCAGAGAAGGGCATGAAGTAGTCACTCTTCTTAAAGGCACCATTGGCGTCCAGGAAGTGTCCCGGGTTGAATTGCTCTGGGTTTGGAAATTCCCTGCTGTCATGTAGAACTGATCTCAGTACAGGGTATATTGTGGTGCCCTGGATTAGCAAATGCAGAGAAAACACGGTGAAAGGGTACCCACCGCCAGAGAGATCCCCAGCCTTTGCTGAACTGGACTGGAGGATGCATCTGGGTCTCGTTTCCTTGAACTTGGTGCTTTCATTCCGTGGGGGAAAAGGGGAAACCAACGTGATCGCTCTCAGGCAGATTGGGAACTGACCTTGGGAATGAGAAACTGCCTGAGATGAACATCTCTAGTCACAGCTCGGGAGGCACCTAAAGGGATCAGGGTAATGAATCTATGGATTTCATGTATTACGGCATCTGTGTAGGGCATCTGGCTTCGATCCGCCATGCTGGGGCTTCGGTTTTGCCCAATCACCCGGTCAATCTCTTCCTGAACTTTCTCTGTAACCAGGTGAGAGAGGTTTAATGATAATAGGGAGGAGCAGGGTTCCCACAGATTTGCCCACCATGCGTCACCTC
Source organism: Pelodiscus sinensis (assembly GCF_049634645.1). NCBI lineage: Eukaryota > Metazoa > Chordata > Testudines > Trionychidae > Pelodiscus > Pelodiscus sinensis. The sequence continues at coordinate 2,106,302 of NC_134718.1, read as the reverse complement.
GTCTACAATTTGGGACTATAACAAACCTGGCCAGTTTGGTGTTACGGAAGTTATTCCCGCGATGGGCCACTCAGACTCGTGAGAGGGGCTGCTTGATTGAAATCCAGCGATGTGCAGCCTATGCCCTGCCGCCCACTGGGACGCCACTTGCGGCCAACACAGCACCCCTATCCCCTTTCCTCACGCCTCTCCTGCAGTGGGGAACCGGAGCCCCACGCTTCCTACTCCTCGCCTTCCCTCCCAGATATGGATCGGCCACAAACAGCTGATTCGTGGTGTCCCAGCTCTGGGACGAAGGGTGGGGTAGCCGGGACAGAGAACAAATCAGGCGATTCAGGGCTTTTCTGAAAGCTCTGGGAGAGAGGGGGAGGAGTAGCTGAAAGGGTAACAAGAAGACATTCTACAAGAGAAATTCAATCGCTATGGTCCATTCGGACTTTGGACTCTCTGCTCAGACCATGAATCCAGGGACAAGTAATGCCGGTTGCAATGGGGTGTTTTTGCAGGCCAGGCATGATGGGATGACCCAGGGGGACACGATCTGTCTGCCTTTATTAGTCTATGCATTCCTCACATCTACCGATTGGACATTTGGCGAGTTTGGGGTCTGTCCCTGCTCCTTCTCTATCCCGCCCGTCCCTTCGCGCTTCTCAGTTTCCTGGTCTGGTCAGTACCAAGCATTGTGTGTGTGTGTGTGTGTGTGTGTGTGTGTGTGTGCGTGCGCGCGCGCGAGAGTGTGCATGTGTGACAGACAGACAGACACACACCTTGTATTTCAGGGTATTTCAGAAGAATCAGGAGTCCATAGTTTAGAGTAGTGCTGGTTGTCCCTGTTCCAGCCATAAATAACTCTACCGCACACTGACACAAAGTTCCCATCTTGAAGTGTGACTGGCTATTCATTCGCTCCTGAAAAATAGATTTGGAGAAGATCTTTTTTTGATGGTAAAACTCGAGGAGATATTCACACAGGCCCCAAATCTGTCATCTGCTACCCCAGAGGTAACCCAGTCTAACCATCATAAATATCCGACATAAATAGCCAAGAGGCCGGAGAAGAGAGCAGCATTACTGCAGTGCCGTGGGCTGTTTCTATGCAATAAGATGATTTTTTTATAATATGTCGGAGGAGAGCAGAGTTTGACCCGCATGTTCCTTAGGCACACACCGTGTCTCCCCTCACTCAAAGCCATGCCTGATGATGTTGTTTAACAAATTCATCCCCATGAGATGTAAAACCCTCTGCACAGGAAAGGGAACCGGCTGCTGTTGCCACACACCTCGTCCATTTTGATGAGGAAAGCATCGATAAAGTCTCGAGGGCAGTTGGGATCCAGAGACTCTCTGTGCATCTTCACTCTCTCCTGAACAAATCTTCTGAGCTTCAAGACATTTTGAAAGATCTTCTGGTGAGGCCCAGGAACGTAATCCATGAGAGTTGGGAAAAAAGTATATAGCTAAGAAGGATGAAAGAAAAGCACAGCTTGACATGTCTGGACATGTAGCTACATAGCTTAGAAATGTACGTCTGCCTGCCTGTCTGTTTCTTCAAGACGATAAGAGCAAGGGCACCAATTTTGGAAGGCAGTTACAGCTTCTCCTAACTTAAAGCAAGGTCAGGGTCTGGCTGTGCCAGGAAAATGGGAAGTGTGGAGAATGGGACTGTTTTCCAGAACATGGAAAGGGAGGGGGCAGGGAGAGGAGGGATGGGATATTTACACTCACCACTGGGGGCAGCAATTCCAGCAGAGAACTCTGCTCCCCCTGTCCTGGAAGGGGAGAGGAGAAGGCCTCCCAACAGAGCTGGGGAGGTAGCTCCCTGGCTATCCCTCCAGCACCAACCATACCCCCATCCTCCTGCCCTGAGCCCCCCAAATCTCCCAGGCTCTCCCTGACTCCTGCACCCCCCACACCACCAAGCCCCTGCCGTGAAGGATCTGGGCAACACCAGATAAGTCTTCTAGTACCAGATAATTATAGTGTCCAATCAAATGACTCAGCTCTGGCCTGGCCTCCTGGACAGCTCCCCCTGCCACTAGGCCCACTGCCCTCCCAGCCCCACTGGTTTTCCCGCAGCCGTGTGCTGGGTCCTTGCTCCATCGGGCAGCCCTGCAGCCGGTAGACTGCTTCCTTACTGGCCCACTCTCTGGTCCTGGGACAGCCGTGGTCCTCACAGGCCACAGAGATTGCCAGACCAGAGTGTCCCAGTTTGGAGAGGTGCAGCCTTTAATGAGAGAAATCTTTGTCCCCTCCCCCAGTGCCCATGAGAGCGTAAAACAAAGCTCCCAACATACCACTGCCCAGAGAGATTGAGGGAGTTTGCCGTTTTCCAATATGAGACTAATCAAAGTAACGAAGTTCTCATCTTCATAGTCAAACCGGTCCCCGAAGACGATGGCGCAGATGATGTTGGCGACGACATGAATGAGGAGGAGGCTGGTGTCGTAGGGCCGCCCTGGAGCAAACCAAAATGAAAAGGAGTCAGTTTTACAGGAGTGACTTCACACCAGAGTCACCGGCGCACTGGGCCATTGGGGGACTCTCCATACAAGGCTAGGTGGGCTCACTGCAGTATGCCCTGGGCAGGGGGGTTAAGGCTGCGTATCCCCCTCATGTCTGTGGTGCTACTCTTAGGTCTGTGTTGCAAGGACGGAAGGCCCTGGGGAAGGCCCCGTGTCCCACATAGAGTACAGAGGAAAAGACACAGGAGAATGACCATCATCTAAGGACCCCATGAGGCTGGGCAGCTTCCCTGAGACCCAGAACCTGCAGGGCTGACAGAGACCCGGATCCACTTGGGGGCCCTGCAATCTTGCCACGTGCCTGCCCCACATCCCAGCCAGGAGCAGCAGCCCCCAAACCCTCTGCACCCCACCGTGCCAGGCAGTGGACAGCCTGGACCCTCTGCTGGGCAGCTGGGAACCCGGGGGTGTTGCAGAGGGACGACCTTTCAACACATAGCTGAACCGGGCTGCAACATGGCCTGACTGGGCTGCATGAGGCCGCAGGCCGGGGGCTGAGCGCTGCTGCCATGGGAGGCAGGTACGAGACATTCTCTGGCAGCTGTTCCCAAGGGAAAGGCACCGAGCAGGAAAACAATGAGAACTAGCAAACTACAGGCACAGGTGGTTGTCTGCCCTGCCCACTGGAACTCACCCGCCCTAACACGGCTCATTGTGTGAGCACCTGCAGGCTCCAGCCCAACGTCTCCCATTCGCTCGTTGGCCTCACGGAGGAGGGGAGAAAACGTGAGAAACACACAGCCAGAAACGGCCATCTCTGGGGTGTTTCACACAGCCTGTCCCTCTGCAGCAGAACGGGCTGTTACAGGAGCAGCCAATGGACACTGGAGCCAAACAATCCGCATCGTGTAAAACAGAAAGACAAGAAAAACATAGAGAGCAACAAAGAGTCGAGTAGCACTTTAAAGACGAACACGTCATATGGATGAAGTGCCACTCGACTCTTTGTTGTTTTCTATGTTTTTCCTGTTGCAGACTGACTCGGCTACCCCTCTGAAGAAAGACGAGAGTCTTTGACTGCTCCGTTTTCAGTGTATGTAACAAAATCCCCACCTTGTGTGTTTCTGAGTCTTTCCACCAGAAAATGGGTTTCCTCCTGGATCCGCTCCTCAACGCTTTTCTTCCCCATCCCATAGTTTCTCAGGGTTGTGAGGGCAAATCGCCGGAGCTCCTTCCACTGCTCCCCGTTGGTCAAAGTGATACCTGGAGACGGGGAGAGAACAGGCCTGAAAGGAGGGAGGCCCGACGCTGTCTGTCTGTCTGGCCAACACCCAAACATGGCTGAGCCAAAGGTTCCACTTCAACCTCACTGTATCTGTGCTCTCCTAAAGAGACAACCTTACAGTGACCTTCAAGTACGGTCTGCAGCAGTGCTATCCGCATCCAGCCTGGGCCATGGCATAGACAAGGGAGTGGAGTTTGTATCTTGGATTAGACCAACTTTATGTTGGTGGGAGGGGGAGGATTTCAAGTTGCACCTGCTATTGCTCAGGAAGGAGAGTGCCCACAGTGGGCCCGACTGCACAACAGGGTTACGCTGAGCCATGGCTCTGTAAGGCCGCATGCAGCTCTTTAGCAGACACCTGGCCCACCTCTGCAGGCAGCGCCACTGCCAGCAGCAGCAAAGGAACAAGGGTAGCAACCCCGCCGCTCCCTCCCCATCCCATCCTGCAGGGGTTCCCCTCCCCGCGCCCCGGTTACAAGCCTTGGTCCAGAAAACGCTCTGGAGAGGAAAGGAGTGCCACGTGGCCCTGCAGGGGCATTCCACTGCTGCCCTGGGAAGACCGGACCCTTTGGGGGAGGTGAAAGCCGGCACTGAACTTCGGTACCCTGACATCCGGGCACCACAGGCCCGTCCAGCTCACCGACTCTGGTTTTTCCCTGACCTTGCAGCGCTAACGAACGCCGCTACAAACTCAGCTGATTTCGCGCGCCGTGAGACTCGGTTTTCAGCCGGCAGTGGCTCAGCACACACGCTTTCTGATTGCTGCGCGGTCAAGTTCTGGGCACACGCGGGAATGTCACATTCTGGGGCCCCAGTGGTGGAAGAGGGAAGGCGACCCATTTGGGGAAGCGGGTTTTATCCCCAAAAGCTCATGATTCTCTCTCGTTATTTGTGTTCGTCTACACAGAAAAGCAATTTAGAAATAACCAGCGTCTACACAGCCAAACCGCTATTTCGAAATTAAATTGAAATAGTGGAGGGCTTATTTCGAAATTCACACAAATGAAATATTTAGCTTCTGTAAATTTGCACACCAACCGTAAAAGTGGTTTGGCCAGAGAGAATAAGAAATCTATGAGAAACAACACGGGCAAGCAGGACATCAGCATATTTAAGTAAAGATGCCCACAACAACGAGGAAACTAGTAACCTCACCATTGCAATAACAGCTACTTGCTCTGCTACTCACTGGTGCCTGATGCCTTAAAAGGCCTCAAGAATTATGGAATTGCATGGGTTATCAATTAAACATCTGTGAACCATGCTTGGTCCTATAAGAGAAACAGCGACTCTAGTCAATGTAACCTCCTTCAAGTCACATACATAGAACAAATACACACTAATAGCAATGGGGAATACACGGCCTTGGGCCTCCCCTCATTCACACATAATTATTTCATTTATTGTAACAACATGAACACTACGAGGACAAAGAATCCACAGTCCTCTGAGTTAAAGTTTGTATGGAATATTGTGGGAAAGAAGCTAAACACTATCAAGCCACTGAAGTTGGACCTACTGACTCCCACTGGGGCTTACCACTTAAAGCCCAGACAAAGGTAACCCCTGAGGCATGGCTGTCATTTGTTAAACAATGGCCATTGCTAACTTGCCCTCATTTGGGTATTATTAACCAGGTCCTTAAGGACAAAATAAAGCCTCCCAATTGTGCAGCATGCCCTGAACAGACCCCTGTCCCAGAACCAGGACAACTGTCACTGGTCCTTACCTTGGTGATGTTCCACACTGGTATAGACCAGCTCTGTGCTAGACTGGCTAATGGAATTGGCAAGCGCCTGATTAGGCAACAATGGGGCTTAGCAGATACCATCGCAGATTGGTTTGGGCCTGGAAACTCTGTCAGCAACACATGTCATAGCCCAGAAATTGTATAGAATCCAGGCTGGTAGATACAGTAATATCCAGTGCCCGTGAAGGCCTAAACACCAGCCAAACCAACCGATTGATCCTGGATAGTTTGAAGGATCTGTCCAGCTCTGTGTCCACTTCACTAGACCTAACAAGATATTTAGACCAGAGACTAATTGGATTGTTAATTAATGGAACTAAATTAAAGGTATTAGAAGAGCAATGTTGGAGGATAGCTTTGAGCACCCAGCCCTTATGGTGGTAAGTCCCATCTCCCCTGTGCCTATCCATGGGAGTGAGGAAGTAGAGAATCCATGAGGACCCAAAGGCCTACCTGGACAGGCCATAGTATGACCGTTTGTTTTTGGCCCCTCTGGGGATTCCTCACTCACAGTGATCAGAATGGTAACCACCCTGCCTGTACCAAAGCAGGGGCATATAGATAGATCGAGGGTATCGCTTATTCTGAAGGTGTGGGAGCCTCTCTGTACCCAGGGATTGTTGCACCCACTTTGATAAGGAAATTTTATGTACCTGCCCATTTAACATCATGACAAATCTGACTAGGTTTGATGTGATTGTCTCAGAGAAACAAAAACATCGAGCTGGTCCAAATGAACGGTACCTACTGGTGTTTGACTACCCAGACAGATCACTCCATCCTGCCCTCTACATATCCGTCTGTGTGCATAACAGCCCCTCGCCGGATGATCCTGACCGTTAATGGAATGTGGCTCTATTGCACTTCAGCAATAATGGGTAACCCAACATGAGATCCTGAGTGGCACAGTGGAAGTAAAGTACCTAGAGGAGGGTTTACTGGCCCTGCAGGCAAAGATCGAGGAGTTGGTGGCCAATGCCCAAAGATATGTCGGGGCTGGCCGTCTGAGGTATGCACAGATGGGGAAACACCGTGGACAAACACCTACCTCTGAGGAACTCGACCAGGCAGTAGAGGTCAAACCTATAATCATGGGTAGCGCCAGTAAGGCGATGAGATATCTTGGGGATGGATTTGAATAGTGTTTTCCAAATTATGTGGGTAGTTTTGATTTTAACATTTATAATAGTGCTGGTGCTGTACTCGTACTTCCAGAGGAAATTGAAAAACCCTGAAATTGTTGTATTTAATCTGGTTAAGGAGAACCCCAAAGTCAAGAGAAAGGAACTATAGGAGTATATTGAGGCCTGTCTGAACCAGTTTTTCCCTTGCTGCAGCTAGTAATAAAACTGCCTCTGGCTACTTGTTGCTTACAAGCTCAGAGTGAGGACAATGTTTTCTTCCACACCTCATTCCACAAGGAATAGCGACAATTTCGAAATTGCTAGTTTGAAATAAGCGCTGTGTAGATGCTTATTTTGAAATAGGGGGCCCCCAGCCCTTCCCAGGGTGCCCTGGTGGCCACTCTTGGGCACAACCAAGAAAACTCCTTTCTCTCCCCCCATCCCAGAGCCCTTAAAGAGGAGGAGTCTCACCTCAGTTTCTTCCCCCTCCCCTACTTTTGTTTAATAAAGTGGGTTTGTTGTAATGAACACCTGTGTCTTTCATTGTACAGCAGGAAGGGGTGTTAGGGAGGGGTAAGTGGAAGGACGTGAGGGAGGAATGAGGCACAAGCCCCCAGTGGGGCACACCAGGGAGACTGCTACTGCCTGCAGAACAGCTGCCAGGCTCACAGCAACTCGCCCAGGAGAAGCCCCAGAGTGCCCAGGGGCGGCTCTGGCTCCATGCTGCAGAGTGCTGTGGTGTCCTGAGTGAGGGCAACCAGAGCACGCAGAGAAAAAAATACTTTGCTGTCCCTCAGCGAGGTAGGCAAGCAAGCAGGGACACCTTTGAACCAGCAGTCCGGCGGGGGGGGAGGGAGAGAGTGTTTCCCTCTAAGAACAAGTCTCAGATAGCCTCAGGCAGCAGCCACACAAGGTAACTCCTGACCTGATGCCCCACCAGAACTGGTTCCGACCAGCCTTAAGTGCAATTCAGCATCCTATTAGTGTGGACACGCTATTTCAAAATAGCAAAAGGATTTTTCGAAATGCATTTTTTCTCTAGACGTGTTATTTCGAAATAAGCTATTTCAAAATAACTTTTTTGAAATGAGATATTTTGAAATAACGCTGTAGTGTAGACATACCCAAAAGGGACACAGCACCACTTGTCGCTTTTAAAGTTTCAGACTCAGAGGGCGACACTCTGAATACTGAATGAATGAAACTGCAGCTCTACCACTTTTCTCTTCCTAGTTGTGTACCTGTTCCCTTGCCAGTTTTGTCGAATAGTGGAATGCTTCCTCGGGCACCGAACGCCTCCGCCAGGTCGACCAGAGCCTCCTTCACAGCCTCGTATCCATGCAGCACCACAACCCGCTCGGAGCCCAAGTAGATGGTGAAAATCGGGCCGTACGTTCTACTGAGCTGTAAAAGTTTCACACGCGAGGCCAGTAAGCTTTAGCTTTGATCCATTTCATTACAAATTTGTGCGGAGATCACATTACAGACTGCTGGGGCAGCGCTTTCCTGCCACGGAGCTAACACTTTGGAAGTGTTACTAGTGAGAACCGTCCCGATTTGGTCATTTCAGCCCCGCTCCTCCAAGGGACAGTAGTGAGAAGCCAGACTCCACTGATTCATTGAGATTTAGGCACCCACACACCTGGGAGCTCTGGGCCTCCCGGACATTTCAATGCATCATGCTGTTAAACTCCTGCTTTTTAAACCCTTTACCCATCGATGTGTCTGTCTGTGTGTTCCTAGCACACTTTTGTGCTGTACAATTCCCTGGTTATAAGAGCAGCCTGCATTAATATGGAGCCACTCCGTGGTGATATTGACCCTTCTAACTGCACAGAAAGGGGCCTGCGTCTCTTCAGTCACGCCGGCCGATTTTGACGTGAGAAGAGTTTCCCTTCACTTTACTCCTCTCGGCCCTCTGGATCCAAACACGGAGAAAAGTGAGATTCTGTTTCCCCATTTACATCCCCTGCAGAATTCCTGTCCACTTTCCAGCTGATCACACCTGTGCAAATCAATAGACAAGCTTCAATCTGGTTTCAAGATTAAACTAGATGGGTTTGTGAAGGGGATGGTTTGATGAGATAACATGATCTTGGTAACTAATTGACCATTCATTATCAGTGGGAAATAGGTCAATGGAGGGATGCTAGGAGTTACTATAGAGAACTTTCTGGGTGTCTGGCTGATGAGTCTTGCCCACATGCTCAGGGTTTAGCTGATCGCCATATTTGGGGTCGGGAAGGAATTTTCCTCCAGGGTAGATTGGCAGAGGCCCTGGAGGTTTTTTGCCTTCCTCTGTAGCATGGAGTACAGATCACAGCTGGAGGATTCTCTGCATCTTGGGGTCTTCAAAGTATTTGAAGGCTTCAATATCTGAGATCTAGGTGAGAGGATTATTCTAAGAGGGGTGGGCGAGATTCTGTGGCCTGCGCTGTGCAGGGGGTCAGACTGGGTGATCGTAGTGGTCCCTTCTGACCTTGAGGTCTATGAGTCTGTGTGCGTCTCAGGGCATGGTGAGCAGAGAATGGAGGGGAAGAGCGGTTACGGGGCTGCAGAATTTGTCCTGGGCACCCCGCATTATTTGTGTGGATTCACAGTGTAGAGGGACTGTTAGCTCCTTAGTAAAACTCAGTGGGAGTTTTTGGTTGTCCAGCTCCCAGTATCAAAAGGGGAAGGGTCCATGAGAAATCAGGGCCCTGAGATTGACAGACCCCAGGGACACTGGAAAGAGGCCAACACTCTAGCACAGCCTGATTGACAGGTTGGAGAGGCCAATGAGGAAATTAGGAGACCAGGTCCCGTCCTCCATGTGAGCTGGGATTTTCTGGGTCTCTCTGAGAAAAGGAGCGAGCTAAGAAGAGCAGCAAGAAGAGCAAGCTGCGCTGAAGGGCAGACCTGCAGTGTCAGAGCCAGGCGCACACAGCCCACGGAGTGCAAACCCTGTGCTGAGCAGCAGACTTGCAGTGACCCGAGAGCCAAAGGGGACAGAGAAGCCACACAAGGAGCTGGAGGCTGGTAAAGCAGCACAGTCTGCAGCTGGGTGCGGTGAGACTGCTGTTTGTGCTGTCCCCGTGCTGCAGAGCGGGGCTGTGTGTTCTCTTTTAACCTTTCTCGTTATTCCTTATTCTTTTCTTTTTACTCAGTTGCTGTTTAATAAATTGTATTTGCTTTGAACTGTATGAGGTGATCACTGGGCCAAGAAAGCCTGCAGTGTGCAGAGAGCACCCCGGAGTGGGGACACCCTAGCCCCTGCCCCAAGTGACTACAAGGTTGGGGATTAAGTCCCAGAAAAACTGGGCCCAGCCTTGTTGGGATTTCGAGGACACTGCTACTCAGGAGAGTGGCAGGGGAGCCCTCAAGGTAAAGGAGGCCATTGGGTAAAGGAAGTGGGAGCGGGGACTCAGACCCTTTCGCTGGTCCATTTCACCGGGGTAGTGTAGAAGCCAGGAAAGTTCCCCACAATAGCGGGACCATTCCCCCGCTTACAAAAGGAAGGGGAGAATCAAACCTGTCTGTGCAATCCCAGGTTGTTTGCAGAGCTGGCTAAAATACCAGAAGACGCAGCGTGTAGCATCATTTCTCCCACGCTGAGCTGCAATTTCTGCCTTCCCATCCTTTTGTGATGCAGGCAAATGTCATTAGAGCAGTTTTATGGACGGGAAATGGAGGCAGAGAGAGGTGACGTGACATGCCCAAGGGTACAGCTGGAGTCTGTATCAGAGGTGGGAACAGACCTGAAAGTTTTTCTGTCCCATTTCCTTACATAACCCACTAGGATACTGTCCCCAGGCTGGGATAGCTTGTAGCTATGGCAGTGCCGCTGTGGGGGCTCTGGGTTATGTGAGGATAAGACACCCCCAACACAAGCAGTGTCTCATCCCATATCATTTCCATCTAGCATCCAAGACTGATTGTTTGGTGGAACAGTGAGTCAGAAATTTGAGCCGATATGGCACTGCCAGCAGGCCAGGCTGAGCTAAATGCCTGCTAAGAACACAGCAACGGGCACCCAGAAGACTCCCTTACCTGTTCTAATTCCTGGGGCATGTTCTTTGCATTCAGCTGCAGCATGTTCCCAATGAGGGGAAAAGCAACAGGCCCTGGGGGCAGCTTCCCACTTCCAGGCGTCTTTCTCCTTGCGGAGAGGAAGAGAAGGCAAGAGACACAAATGACCAGGAACACCGTGGTTGCTCCCAGCGGTTCCATTGTCGCGAGTAGCAACAGCTCTGGATTCCGGGCAGATTAAGCGAAGGAAAAACATATTCCCAGTTTTTTATACTGCGCTCACCAAGAGCGGGGCCAGGCAATTAGCCAATAGGAGCTCTCCATTTCTCTGCATTAGCAAGATAAACTCTGGGCTAACAAAAGTGACTGGAGCTGTGACAGCCCTTTGAGTTTTATTCCTGTCTTATCTCTCTTTGCCCTTTGGCACTGGGTGATGGAGCATGACAATTAATCATTCACTGAACCTCTGCAAAGCTGCCCAAACGATCTCGTTCTTCTCTTCTCTTCCTACCCAACTGGTCAAACATTCTGCACTTCCGGTGATGTTCCCTTTTAGTGTCTCCTGTTCATGTTGCTCTCCAGGGTTTCGCCGATGGACAGCTGTTGAGCAGCAAAGCCTAGATCATCTTCACTCTCCAGCCACTGCCCGGGGCTTAGCATTCCCCCTGTTTCTTCCCTTGTTTCCTTATTATTGACGGGGCTGAAACAGCCTTTCACATTGGTTTTCGTTACCTCTGCAAAATCCTGCTCTGCTTCGCTGTTGGCAGCTCTCGCTTCATTCCGACACGGTTTCTCTCTGTGGAGACTTTCTGCCCTCTCTCAATCACCTCTCTGAGATCTTTGCTCTCCCTCGCTTCGTCTGGAGCCCTTCCCAATTGATTTCCTTTCCCCTCCCTCACTCAAGGTGCTGGGTTCAGTGAATTCCTGCAGCTTTGACCTAAACCTCCACCACCAGTTTTCCCACGAGGTCCACAGCACCCTCCAATACCAAAGCTAAAAGAGCATCACATCCTGTGGGTTCTGAGCATCTTTGAGGATGGAATCATCACCTCCCAGCACAGTCCCGTCCCAGACTTTGTATCACAAAACGACACCCACCCCTCTGTATATGTTAGAAACGTGCAATGGTCCGTCTTTCTGTCCGTCCATCGGTGAGTCCGATTGGTCAAGAACTCCTCCTAAACAGTAAGAGCTTGGACCACCAAATTCGGTGGGCAGCTTCTTCTTCTCCTCACTTAAAGCAAGGCCAGGGCTGGGTTGTGCCAGGAAAAGAGGATCTGCCTGGAATGGGATTGTTCTCCATAATATGGAAAGGGAAGGAGGGGGCTGATTGCAGGGACAGCTGCACTGCAGAGTGACCACAGGGGGGTGCTGAAGTACCAAGAGAGTGGCCAGCTGATGCCAGGGCTCACCATCTTGCTGGCCACCAGACCAAGTAAGTGGCCTCCCTCAGCCCCAAACACTTCCCCCACCTTTGGCCACAGCACCAGAGTGGGGGGAGGAGGAGGTAAGCCCCACAGGACTGGGAGGGAAGGGGAACAGTCCCACCATATCTGGGGACAAGCTGGATCACAGCCCCACGCCTCAGGGATAAGCTGGTGGGCGGGAGATGCGGTCCTTGCTGTCTCAGGACGCCTTGGGTAGAAGTCGGCTGCTACCCCCCATCCACTGCCATAACCTCCACCCCGCTCTCTGAGCTCCCCCTCCTCTCAACCCCCTGCCCGGATTCCTGCACCCCGACCCTGTGCTCTGAGCCCCTTCTCACTGCCAACCCTCACTCTCCCACCTCATCTTTCTGGAGCGGGGAGAAGACAGGCTCGGGGCAGGAGGTGGGATGGGGGAGGGACGGGAAGAGCAAGGTGGGGGGTGCACCTGGTTAAAAGGAGGGAAAGGACGTGGGGTGGGGCAGAGCTGGTCCGGGAACAGAGGGGGTGGGGCCGAGCTCTTAGGCGAAGAGGTGGAGTCAGGGCTGGTGTGAGGATGGAATAGGGACACAGCAGGGGGTTGAGCACCCCTGAGAGCGAGGGGTAGTTGGCGCTGAGGTGACCTTTCACTGGCGTTCTCGGGGTAGGGCACAGAGCTGGAACGGTTTGTGTACATGTGTCATCAAACTGGACACTGGAGTAATATCGACGTCGGTGGGGTCCATGACGGGCTTCAGGGTGAAGTGCTGCAAGATGGTGGTCAGCACCAAAAAGAGCTCCATCCGAGCCAGCCCCTCTCCCAGGCAAATCCGCTTCCCTGCACGGAAAAAGGAACTTTGAGCTGACCCTGGACACCTCCCTGCACAGCACATTTTACACACTGCTTGTTCGGAAGCAAAACCTCCGGGTTAAACGGACGCGACCAGTAACCGAGGGCAAGTGGTCGGAGGAGGTCGGCCGTCTCCTCAGAGCTCAGGGAGGTCCGGATGCGAACAGGGACTTCAGAAGCCACGCTGAAGTAGAAACTCTGAAGGGCTGAGTTCCCTACATTGCCATTGGAAAGGCTTTTTGGGTGAAGGGGGGAGATGTGGGGGTGGCAGAGGAACAGCTCATCCCCTCTCCAGAGGCGCTGGACACGCTTCTGAGGAAGTGACTTGGTGGTGCCGAGGCCGAAGGGGGAAGTAAGAGGAGCAGAAGTAGCAGGCGAGAGGAGGAAGCCTCGACTGCACCATTCGCAGGGAGCTCGGTTGCTTGGGTTTCTCTGGAGAAGTGAAGTTCCCCGCACGGATGACATCAGGAAGGCTGAAGTCAAGGCCTTGGACAGGTGGGAAGGGGCTCTTTGCCCTTTCTGGCTCCAGCGGAGCCCTACCGCAGCGACACTGCCAGTCCCAGCCAGCAGGCCACCCACAGCGGGGAGCAAAGAGTCATCCATGCGCAGCCCGGGCACGTGGCTGGTTCTTACCAAAGCACCACACCAGCCCCACCCGCCCACTCCCACCTCTGTGGGGCCCCGGAAAACACCGCGCACAAACCAGTCTGGGAGCAACCAGGCAGAGCTGGGAGACAAACAAAACCAACTTCTTTTACCTGCAGAGAAGGGCATGAAGAAGTCACTCTTCTTAAAGGCACCATTGGCATCCAGGAAGTGTCCCGGGTTGAATTGCTCTGGGTTTGGAAATTCCCTGCTGTCATATAGAACTGACTTCAGTACAGGGAATATCGTGGTGCCCTGAATGAGCAAATGGAGAAAAAACACAGGGAATGGGTATCCTCCGCCAGAGAGATCCCCAGCCTTTGCTGAGCTGGACTGGGGGAGATCATGCAAGATTATGGAGCAGATTTTACGGGACTAAGTTCATAAAGCATTAAAGGACACTAATGTAACTAATGCAAATCACCATGGGCTTATGAAACGTAGAATCTGTGAAACTAACTTAGGATCCTTTTTGACAAGATTGCCAAAGTGTTTGATAAGGGCAGTGACAGCATAATACCCGTAGACCTCAGTAAGCCATGACTTGGTATCACACGAGATTTTGATTTAAGAAACAGAATCTAGAATTCTGATGGCCAACATGCAATGGGTTGAAACCAGCTATCTAATGATGCTCAACATTTAATTGGTACTGTCAGTGAGCGGGTTTGTTCTCAGCGGGGTCCCACAGGGGCTGGTTTTTGGCTTTTAATGTCTTTAATTAATGACCTGAAAGGAAAAATAAATTCACCGCAGATGGAGTTTGCTAATGACACAAAGCTAGGAGTGTGGTAAATAGTGAAGGGGACAGACAATTGATTCCGAGTTTACTAGGTAACGTGGGTGCCTCCCTCTCACTCCTATGGGGATGGAGCTGGAAGGGTGTGTCTTCTTCTATTTCTGAGTTGGGGGTCACATCTCTGAGGGGTTCATTTTCTACTTCTCACTTAGGGGACAAGGTCAGCGAGGGTTTTTTTTTGGTTTCTCACTTGGGTGTTGGCCCCAACTGATTTTTTTCTGTGGGTCAGTGGCCCCTGTTCCTTGTCTTATTGCCACGGCTAGGATCTGAAACCCTGATTTGGATGAAAAATCCAACTTCAGATGGGAAATTCTATGCTTCTATGAATTGCTCTTCTGCTGCATGTAGGGCCTTGTAGGGCTTCAATACCAATGGGTACTTCACTGGCAAATCAGCAAAACCACCTCCCACCCAAATCTAGTTCGGGCATTTTTCTGGTGAGGAATTCAACGTTCCGTGGGGGAAAAGAGTAAACCACAGGCAGACTGGGAACTGACCTTGGGAATGAGAAACTGCCTGAGATGAACATCTCTAGTCACAGCACGCGGGGCACCTATAGACGCAAGTGCAAGGAATCTCTGGATTTCATGTATCACGGCATCTGTGTAGGGCATCCGGCTTCGATCCGCCATGCTGGGGCTTCGGCTTCGCCCAATCACCTGGTCAATCTCTTCATGAACTTTCTCTGTAACCAGGTGAGAGAGGTCTAACGATAATGGGGTGTAGGAGGGTTCCCACAGATTTGCCCACCACTGCATCACCCTGTCTGCTTGTTGGGATTCCAGCCAACCTGGTGAGTTGGTGTATCGGAAGCTACACCGGCACTGGGCCACCAAGACTGATGAGTGGGTGAGATGAGGGGTCCTTGCCTCAGTGGCCACGAGACCCTTTTGTAAGCAGGGGAATGGTCCCGCTATTGTGGGGAACTTTCCTGGCTTCTACACCACCCCGGTGAAATGGACCAGCGAAAGGGTCTGAGTCCCCGCTCCCACTTCCTTTACCCCATGGCCTCCCTCACTCTGAGGGCTCCCCTGCCACTCTCCTGAGTAGCAGAGTCCTCGACATGCCAACAAGGCTGGGCCCAGGTTTTCTGGGGCTTAATCCCCGACCTTGTAGTCACTTAGGGCAGGGACAGGGTGTCCCCTCTCCGGGTTGCTCTCTGCACACTGCTGGCTTTCTTGGCCCAGTGAGCATTTTGTACCATTCAAAGCAAATACAATTTATTAAACAGCAACTGAGTAAAAAGAAAAGAATAAGGAAAAATGCGAGAGGTTAAATGAGAACACACAGCCTCACTCTGTAGCACGGGGACAGCACAAACAGCCGTCTGCAGAGTGTAAGGACAGTTCACAGTCTGTTCCTTATAGGTCCCATGGCTCTCTCTCAGGCCCTGGCTGTGCTGCAGGGGGGCTGCAGGGTGGACACGCTTGCTCTGGCAGTGACCACACGGCCTCAGGCTCTGGGTGGCAGGACCCCTCTCCTAGTCTGGCCTGCAGGGCCTCTTGGCTGGTGGTGTCTCCCTGCCCAGAGCCTCTCCCCTCACTTTGCTGGTCTTAGCTGCTCACCACACCAAGCTGCAGACTGTGCTGCTTTACCAGCCCCCAGCTCCTTGTGTGGCTTCTCTGTCCCCTTTGGCGCTCTGGTCACTGCAGGTCTGCTGCTCAGCACAGGGTCTGCGCTCCGTGGGCTGTGTGCGCCTGGCTCTGTCACTGCAGGTCTGCCCCTCAGCACAGGGTCTGCGCTCCGTGGGCTGTGTGCGCCTGGCTCTGTCACTGCAGGTCTGCCCCTCAGCACAGGGTCTGTGCTCCGTGGGCTGTGTGCGCCTGGCTCTGTCACTGCAGGTCTGCCCCTCAGCACAGGGTCTGCGCTCCGTGGGCTGTGTGCGCCTGGCTCTGTCACTGCAGGATTGCCCTCAGCACATATCGCCCGACCAATCAGCCAGTATCGGTGGCCAGAAATCCTTGCCAGCTTCACTCATCAGGTTCACTGCAGTTCACTGCTGCTTGATGAGAACCTGCTCCCAGAATCCTCTCTTATTCGGCCTTGTTTAAATCACATCATTCATTTGGCACGGTCATACCAATTTGGCACCAACATCACTCAAGTCCTAGCTCTGTGTGTGTGTGTCTGTGTGTGCGCACACATGTGTGTGTGTCTGTGACAGACAGACAGAAAGACAGGCAGGTAGACAGACAGTTACCTTGTATTTCGGGGTATTTCAGAAAGATCAGGAGTCCATATTTTAGAGTAGTGCTGGTTGTCCCTGTTCCACCGATAAATAACTCTCTGGCACATTCTGCCAAAGATATCTCATTGAAGTGTGACTGGCCATTTATTTGCACCTGAAATGTAGATTTGGAGAAGATCTTTTTTTTGATGGAAAAACTCTATGAGATATTCATACAGGCCGAAAAACTGTCATCTGCGACCCCAGAAATAACCCAATCTCGTCATTATAAATATCCAACATAAATAGCCAAAAGGATCTGAGCTCACAGCAGCATTGATGCAGTGCCGTGGGCCGTTTCTGTGCAATAGAGTGATTTTTTTTTTGTAATTTGAAGGAGAAGAGCAGAGTTGACCTGCATGTCTCTTGGGCACACACCGTGTCTCCTGTCGGGCCTCCCCCAAAGCCCAGGCTGATGTTATTGCTTAAGAAATTCATCCCCACGAGATGTAAAACCCTCTGCACGGGAAAGGGAACCGGCTCCTGCCCTCACACACCTCGTCCATTTTGATGAGGAAAGCATCTATAAAGTCTCGAGGGCAGTTGGGATCCAGAGACTCTCTGTGCATTTTCACTCTTTCCTGAACAAATCTTCTGAACTTCCAGACATTTTTAAAGAACTTGTGGTGAGGCCCAGGGATGTAATCCATGAGAGTTGGGAAAAAAGTATACAGCTAAGAAGGATGAAAGAAAAGCACAGCTTGACATACCTGGACATGTAACTACATAGTTTAGAAATATGCATTTGTCTGTTCAAGAACGCCTCCTAAACGGTAAGAGCTAATGGCACCAATTTTGGAAGGCAGTTTCCCCTTCTCCTAACTTAAAGCAAGGTCAGGGTGTGGCTGTACCAGGAAAATGGGAAGAGTGGGGAATGGGACTGTTTTCCACAATATGAGAAGGGAGAGGGCAGAGAGAGGAGGGATGCAATACTCACACTCACCACTTGGGGCAGCAAGCCCTGGGGAGAGCCAAAATGCACCGTGACCACCGGTATGAGCCCCACCGAGTGAGTGGCCAGCTGGGACTGGGGCTTGCCAGCTTACCTGTCACCAGACTGGGTAAGTGGGGCCCCTCTGCCAGGGAGACAGCCCCCACTTACCCCCAGCCCTGGGAAAGGGAGCCCCCTGGCTGCCGCTCCTGCACCCACCACACCCCCAGCCTCCTGCCCTCAGCCCCCCCAAATACCCAAGGCTCTCCGACTCCTGCACCCCCCTTACTCCCAGCCTCCTGCTGTCAGCCCCCCCAAATACCCAAGGCTCTCCCTGACTCCTGCACCCCCCACACCACCAAGCCCCTGCCCTTAAGGAGCTGGCAATGCCAGATAAGTCTTCTAGTACCAGATAACGATAGTGTTCACTCAAATGACTCAAGTCTGGCCTTCTGGCAGCTCAGCCTGTCGCTAGCACCACTGCCCTCCCACAGCCAGGAGCTGGGTTCCGAGCCCCACCAGGTAGCCCCACAGCCTGCTGCTCCGCCGGCCCACAGGACTCTCACCCACCAGCCCTCCAGAAGGACTCTGGTCCTGGAAGAGCCGTGGTCCTGATGATGCCACAGATGGTGCCGGAGCAGAGTGTCCCAGTTTGGAGAGGCTTAGCCTTTACTGAGAGAAACCTCTGTCCCCTCCCCCAGTGCCCAGGAGAGCGTAAATGAAACCCCCGAACATACCCTTGCCCAGGGCGACTGCTGGAGTTTCCCGTTTTCCACAATGAGACCAACTAAAGTAGAAAATTTCTGATCTGCATAGTCAAACCGGTCCCCAAAGACGATGGAGCAGATGACGTTGGCGACGGAGTGGGTGAGGAATTGGGAGGGGTCAAAGGGCCGCCCTGGAGCAAAACAACGCTACAGAGAGTCAGTTTTAACTCGCTGGCTTCACCCTCCCCACCCGTCACTGAGTCATTGGGGCTCCGTCCCCACAGGGCCAGGCGGGCTCGCGGCAATATGCCCTGGGGCGGTGGGGTTACGGCTACCCATCCCCACACTCTGCTCTCACATGCTGCATGAAACAAGCACTTCCCACCTTTTCCTTGGCAATCCGGCTGCAGTGTGTTTGCTGTGCAGCTCCCAGCCCGGCCCCCTCTGGTCTGACCAGGGGCCATCCGACCCTGTGTGACTGACACCCGCCTGTCTGATCTGGGGCCCATTTCACAGAGCCCAGCCCTTTTGTAACAGGATCCCATTCAGGAAGCCCTACCTGTGCCAGTACGTGTGTTGCTGTAGTGTTGTCACTAGGGCCCTCACAAATTCATGGCCCTCACTGCTCGATTTCACCTTGGAGGGGGGAGGGGGGTTGGCTACTCTTAGGTCTGTGCTACCTGGGATTCTGGGGACAGGCGCCCGAGCAGCTGCCTCCCGGAGCCGACCATGGACCTGAACTGCTGCTGTGTGGAGCCGAGTGGCTGCCTGCGTTGGCCCCTAGCCCGCCTCATAGAGCAGTCGGCTGGACCTGCACCCAGTCCCCATGCGGCTGGACCCTCTGCTGGGCAGCCGGGAACCCAGGAGTGTAGCGGGGGGACGACCTTTCAACACTCAGCTGAACCGGGCTGCAACATGGCCTGACTGGGCTGCATGAGGCCGCAGGCCGGGGGCTGAGCGCCGCTGCCATGGGAGGCAGGTACCAGACCTTCTCTGGCAACTGTTCCCAAGGGAAAGACACCGAGCAGGAAAACAATGAGAACTAGCAAACTACAGGCACAGGTGGTTGTCTGCCTGGCCCACTGGAACTCACCCGCCCTAACACGGCTCATTGTGTGAGCACCTGCAGCCTCCAGCCCGTCTCCCATTTGCTCGTTGGCCTCACGGGGAAGGGGAGAAAATGTGAGCAACACACAGCCAGAAACAGCCATCTCTCGGGTGTTTCACACAGCCTGTCCCTCTGCAGCAGAACGGGCTGTTACAGGAGCAGCCAATGGACACTGGAGCCAAACAATCCGCATTGTGTAAAACAGAAAGACAAGAAAAACACAGAGACCAACAAAGAGTCGAGTAGCACTTTAAAGACGAACAAGACATGTGGATGACGTGCAACTCGACTCTGTTGTTTTCTGTTTTTCCTGTTGCAGACTGACTCGGCTACCCCTCTGAAGAAAGACGAGAGTCTTCGACTGCTCCGTTTTCAGTGTATGTAACAAAATCCCCACCTTGTGTGTTTCTGAGTCTTTCCACCAGAAAACGGGTTTCCTCCTGGATCCGCTCCTCAACGCTTTTCTTCCCCATCCCAAAGGTTCTCAGGGTTGTGAGGGCAAATCGCCGGAGCTGTTTCCACCGCTCCCCATTGGTCAAAGCGATACCTGGAAACAGGGAGAGAACAGGCTTGAAAGGAGGGAGGCCCGACGCTGTCTGCCTAACACCCAAACATGGCTGAGCCAAAGGTTCAACTTAACAGCTACTATGTCTGTGGTCTCCCAGGGAGATGGCATTCCAGAGACATTGCAATACTGTTTGCAGTAGCGCTGTGCTGTGCTGGACCCTGAACCTGACATAGACAAGAGAGGGGAGTTTGGATCTTGGATTAGACCAACTTTATGTTGGTAGAAGGGACCCGATTTCAAGAGCTCTGTGTCGTTTCTCTTCTCAGTCGTGCTCCCCTCTCGATGCAGAAATTGCACGAAAGGTACCTGTTCCCTTGCCAGTTTTCTCGAATAGGGGCATGCTTCCTCTTCCGCTGAACTCCTCCCCGAGGTCGATCAGAGCCTCCTTCACAGCCTCGTATCCATGCAGCACCACAACCCGCTCGGAGCCCAAGTAGATGGTGAAAATCGGGCCGTACGTTCTACTGAGCTGTAAAAGTTTCACACGCGAGGCCTGTAAGCTTTAGCTTTGATCCATTTCATTACAAATTTGTGTGGAGATCACATTACAGACTGCTGGGCAGCGCTTTCCTGCGACGGAGCTAACACTTTGGAAGTGTAACTAGTGAGAACCGTCCCGATTTGGCCATTTCAGCCCCGCTCCTCCTAGGAACAGTAGTGAGAAGCCAGACTCCACTGATTCATTGAGATTTAGGCACCCACACACCTTGGAGCTCTGGGCCTCCTGGACATTTCAATGCATCAGGCTGTTAAACTCCTGCGTTTTAAACCCTTTCCCCATCGATGTGTCTGTCTGTGAGTTCCTAGCACACTTCTATGCTGTACAATTCCCTGGTTATAAGAACATGGCACTGCCAGCAGGCCAGGCTGAGCTAAATGCCTGCTAAGAACACAGCAACGGGCACCCAGAAAACTCCCTTACCTGCTCTATTTGCTGGGGCATGTTCTTTGGATTCAGCTGCAGCATGTTCCCAATGAGGGGAAAAGCAACAGGCCCGGGCGGCAGATTCCCCCCTCCAGGCGACTTTCTCTGCATGGAGAGGAAGAGAAGGCAAGAGACACAAATGACCAGGAACACCGTGGTTGCTCCCAGCGGTTCCATTGCTGCGTGTAGCAGTGACTCTTGATTCTAGTAAGATCAAGAGAAGAAAACACAAATTTCCACTTTTTATACTGTGCATGCCGGGGCGGGGGGGGGTGTCAAGCAATTAGCCAATAGGAGCTTTCAGTTTTTCTGCCTTAATGAGATAAACTGGGGTAACAAATGTAATGGAAATGTAACACTCCTTTGAGTTTTATTGATGTTTCATTTCTATTTGCCCTTTTGTACCTGTTGATGGGATATGTCCATTAATCATAAACTGAATCCCTGTAAAAATGCCCTTTCTCCCCTCATTTCTGTGGTTAAACATTCCTCTTAGACCTTTGTCTCAGCTGGAACATTACAGATGTACAATGATGTTTCTTTTTCACGTGGCTTTTTAGGATTTTGCTAATGGACAGATGCTCAGCCGGTTCTTAAGAAAAGCACCAAGCTGAATGTTTGATACAAATTCAAATCGAATCCTGAACTTTTCTGGAGATTTCTCAACGTCTGGTTAACCTTTAAAACATGTTGTGGTCTCCCTTTCCTTGATGCTGACCATGTACAACTCTGGGTTTCAAACTGAGACTCTGAGATGCAAGAGTTGAGGTGTACCGGTAGTTCGGAATAGGAATCCTAGTCCGAACTACCTAGTTTGAGTCCCATGTAGCCGCGCTACACGGGGTTCAAACCAGCGGGGTTTTAAAAATGGCGGCTCCCCGCTTATGCAAATGAAGCCCGGGAAATTCAAATCCCGGGCTTCATTTGCAAGTGCGGTATGCCTACATTACCCTCCTAGTTCGAACTAGGATGGTAGTGTAGACATACCCTGAGAGCTGAAATCACTGGTTTGGCTGAGAGCCAGATCAAGTGCAGCCAGTGAAGTGGCGACAACCAGCAGAGTGGCCGGTGGGAATCACTGGCTGGTGGTGTAACATGGCCGGTAGGAGCGGTGACCAGCCGCGTGGTGCGGAGCAGCAGCAGGCGAGGAGAGGTGACCAGCGGCATGGTGCGGCGCGGCAGCAGGCGAGGAGCGGCAACCAGCGGCTTGGTGCAGAGCAGCGGCAGGCGAGGAGCGGCAACCAGCGGCTTGGTGCGGAGCGGTGGCAGGTGTGGAGTGGCGACCAGCGGCGTGGTGCGGCGTGGCAGCAGGCGTGGAGCGGCGACCAGCGGCGTGGTGCGGCGCGGCAGCAGGCGAGGAGCGGCGACCAGCGGTGTGGTGCGGCACGGCAGCAGGCATAGAACGGCGACCAGTGGCGTGGTGCGGCGTGGCGGCAGGCGAGGAGCGGTGAACAGTGGCATGGCGTGGCGCGGTGCGGCAGTAGGCGTGGAGCGGCGACCAGCAGCGTGGTGCGGCGTGGCAGCAGGTGAGGAGCGGTGACCAGTGGCATGGCGTGGCGCGGTGCGGTGCGGCAGCAGGCGAGGAGCGGCGACCAGCGGTGTGGTGCGGCGGCAGGCGAGGAACGGCGACCAGCGGCGTGGCGGCAGGCGAGGAGCGGTGAACAGTGGCATGGCGTGGCGCGGTGCGGCAGTAGGCGTGGAGCGGCGACCAGCAGCGTGGTGCGGCGTGGCAGCAGGTGAGGAGCGGTGACCAGTGGCATGGCGTGGCGCGGTGCGGTGCGGCAGTAGGCGAGGAGCGGCGACCAGCGGCTTGGTGCGGCGCAGCAGCAGGCGAGGAGCGGTGACCAGCAGCGTGGTGCGGCGCGGCAGCAGGCGAGGAGCGGCGACCAGCGGCGTGGTGCGGAGCAGCGGCAGGCGAGGAGCGGCGACCAGTGGCTTGGTGCGGCGCAGCAGCAGGCGAGAAGCGGTGACCAGCAGCGTGGTGCGGTGCGGCAGCAGGCGAGGAGCGGTGACCAGCAGCGTGGTGCGGTGCGGCAGCAGGCGAGGAGCGGTGACCAGCAGCGTGGTGCGGTGCGGCCGCAGGCGAGGAGCGGCGACCAGCGGCGTGGTGCGGAGCGGCAGCAGGTGACGAGCGGTGTCCAGCGGCGTGGTGCGGAGCGGCAGCAGGTGAGGAGAGGTGACCAGCGGCGTGGTGCAGAGCGGCAGCAGGCGAGGAGCGGTGACCAGTGGTGTGGTGCGGAGCGGCAGCAGGTGAGGAGCGGTGACCAGCGGCGTGGTGCGGAGCGGCAGTAGACGAGGAGCGGTGACCAGCGGCGTGGTGTGGCGCGGCAGCAGGTGAGGAGCGGTAACCAGTGGCGTGGTGCGGCAGTAGGCGAGAAGCGGTGACCAGCGGCAGCAGGTGAGGAGCGGTGACCAGAAGCGTGGCAGCAGGCAAGAAGCGGCGACCAGTGGCGTGGCGCGGAGCGGCAGTAGGCGAGGAGCGGTGACCAGAAGCGCGGCAGCAGGTGAGGAGCGGTGACCAGCGGCGTGGTGCGGAGCGGCAGCAGGCGAGGAGCAGCGACCAGCAGCGTGGTGTGGAGCGGCAGCAGGCGTGGAGCAGCGACCAGCAGCGTGGTGCGGAGTGGCAGCACGTGAGGAGCGGTGACCAGCGGCGTGGTGTGGAGTGGCAGCAGGTGAGGAGCGGTGACCAGCGGCGTGGTGCGGAGCGGCAGCAGGTGAGGAGCGGTGACCAGCGGCGTGGTGTGGCACGGCAGCAGGTGAGGAGCGGTGACCAGCGGCGTGGCAGTAGGCGAGGAGGGGTGACCAGCGGCGTGGTGCGGCGTGGCAGCAGGTGAGGAGCGGTGACCAGCAGCATGGTGCGGCATGGCAGTAGGCGAGGAGGGGTGACCAGCGGCGTGGTGCGGCGCGGCCGCAGGCGAGGAGCGGCAACCAGTGGCGTGGAGCGGCATTAGGCGAGGAGCGGCGACCAGTGGCGTGGAGCAGAGCGGCGGCAGGTGACCAGTGGAGCGTCTGGTGACATGGGATGAGATAGCTGGTGGAGCATGGCAGAGTGTCATAAGGTGCCCCCTCTTTATATCCCCACCCCCATTTCTACCCAGGTTGGGAGGTGAAACCCTGTGGGTGAACTTTGGGACTCTGGGTGGCACAGACCAGGGACAGAGACTTTTGGGGTGTCGGACTCTTTGGACTTCAGGTGATTCTTGTCTGGGGGTAGGGGGCTTAGCTCATGTTTGGGTTATGAACTCTGTTTGTGGTGTTTTCCCCAAGTAATGCTGTATGACTTCTCTCTGTTTCATTAACTGTTTCTTTCCTACACTCAGACTCAGTGCTTGAGTGGGGAAGCATTGGCTCTCAGAGGCACCCAGGGGTGTGTGAATTTCCCAGATTACTGGGTGGGGGCTTGAGCCAGTTCTGTGTAAGATGGACCCCAAGATATTGAACCCAGCTCTGGTTACTGCCAGGCCTACCCAGCAGAAGGGTTACATATATAATGGGAAGAGATCTTCCGCAAAAAGTTCTTGTGCAAGACTGAGTCTACACTGCCATGGGCTCTCTTGCACAAGGAAGCATCTGTGTCCTTCCACACATGCCTTTTTGCGTAAGAGTTCTTGCGCAAAGAGGCTTATTCCTTGTAGAAAGAGGAATAACTCTTGTGCAGAAAGATCCGCTCTCTTCTGAGGATCTCCTGTGCTATTTCTTGTGCAAAAACACGCTTGTAGTGTGGACACTCCGTGAGTTTTTGCGCAAAAATGGCTGCTTTTGTGCAAATACGCTGCAGTGTAGACATAGGCTACGTCTAGACTGGCATAATTTCCGCAAATGCTTTTAACTCAGCATGAGGAACCTGATACGAATCTGGCCCTTCATAAACCACATCACGTAGCCGTTCAGTTTCCTTTTCATTAAAATCAGCAGAGACAACTCCAGAACCCTTTAGCTGTAACCTGTGGTTATCACTGTATATAAAGAAACGCGGTAGGAGTTTATCTTTTAATCAGATTTAGAAATTGTACTCTAATGGTTTACTGGAAAACGACTGCATGGTGACGCGGTTTGTAAAAGGAAAACCACCAAGCTTGCTTCAAACGTGTTTCAGCCCATCCAGACCCGTTTGTCTTGTTGCGAGTTTAAAGAGGCGCATTAATAAAACGCTAAAATAAAGTTGAATTGTGGTTAAGTGTTTTATTTTACACCGTTAACGACGCAATTTTCCGATTTTTAGTAGAGGGCTGGTTAAAAGAGCAGCCGCTACTTACAGCCTTGGCCAGCTCTAGCCCCGATTTTAAATGTTCTAAATATTCTTTACTGATAACATGACCCACAATGGATGTTGGAGCGTTTAGCTTCACCAAGGCTTTGGGCATGTCTAAATATCGAAAGAGGGCTGTAGTTTAGACACAACCTTACCTACAAGCCTGCCACTCTCTAGGAGCGGAAGAATGAGAGCCTGTAACTCCCCTAATTTGAGTATGTGAGACACAAAGCTTCTGTCAGTGATCCAAGAGGCAACATCTTTATACTGTTCGAGTTTATGTAACAATATTTCAGCTTTTTTTGTGTGGCGAGGATTAACGCCCTGCAACGCATCCCGAACCACAATGTCCGTTGGGCTCCATGAGGCTTTGGGGGATGGTTTTCCTTGGGCGCTTCTCTTGCGTGCTCAAGGAGAAAGAGACTTATTTTAGTCTTTTCCGCTGCCCCCTGCTTGTCCAACATCAGGTATCTTTGCAGGACCCTTTCGTAAAGTTTCGCCTTCTCGAAGTCGGCTAAGCCGGTTCTTTGAAGAATGTCTTTCATTGCCAAATGCAGCCGCTGAGTGGTTGTGGTTCTAATGCTTTCTTCCGCTCCAGAGGCACCTTCCAGCTGATGGCTAGGCACCAGATACATTTTTTTCAGTGTGTCCCATTCTCAATTCCTGCCGGTAGAGGGGGTGCGAAGCTCAACAAAGCCCCCAAGTGCTGTTTTACTATTAGCTTTTATCTGTTAGTTAACAGACCTGACAGTAGAGGGAGGGCAAAGCTCGAGAAGGGGTTGATAAAACCTCCAGACTGATTTACAATTAGCTTCTTTTTGAGGGACAGTCTTTTATTGCTCAGTTTTTTGATCGCCCCCGGCTTTTTTTTAAGCATGCTTATTTGGCACAATTTCAGGGGGATGTTGCCCTTTAAAGTGTTGAGCGCTATGTCTGAGATGGCTGCTACCAGGTCATTGGAGGCCGGGCAGAGAATCGTTCAAATCCATAAAGTTCTTCAGTCCAGACTGCTTTCCTGGCTCATTTGCGCTGGAATGTAAGGGCCCTATTTGCAGATCTATTTTTATGTTTCCACCCATTTAGTTTAAACTGAATTAGCTTGTGGTCTCTCAAACCAAGGTTGCATCCTTACACCCATTTTTTTTCTATGAGGTCCTCACTACGCACCGATGCCAAATCTAAAATGGCATCGCTTCTTGTTGATTCAGTGAGTATCTGGTGAAGGGATCTGCACCTCCCACCTTGGTCCCAGCCCTGGAATATGTATCACAAAAAACTACATAAATGGAAGTGTTGAGGCGAGTAGGAAAATTAATGAGAAGCAACTTTATTAACACTGTAGTCAGTTTAAATCTGAAAAAAGCAGGAGAATCATAGAATCATAGAACACTAGAACTGGAAGGGACCTGGAGAGGTCATTGAGTCCAGGTCCCTGCCCTCACAGCAGGACCAAGCACTGTCGAGATCATACCTGACAGGTGTCTGTCCAACCTGCTCTGAAATAGCTCCAGTGATGGAGATTCCACAACCTCCCTAGGCAACTTATTCCAGTGTTTAACCACCCTGACAGGCAGGAAGTTTTTCCTAATGTCCAACCTAAACCTCCGTTGCTGCAGTTTAAGCCCATTGCTTCTTGTCCTATCATCAGAGGCCAAGGAGAACAATTTTTCTCCCTCTTCCTTGTGACACCCTTGAAACCACTATCATGTCCCCTCTCAGTCTTCTCCTTTCCAAACTAAACAAGCCGAGTTCTTTCAGTTTTCCTTCGTAGCTCATGTTCTCTAGACCTTTCATCATTCTTGTTGCTCTTTTCTGGACCTTCTCCAATTTTTCCACATCTTTCCTGAAATGTGCTGCCCAACACCGGACACAATACTCCAATTGAGGCCTAGTCAGCGCAGAGCAGAGCAAAAGAATGACTTCTTGTGTCTTGCTCACAACACTCTTGTTAATGTATCCCCAAATCATGTTTGATTCTAAGAAGGATTCTGAGAACTCTCCTTCCACAGAAACTCTGCCTATCAAAGAAGGATGTTGAGTCAAAAGCATGACATCATCACAATTTATTCTCATTGATTGGTCAGAGTGGAAGGCCTAAACACTGTTACTAACCCCTTGTCAACAAAGGAGCCATATAGCTGCCTAATGAATTTTCCATAGATTTTCAGCAACTCCACAAATGAAAGAAATACATCTCCAGCATCTGTTCACACATCAGCGTGTCTGAGAACACGACAGAGTTATTGTATGTGACTAACTGAGTCAGTTGAATGGTTAATTTTTGATATGACACATCATTTTGTTAAATCCAAATTACATACAAGACTAGTGATTTGTGTTTCAATTCATGAGTCCAGAAGCAAAGAGAATCAAATTGACGCACAGGTTCGGATAGTGAGGTAACCATTATCGAGGAAGAACACAGAGCTGGTATGACTTTGGTCCATTTGATACAAAAGTCGTTACTGGAGTAATATCAATGTCTTTGAGGTCAACAACGGGTTTCAAGGTGAAGTTCTGCAAGATCACGGTCAGTATCAAAAAGAGCTCCATCCGAGCCAGGCCTTCTCCCACACAAATCCGTTTCCCTGAAACGAAAAGGGAATTTTGCATTGGTGCTGGTTGGAGATCTTCCTTTGCAGCACATCTTAAATATAGTTATTACTGAAGCAAACTCTCTGGTTAAAGTTAGACGCACAGAGTAATTGAGGGGAGGTACACGCAGGATAATGGCGGTTTCCTCAGAGTTCAGGAAGGAACGGCAGCATACTGGGCTTTAAGAAGCCATTCCCAGAGAATCTGAAAGTGTGAGTTCCTTATATTGCTATTTTGAACACAGTGTGGGGTGCAGGGTGGGAAGATGGGGAGGCAGGAAGATGTGAGGTTTGAGGAATAGATTATCCACTTTCCAAAGGAGCGGAACAGTTCTCTGCGGGAGTGACACGGTGAGGAATTAGGTGAAGGAGAGAAGGAACCAGCAGAGAGATGTAGGCATCCAAATAGCATAGTGGAAGATGGCTCAGAGGTATTATTAACAGACTGACCGTGGGACTCTGTATCTTGGCGTGAACCAGAGAAGTTAAGTTGTTCCTCACTGATGACATGAAGGCGGCTGAGGTACATAATGAGGTGACCTGCTACTCATCACAATTAGTATTAACAAGGGGGAAGGAACACACTCCAAAATAGGGGCAGAACAGGTCACAGACGACTGAAATAAATTAGATTTATTCAAGCCAGCGGGGCCCAGTGAACCGAAGGAACTAAGTCAGGCAATGTCAGAACTGGTAGCAATTATCTTCAAGGATGAGTGAGGTCCCAGGTGACTGGAAATGGAAAGACACAGCTCCTGTCTTTAGCAAAGAGGACCCAGGGAAACTGTCATCCAGTCAGCCCAGAAAGGTATGGGAACAAATTATTAAGCAGTCGGTTTGTAAGAAAGTAACAGAGTTATGAGGAATAGCCTGCAAGGATCTGTCAAGAGCAAATCATGCCAACTGAATCGGTTTCCTTCTTCAGTGGCCTAGAAAACAGAGGGGAAACAGCAGCAGCATAGACAGAAGGGCTCATTTGGGTGTGCCCCAATTTCAGGTGGGTGGGCAATGGCGGGGGAGGGGTGGTGAGCTCCCACATCACAGGCTCAGCCCCCCACACCCTGGTCCCATTCCCCACCCAGAGAACCAGTGGCGTGGGGTCAGCCCCTGCACGCCAGCCCTGCTCCCCGGCTGGAGTACGAGGCACAGTGAAGTTAGCCCCCATGTCCAGCCTGGGCCTGGATGAAAAGTGGCTGGGTTATGGCTTACACAGGCCACCTGTTGCTATACCATTGGAAATCAGTAGGTGTGATAGAGCTTGGTTTTAATAAGGCTTTGGACACAGATCTTCATTATATCTTCATGAGCAAACGAGGGAAATGTGTCCATCTTGAATCTCATACTTTCCCCAAGGGGCTGGAGAGACTGAAAAAAGGGTTCCCACCCTGGGGGAAAGTCTATTTAAGGAATGAAAAGCTGTGAGGTCTTTGTCTTCAGCTGGCCTTTGAAACTGCCTCATGCACCCTAAGAGGAAATGCACAAAAGAAGTCGGAAAATGAAACTCTAAAGAACTCTGGAAAGCTGTAGAGCCAGGCCTGAATAAAGATCAACTCTGATCTGAAGCATTTTACCTGAGATAAGAACAACTGTTTAGGGTAAGAATTTGCATGTAACAAGTTTCTTCATGTATTAGAATTAGCTGGTGCCTTTTGTTTATTTTACTTTAGTAACTTACTTTGATCTGTCTGTTTTTACTTGCATCTATTTAAATCCTACATTTTATACTTAATAAAACACTTCAGGTGATTAGCAAGCCCAGTATAAATAATTGTTACGGGGGCAATCACTGTGCATCTCTCTCTTTCATTGATAAAGGGGGCAAACACCTTTATGCATTGGTGAGCCTCAGCTGGCGTACCGTGGTTTAGGAAAGATGTGGCTGCATTGGAGAGAATCCTAAGGAAAACAACCAAAACTGTCAAAAGTTTAGAAAATCTGAGCTTTGGGGCAAGGTTAACAAAACCGGGCATGTTTAATCTCGAGAAAGATAATTTAGGGAAGGAGGGATGTGATGTAGCAGTCTTCAGATCATCTGAGGAAGTGGCTCTTACCCACCAAAGCTACGTATACATTTCTATTGGTCTCTAAGGTGCCACAGGACTACTTGTTTTTAAAGTTACAGACTAACACGGCTATCCTCTGAGTCTTCAAATCTGTTCATGGCTGTTATAAAGAGGGCAAAAATCCACTCTTCTCCTGGTCCACTGCAGGTGGGACACGCAATGGACTTAATCTGCAGCCAGGGAGATTTAGGTTGCATATTAGCAAAAACTTTCTAACTATAATGATAGTTAAACTCTGGAAAAGACTTGTAAAGGAATTTGTGGAATCCCCATCGCTGGAAGGTTTTAAGAACAAGCTGGACAAACACGTGTCAGGGATGGTCAAGTTTTATGTGGCCCTGCATAAGTGCAGGATGCTGGACATGATGACCTCTCAAGGTCCCTACCTGCCCTGCATTTCTATGCTCTCTCTTCCGCAAAGAGAGGGTTATTTTAGTCAAAAAACTCACGTCAGATCAATGAGCAGTAAGTGACTCTCTCTAAAGTCTGATGCGTGCTTTGCTAGTGTGAGTGGCTCTACTTCATGGGACGCCTGAGAACACTAAGTACGGAAACGGTATGAGAGCCACTAGGCAGTTCAAGGCAAAGCTAGACGTCTGGGATGTGGAATTAAAAGGGGTTCTTTACCTGCAGAAAAAGGCACGAAGTAGTCACTCTTCTTAAAGGCACCGTTTTCATCCAAGAAGTGTTCCGGTTTGAACTGCTCTGGATTAGGAAATTCCTTGCTGTCATATAGAACCGAATTCAATGCAGGGAATATGGTGGTGTCCTGCATTAGCAAATGAAAAATAAAAAGAGTGACAGTGGATACCACCCAGCAGAGCAAAATCATCAAAATTCACTGAGCTGGATGGTGCGGCAGCTTCTCGTTTTAATTCATTTCCTTGCATCCCCTGACCTTCAGGCTTTCAAGCAGAAGCAACAATATTAAAATATCCTGAGCGGAGTCAATCCCACTGAACTGCGATCCACCCTTCGTAGCACTCCTTGGCAGAGATAGGCTCCACAGAGCAACTTTGGGCAAGCCACATCTGTTCTCAGAGCCCTTCTTACTGCGTCTCTCCACTGGGGGCAGTGACGCCTCCTCTTTGTAAAGTGCAGTGAGATACAGGAGCGAAAACTTGCTATTTTTCAGTGCATCAGACCTAGCAATATACCCCTGCATGTGAGAGAGAAGCTGCATCAGAGGAGTCATTTTGGGGAAGTCCTCTGGCCTGTGTTACACAGGAGGTTAGATTAAATGATCAAAATGGTCTCTTCTAGCCTTGTATCCCTATCCACTGGTATCTTCAGAGCATGTTAAGCAGGTCCAGATAACTTGCATTCAAGAGTATTTAAAGAGTTGGCTGAGGAACTGTCATGCAGATTTTCAGTAAGTTTGAGAGCAGCAGGCAAGTTCCAGGTGACTGGACAAAAACGAATGTGCCAATTTGTTAAAAAGACCAGTGGGATG
The DNA here is from genome assembly GCF_049634645.1 of Pelodiscus sinensis. NCBI lineage: Eukaryota > Metazoa > Chordata > Testudines > Trionychidae > Pelodiscus > Pelodiscus sinensis. The sequence continues at coordinate 2,075,148 of NC_134718.1, read as the reverse complement.
AGCTGGTTAATCACCGGCTTATCAACCTCACATGGATCCCAAACAAGACAACAGTGAAGGTATTATGGGGTTAGAGCAACACAGAAATAGAGGATAATGCAACTAATGCAACTCAACGTGGGTATTTGGAAAACAGGTTGTGTGGCCATAACTTGATGTCCTTTTTTGATGAGATTACGAGGGCGGTTGATGAAAACCAGACCAATATAACTTGAATATGGCACATTAAAAACTGGCTAACTGATAGGTCTCAAAATGTAATTGCCGGTAGGACCCCTTTTCAGAGGGGTCCTGAAGGTATTGGTTCTTGGTTCTATGCTACTTAATGTTTTTACCAATGGTCTGAAGGAAAATCCAAAATCATCAATGATACAATTTGCAGAGGATCCAAATCTTAGGAGGAGTGATATATAATGAAGAAGAGAGGTCACCAGGGTGCGTCTACACAGCAAAGTTATTTTGGAATAATTTCAAAGTGACATTTGGCTTAATCCGACTTCTGGAAACCTCATTCTACGAAGAATAACGCTTATTCTGAAATAGCTCTGTCGAAATAAGGCATGTGTGGACGCTCTACTGCTGCTATTTCGAAATAGCCCCTCCCTAGGGCCATTCTAAGTTATTCCTCCCCAGTGCCTCCTGGGGCTCTATATCGAGGTAGCAAGTCTACATTTAGGAAACCTGCCTCGGACTCATTTTGAGGCTTTCCTGCAGTGTAGATGTGCTATTTCGAAATAACTATTCCGGAATAGCTTAGTCCGAAATAACTGTGCAGCGTAGACGCACCCTGAGTCACAGCAATCAAGCTTTCTTGGCAAAACGGGCACAAGCAAACAGTATACATTTTAATACAGCTACATGGAAATGAGTTTCCTAGCAATGACTCCTCGGAAGATTTGGGGGCTGTGGTAGACAATCAGCTAAGCATCCAAGGGAAACCTAAGCTAGGGAGTAGGCTGCATGAGCACCCTCTTTCATCTCAGCGGGCTGCAAGATTGTTGTAACCAGGACAGTCTCCGGGAGAGGGCAATTTTGCTCCCTATGCTTGCGCAGCTAGAATTTGCAAGGTGTATCAGCTGAACCAGAGCAGCCCTTGGCAGAGGGAGCACACAATTAATATTGTGGACAGTCAGCACACACCTCACCTAACATGCCCTGCCTTTGGCAACAAAACAAAAGAATTTTTGCAGACGCTAGTTTGACACAGCTGAGTACACTGCTAAATATATTCTCTATTCCACATCTACAACCTGAGACTGTCTTGGATATAAAGATTGCCAGATTGCCAACTGCTGTTCGCCTTCATGCCGGGGCATGGAGGGATTTCATAGTCATCATCGGTATATTATTAGGAAATCAACCAAACCACCCGCCACACAGAATCTAGTTCAAACATTTCTTTTGCGAATCATTCAACATGAAAATGTGAAAAGGTGAAAGACCTTGATCTGCCACAGACGTATTGAGCACTGACCTTGGGAATAAGATACTGTCTGATATGAACATCTCTAGTCACAGCATGTGGCAAACTTAATGGGACAAGATTGATGTATCTCTGGATTTCATGTATCACGGCATCTGTGTAGGGCATCTGGCTTCGATCCGCCATGCAGGGGCTTCGGCTTCGCCCAATCACCCGGTCAATCTCTTTGTGAACTTTCTCTGTCATCAGATGAGTGAGGTTTAATCAGAATGGTAAAGAGCAGGATTAGAATCATAGAATCGTAGAGCTGGAAGAGACCTTAGAAGGCCATCAAGTCCAGCCCCCTGACCAAGGCAGGACCAATCCCAACTAAATCAACCCAGCCAGGGCTTTGTCAAGCCGGGATTTAAACACCTCCAGGGATGGAGATTCCACTACTTCCCTAGGTAACCCATTCCAGTGCAGATTCCCACAGATTTGCCCACCATTCTGTCACACTGCAACTTGCGATAATAACAAACCTTGTCAATTAGGTGTTACTAAGGGACTGATCCGAGCAGCTAGGAGAAAGCATAATTCCAAGGCAGCGATTGTACTCACGCCCAGTTATGATACCCGCTAGGCATTATGGGACATTACCACCAATCCATATAGCAAACTGCTCAGCCACAAAGTGTTCCTAAAACTTTCCCCACTGAAGTGTGTCTGTTGTGCCGGTGGAAGAAACCCATGAGGGGTGAATTATTTTCCTGCATCTGTCTGCGCTGGGCATAGTCTCTAGCACTGGCCGAGCTTAGATGTAGAACCTTACGCAGTCCTGGCAACAGCAAGCTGAAGATGCAATGACGTTGCCATTTCACACCCCTGGAGCAGGAAGGTGTCTTCAATCACAAGGTCCCATTCAGCGTTTGGACCCTTTGCTCGGATTCTCAATACAGGCAGAACTCCTGCCTGCCGGGAAGTGGAGCAGGAAACTCCTCTGACATTTCTCCAACTCACTTCACTTAAACCAATGAACCACCACCATGTGGTACCAACATGGGTCACTGCCAGGCCAGGCCAGATGTGATCTGGTGAGTCACAATGGGGACTCACAAAGGGGACACGGGGGCTAAGTTTTTCCGTTAAAAGCATTTGCGGAAAAGAGCATCTAGATTGGTACAGACGCTTTTCCACAAAAGCACTTTTTGCGAAAAAGTGTCCGTGCCAATCTAGATGCACTTTTGTGCAGAAAAGCCCCGATTGCCATTTTCACGATCGGGGCTTTTTTGCGCAAAACAAATCTGAGCGGTCTACACTGGCCCTTTTGCGCAAAAGGACTTTTGCCCGAACGGGAGCAGCATAGTATTTCCGCAAGAAGTACTGATTTCTTACATGAGATCGTCAGTTTCTTGTGGAGATTCAAGCGGCCAGTGTAGACAGCTGGCAAGTTTTTCCGTAAAAGCAGCTGCTTTTGCGGAAAATCTTGCCAGTCTAGACGCATGAGTATCATTGGTCCATGCATTCCTCACATCTCTCCAGGCCTAACCTTGTGTGTGCGTGTGTGACCGTTACCTTCTATTTCTGGGTATTTCAGAAGAATCAGGAGCCCAAAGAGTAGAGTGACGCTGGTTGTCCCTGTTCCGGCGCTAAAGAGCTCTACTGTGCTTCGTAGTAAACTTCCCATGCTGAAGTTGGACTGGTCATTCTTTTGCTCCTGCAGAAAGATTTGGTGAAGACCCCTGAGAGGAAAACTGTAGGATATATTCAGAGAGTCACAGATAGATGCTTCAGCCCGGCAGGTGGGTCACCTGCCGTCATAATTAAAATCCCACACAAAGGGCCCAAAGCATCTGAGAGTTAAGCAGCATCACTGGCGTGCTATGCATCTTGTCCAAGAAAGAAGGGGATTGTTTTCTTCTTCAGATGAAAGGAGAGAACAGAGCTTGACTGTACTAATGTACGTTCTTTGGGAACAGGTCATGTCTCCCCTACGATCTTCTCCACAGCCATGTCCTATGTTATTACTGAACAAATTAATCCCAATGAGATGCACAGCCCCCACCACAGAAATGGGGTAGAGCTGCTGCCCTCACTTACCTCTTGCATTTTGATGAGGAAAGCGTCAATGAAGTCTCGAGGGCAATTGGGATCCAGGGACGGTTTATGCATGTTCACCCTCTCCAGAACAAACTTTCTGAACTTCTCAGCATTTTTAAACAGCTTGTGGTGAGGCCCAGGGACGTAATCCATGACAGTCGGGAAAAAATTATACAGCTATAAAGGTTAAAGGAGAAACACAGCTGGACTCTCTGAACACAACAGATAATCATGGTGGTCACGCAAATGGCTTGGCTCCATCAGTCCAATACAATTCTTCTGTGACACCTTCTTACCAAAATAGAGTCAATTGGACATTGCAAGCTCTACTCAGATTACCCAACATTCATAAATTCCTCACAAAATCCACAGTGACACTCTGAACCCTGAAGCAACCCCCTGGTATCCCGTAGTCACCACCCTCATTCAGTTAGGAGATGTTTCGTACAAAGCATGCCCTGCAAGATATATGAAGGGTCACAATCGGCTAAAACCGACTGTTCTGTCCAAATGTGTATATCCTCAGTGTGGATGTTGCGGCGTGGTTGTTACTGAAATATATGCTATGTTTGCTAGGGGCACACAAAGGAAGCAAACTACTCACGGAAGGATAGCTGACGACAGAGCGCACTCAATGAATATTAACAAGCAGGGGACAAACAAGCAAGGACACTCACACAAGCAGGACACAATAGGGGCTGCTGGACACCGTGACACCATTGCACAAGATCACACCAGAGGGACTGCTCAGCCGAGGGACTTCAGGAGGCTCTGCAGGACATGCCGGTCTTCTAGACCGGTGGTTCTAGCCTGTGATCTGCAGACCTCTGGGGGTCCACAACGGTACTGTAGGGGGTCCGTGGAAAGTTTAGAAAAGGAAAGGAAAAGTAAGGAGACTGGGACTTTCCGCCAGGCAATTCTTGCCCAGGGTTCACCGTTTGCGACCAGCGGCAGGCACACTGCCCTTGGGATGGAATCGTGATATCCCATAAAGCACCATTCCTCCTCCTGCCACCAGCTGTGCTGCCGTTTATGCTCCAGCCCTCTTCCAGTCCTGGGGTGGGCCCAATCCTTACTTTCTTTTCCTTTTCTATTTTTTCTCCCCCAGGGCTCCGTGCCTGGACAAGGGCAGAGTGCCAAGGCAGGAGCTGCCTTTGGTCACGAGAGCCCCCTCGCCATACGCTCCGTGAATGGGCAGGAGCTGGAGCTGAGGAAGCAGCGTGGGCCAAGGGACGTGCTGGCCACCGCTTCCTGCCACTCCCCGTGGGCGGCCTGTAACATTTTAACATGCTCGAAAAGGTTGGGAACCTCTGTTCCAGACACAGTGTCTAAGGATATAAAAGAGGGAACAGTGGCCACACATTCTGCCCTCTCTCCTCCCACAAGCCCAGCATCTGGAAACACATCTGGAGGACAAAGCCTTTGAAGCGGGGAGGTGGTCCTGGGCAAGGGGAGATGGTCTAATGAAGCTCTGTAGCCTACTTTTATTGGTCAGCCTGGTAGATTCAAATCCCATTATAGCTTTGGGTATGTCTACACTAGCCACCCTAGTTCGAAATAGGGAGGCTAATGTCGTCATTCGAACTTGCAAATGAAGCCCAGGATTTAAATATTTAACTATCCTGGGCTTTATTTGCATGTTCCCGGGTGCCGCCATTTTTAAATGCCCCGTAGGTCAAACTACCTGCCCGCAGCTACACACGGCACGGGCTAGGTAGTTCGAATTAAAGCTCCTAATTCAAACTACCGTCACTCCTCATTGCACCTGGGAACATGCAACTAAAGCCCAGGATATTTAAATCCCAGGCTTCATTTGCAAGTTCAAATGCCTACATTAGCCACCCTAGTTTGAACTACAGTGGCAGTATAGACATACCCTTAGGCTGTGTCTAGACTGGCCAGTTTTTCCAGAAAATCAGCAACTTTTCCGGAAAAGCTTGCCAGCTGTCTACACTGGCCGCTTGAATTTCCGCAAAAGCACTGACGATCTCATGTAAGATTGTCAGTGTTTTTGCGGAAATACTATGCTGCTCCCGTTCGGGCAAAAGGGCCAGTGTAGACAGCTCAAATTTGTTTTCCACAAAAAAGCCCCTATCGCGAAAATAGTGAGTGGGCTTTTTTGCGGAAAAGCGCGTCTAGATTGGCACGGATGCTTTTCCGCAAAAAGTGCTTTTGTGGAAAAGTGTTCATGCCAATCTAGACGCTCTGTTCCGAAAATGCTTTTAATGGAAAACTTTTCCATTAAAAGCATTTCTGGAAAATCATGCCAGTCTAGACGTAGCCCTAGATTGTGCACTTTTTTGGTAACTCCATCTCTAGCCATTATGCCTACCACTTATAATCACTTAAACTCTAACTTTCTGTAGTCAATACATCTGTTCTATATTTTACCTAAAACAATGTGTTTAGGTGGAAAGTGCGTGGGAAATCTGCACAGGAGCAAAAACAGATGCTTGGACCCTCCACATTGAGGGAGGTGCAGATTGGGTTATAAATGGATATTGGTCAGGCTTCTCACCAGGGCAGGATGGCACAGCCCTCGGGTAAAAGGTGGGGGACTCGGGATGTGGCTGGAGCCTCTCTCTTGTAAATTCATGAGTGGCTGGGAGAAGCATTCATCGCACGCGGCGGGTGGGCCCCTGGCTGTGGATGTCTGTGTGAGTGCTGCACCAGCCAGAGGTGTACAGCTTGTCACAGTGTCGCATGGTGAGAGGGAGCCCACGATAGAAGGCAGAGGGTTCGGTGGTTCACCAACTCCAGGTTACACCCTGAAGAGCCTGTTGCAAACATTCAGCCCCTTCAGCTAAGATAGGCTTCGTTTTCCCAACACAAACCCATAAGTCCTACACCCATCCTTTTTGTGAAAAATACATTCAAATGCCCAACCTCAGCACTACCACGTATTTTCTTCGGCAGCAATAAATCATCATAGACTTTAAAAGAAAAGTAGATTCTAGAGCCACTTCCTGAGGTGGCAGTGAGTGCGAGTGGTGCAACTCCTTTGATTTAGACTGAGCGATGCCAGCAGGGAGTTTGACCCTTTGTCGTGCAGTTGGTAAAGTTTCCAGGAATGGGTGGGTGGGTGTGGGTGTGGGTGTGTGTGTGTGTGTGTGTGTGTGTGTGTGTGTGTGTGTGTGTGTGTGTGTGTGTGTGTGTTTGGTGGCTGAAATGCTTTGGGGAGAGGGATTAACTCACATTCCTGTATCACATTGCGTAGGCACTGCGGGTGCGGATGGTGATTGGTGTTGGTCTCAGTATTTTTATTGATGATTTCTAATTGTGTTGACAGAGAACGTCCTTGAGCAAACTAAATTCTGAGCTAATGAAATCTTTTGTGAGGGAATTCAAAAAACTTTGAGAAAGAAGTTCGAGGAACAGCTTAGCTGCAGCCTAATGAGGAGCGTAAGATCATTAAGGGAAGCTGAAATAATACTTGTTTAAGGGAAATTAATAGTTAAAGAAATCTCTGTCCCCTCCCCCAGGACAATCAATAGGAATAAAACCAAGTTCTGAACTTACGGCTGTCCAGCGAGAGCGCTGAAGATTGACATTTTCCTCTATGATGTTGATTAAAGTGACAAATTTCTGATCTTCATAGTCAAACCGGTCCCCGAAGATGATGGAGCAGATGATGTTGGACACGGCATGGGTGAGGAAGAGGGTGGGGTCAAAGGGCCGCCCTGGAGCAAATCAAAATGAGAAGGAGTCTGTTTTCATTTCCCACAGGGCAAGAATCAAGGTGGGGCTCACTGCAATATGCCCTGGGGAATCGATCAATTTAGGAAGGTCACAGGCATGACATTGAAGAGCTCTGATATTTCCATATCTCGGTGGCCTCTCAGGCACAGAAGAAAGAAGACACTGAGGGTATGTCTAGACTACAGGTTGTTTTTTTTAAAAAAAGTGGCGTTTAAAAAAAAAAAAAACTATACCTGCGTCTAGACTACCACTGCATTTTGTCGACAGTAAATTGACAGAACACGGCGGTTTTGGCGACAGCGGCAAACCTCATTTTATGAAGAAGAATGCCTTTTTTCAAAAGTGCTCTTTCCAAAAAAAAGGCATTCTTGAATGCAAAGAGGGCTTCGAAAGAGCACTGGGTGCTCTCTTTTGAAAAAGTGATTCGCTTTTTCGAAAGAAGTGGTTGCAGTCTAGACGCTCTTTTCTGACAGAGGCTTTTTCAAAAGATACTGTCGAAAAAGCCTCTGTTGAAAAAGGCGGGCAGTCTAGACGTAGCCTGAGACATGAAAGGAAGAAGAGCAAAAGCCAGACATACCCTTGTAACTCTAAAGCCAGTCTGGAGAAATCTTACCCTGCCAACTAAACTTCAAATCTTTAGCATCTGTGTCAAATCAGTCTCCCTGAATTGTGCTGAAACTTGGAGACGTATTGAGACCTGCCTGCAAGTTCTCATAAACAATGGCCTTAGACAGATCCTCAGCAGCAGATGGGGAAGGAGGAGGGAAACCACAAGTGAAAAACCCTGGAGGAAAATGAAACACAAACAGATGGGACCAGAAATCCGGGAATGAAAATGGGGATGGCTAGAACATACCTAAACAAACAAACAAACAAAAAACCCCAAAAAAACAACCCCCTTGAATAACAGAGTCAGGCAGGAGTTGGACTGATTCCCCGGAGCAAGCAAGAGGCAATAAGGAAGACCCTAAGTAACACGAACATGCACAATATAAGCAGAATTGTAAGTTGTCAGACTGACACTGGAAGCAGCCAAGTCTTGAGGAGGAGACCAGGGAAGGCCCTGTGTTCCACACACAATAGAGAGGAATAAGATAAAGAGAATGGGTGTCATCTATGAAGCGCTGTACATTTACACAGGGATTTCAAACGTTCCCATGGAGCCGTTCACTTGAGAACGTAGGTGCTAAGCATGCAACAGCCACTGAGCAGAGAAGAAAATGAGAATTAGCAAACTGTAGTTATAGGTAGCTTGTTAACCCAGCACACTGGCACTAACCTGGTCTTCTCCCACTCACTGTGTTAGTGTCTATGCACTCTAGACAAACATTTTTCATTTGCACTTTGGTCACCCATCACAGCGGACAAATGTGACAAAGCAACAACCACAAGGGGTCATCTCTGGCATACATCACAAATCCTTTCCCATGACATTAGTATAGGTTGTTACAGGTGTGGTCAATGGCTTGAGTTGTAAGATGTTTGAACCAAACAATTAACATCACGAAAAATGGAAAGAGAAGAGTCGTGTTTCTCCTCAGACAAGAAACAATCCCTCACCGTGCGTGTTTCTGAGTCTTTCCATCAGAAAACGGGTTTCCTCAAGGATCCGCTCCTCAATGCTTTTCTTCCCCATCCCAAAATTTCTCAGGCTAGTGAGGATAAATCGCCGGAGCTGCTTCCACCGTTCCCCATTGCTGAAAACAATACCTGGAAAGGGGTAGAGAACAGTCATGAAAGGAGGGAGGGCCAGCCACGATCTGCCTGTCTGGCAAACACCCAAATGTTGCTGAGCCAAAGGTTCTACTTCAACTTAGCAGATACTGTGTCTGTGTTCTCCCAGGGAGACGGCATTACAGCAACATTGCAAGTACTGTTTGCAGCATTGCTGTGCTGGGTTGGACTCTGGATATGACACAGACAAGTTAGGGGAGTCTGAATCTTGTATCGGACCAACTTATGTTGGTGGAAGGGACAAGATTTCAAGCTGCACTGATCTCTTCCTAGGTCTGCAGCTTGTCCAGGCTCAAAGCAAGGTAAGACAGGCTGCAAAAGAGGCTCACACTTACGAGTTGGTCTGTTCTTTGGCCCATCGCAGCTGTTTATAAGACACCCCGGTGACTCCCTCTCTCCTTCATTATCCCACTACCTCAGACCTATGACTTGCCCACTTCATGTTTATAGCCTGCTGTATCTTCAGTGGCTTTCCATAACATGCTCAAGTTACAAACCTTGCAAAAAAAAAAAAATCCTATTTCACACAATAGAGACGCCGTAGAATTTAACAGCTAAAATGTCCAAACATTCTATCCTCCCTAGGCATGCACCAGTGCCTCCGTGCCCCTGTGAGCCATCTGTGGGACGAAAACTGTCGGCTGATATCAGTTACTCCCTTGCCTCAGATGTCTGGGCAGTTGCACTGGAAAACTGGAATTCTACATTTCCTAACTGTGCTGTGCGTGCCTTTACAACCTCAGTGTTGAAGGCTGTTTCTACAGACACTTGCATTTTCCATGTAACTGCACTTCAACTTAATACATCCATCCGATAAAGACTTCCTGAAACCGGTTTCATGGTGCTTCCATATTTATTACTCCTTCCCTCGTTTTTTATTATGAAAGGGTAAAACAACAAAAAAAGCCCTTCCCTGGTCATTGGATATACCTAGTTAGTGGGGACAGGGGAGGAAGAATTCATGGTTTCTTTTGACTCTGTCTGCCAGTCCAGCCCTGCCTTCTGGCTGTATTCTGGGGCTTGTAAGGTAGATTGGCCCAGCTGCTACTCCTCATAAACCTGTAGTGAGAGGCTAGGAACTGTTCATGGCAGAGAACCAGAGGTGCAATGGGGAATGTGCTCCAGGGTCGGCTCACAACATGTTGGCACCTGAGACAGGGAGCTCAAATGATGCCCCCGTGCGCCCCTCGCTTGGGCCAAAACTTTGAAAGGTCTCAATTCTGCCTTCTTCCCGTTCTACTCCTCTCATGGCACTCCTCCATCTCTGTGCATCTAGCGCAGCGAGAATACATCTGCACCAGCAGCAGACACAATTTTCTATACTCTGGGTCCTAGTGGCGCCCCCTTTCCCCCCAGTCTGGCACCTGAGGCGTCTGCCTCAGTTTGCCTCATGGTAAGGCCAGTACTGATGGGCTCTTGCCTGGATCCAAAAGCATTTATCCAGATTTTACTCCTGTATTAATGAAACTCCAGCTCTTCTCCAGCTCTTCTCTTCTCCACTGGGCTCTCCCCACACAGAGAACAGCAGCTCCGTACATGGAAATTATTTGAAATGTACCTGATTCAGTGGCCATTTTTTCAAATAATGGCATCCGTCCTCTTGCACTGAACTCATCTGCAAGGCCGATCAGAGTTTCCTTCAGAATCTCATATCCATGCAGCACTACAACCCGCTCGGAGCCCAAGTAGATCGTGAAAATCGGGCCGTACGTTCTACTGAGCTGTCAAAATTGAACAAAAAGACCAAGGTGTGTTAACTTAGACCCACTTCTGAAAGGGTAAGAATGGGGGGAGTAGATCAAATTATACAAGTACTTTTCTGCCACTCAGCTAATACTGGCCAATTCTGACCACTGATCAATGCCCAGACTTGGCCTTTTCAGCCATGATCCTCCAAGGTATTTAGGAGTTTCCCGCCACTGATTTCAGTGAGCGTTAGGCACTGGGACTGCCTGACTTTTCCGTACATCATGGTGTTAAACTCATGAATTTTAAACATTTCTCCCCATCTGTGTGTGTGTGTGTGAGTCTGTGTGTTCCCAGGATAATTCTATCACTGTTGTCCAATTCCCTCGTTATAACAGCAGCTTGCATTATGGGAACGTTCTATGCTGACCTTGAGCGCTATGTAAAACTGACCCTTCTAACTCCACAGAAAGGGGCCTGCATCTACTCAGTCATGCCAGCTAATTTTGCAATGAGAAGAGTTTCCCTTCACTTTACTCCTCTCGGCCCTGTAGAGCCAAACACAGAGAAAAGTGAGATTCTGTTTCCCCTTTTATATCCCCTGCAGAATTACTGTCCACTTTCCAACTGATCACACCGGTGCAAAACAACAGACACAAGTATCTGAGGGCATGGGGGAGCAGAGAATGAAGGTGAACAGTTATACCAGGCAGTAGAATTTGTCCTGTGCACCCCTCATTATTTGTGACCATTCACAGGATGGAAAGATTCCAACTTGTCTGTAAAATCCCAGGTTGTTTGCAGAGCTGGCTAAAATGCCAGAACATGCGTTTCAGTAGCATCATTTATCCCCACGCTGAGCTGCATTTTCTGCCTTACCATCTTTTTGTGATGGAAGCAAATATCATTAGAGCAGTTTTACAGATGGGAAATTAAGGCAGAGAGAGGTTACGCGACATGCCCAAGATCACACCTGGAATCGGTGGCAGAGGTTGGCTGCTAACACCCCAGCAATGGGAACTGAGAAAACTCCCTTACCTCCAGTACATGCTGGGGCAAATTTGTCTTCGTGAGCTGCAGCATGTTCCCAATGATGGGAAAAGCCACAGGGCCGGGCGGCAGCTTCCCCTTTCGAGGCGTCTTTCTCCACGCAGAGAGGAAGAGAAGGCAAGAGACACAAATGACCAGGAACACCGTGGTTGCTCCTAGCGGTTCCATTGTCGGGTGTAGCAATAGCTCTGGATTCTGGCTGGATCAAGCAAAGGAAAAACAAATTCCCTTTTTTTTATACTGCACACACCAAGAGTGGGGCCAGGCAGTTAGCCAATAGGAGCTCTTAGTTTGTCTGCATTAACGAGATAAACTCTGGGCTAACAAAAGTGACCGGAGCTGTGACACTAGGGACAAACTCCTTTGAATTTTATTAATTCCCGCCCCCCCCTTTTGCCCTTGTGAACTCATTCTCGGAGCATGACAATTAATCATAAACTGAATCCCTGCGAAACTACCCAGATTAGCATAACGCCACCCTCTCCTCCCACCCATGTGGTGAAACATGCCTCACAGTGCTGCCCACTGGAACATTATCCATGTACAGCAAGGACTCCTTTTCATGTTTTTCTCCCGGATTTAGCAGACAGATGGACGCTCAGTGAGACACAGTATTCTGTTGCTGGTCTCACCAACACCTTACAGCCAGGCAAATCATACCCCTACTCCTATTCACTACGCCCCTGGAGTACTCTGGAGGCCCACACAAAATCTTAATGCCATAGAGCAGGGGTGGGCAAGAAAATGGCCTCAGTTCATCAGAGGTAGCTCCTGGCGGGCCATCGCCATTATACTGACCTGCATGGCTACAGGTACCAGTGAACACAGCTCCTGTTGTCTGCGAATTGCTGTTCCCAACCAATGGGAGCAGTGGGAACACCTCTTCCCGTGGCTCCCATTGGCCGGGAACAGTAGAACACCTCTTCCCGTGGCTCCCATTGGCTGGGAACAGTAGAACACCTCTTTCTGTGGCTCCCATTGGCTGGGAACAGTAGAACACCTCTTCCCGTGGCTCCCATTGGCTGGGAATGGTGATCAGGGGCCAACAGGAGCTCAGATCGCTGGTACCTGCAGCTTGTAAATACAACAGTGGGGGTCTGCCAGGAGCTAACCCTCAGCAACCAGATCTGGCCTGTGGACTGGTTTTTGCCCATCCCTGCTACAGAGTCACAATGGAGCTTGTAGGGAGTGATTTGGCTACTGTGACCCCTAAATTCTTTAACTGCTTTCCAAGGTACAGTCTCCCATTGAGTAGCTAAGGTCTAACGTCACCCAAATGACCTGAATGCCGCCTCCATTGCTTGGGGAGTTTCTCTAAGACCAGGTCTACACTCGACCTGGAAGCTGGGGTAAGACACGCAACTCCAGCTTGGTGCCACCTTCACAGAGGTGGGGTGGCATTGCCAGCTCCGAAGGACGCGTGTCCCAGGACGTGGGTGTTCTGCGTGCACCAATTTAGCTACAGCTGCCCCCGCTGGGTGTCAGGCAGGGTGAGCACCCTGCTGGCCTTGTGCAGGGGCTCAGGCGAGGGGAGACCTGGAGCATTTGGGCAGATCGGCTCGAGCCCTTGTGCTGAAAGGAGGCTCTGCAGCCAGCACGGGACCAGTGAGGGACGTGGGAAACCTGTGATACCAGGGCTAGAAATAGCCCCAGGTGAGACAGGCACAGCTGTGCTAGAGGCTGTACATACACCCCTGCCTCAAAGAGCTTACAGTCTAGACAGGCTGGATGAAGGGTGGGAGAAAGGGGGTGTTCTTATCCCCCTTTTACATCGGGAGAGCTGAGCTGATGCCAACCCCTCTGCCCTACCCGTCCCCATTGTGCCCCCACACTACCAGCACCACTGTCCAATCAGGAGTGAGGGTTGAGACAAGAGGCTTGCTCTCAGCAGCCCAGCATGGGGGGAATCCAGCCCAGGGCAAGCAGCAGCCAAGCAGGGCAGAGTCCACCACCAGGAGCTGCAGTGGAGCAATTCCCTCCAGGTTTCCACTCCCATCGTCCTTTTGGGGTGTCCCACGGGGAGACCTCCTTCGCTTTCCAAGTAATCACCCCTGGGGGAGATTAACCCCGTGTCCTGGCCGGGTGTGTAGACCCCGTCGGGGCGGCGCTTCCCTCCCCACACTGCACCCGAGATGTGACGCGAGAGCACCGGCTCCTGCCTGCACGTCACAGAGGCACCCGGGGCTGTTGCTCAACGGCTGGGGAGCAGAGCAGTCAGGTAAACGGCCTTTCGGTGGGTGAGGTGAGTGGCCTTGTCCGTCCATAAACCCATGCCTTGATTACCCAAGGCCAGACCAACATAACGCGCGGAGTGAAGCGGTGCCAGGCACTCATCCGTAGGCGTCTGTTTGTCTGCAACCCGATCGCTCCTCAACGCTGCGTCCAATAGACTCCCACGTTCCAGTGAACGGTGCCAGGCCCCAGTGGGCAGAACCCTACTAACTGGAGGGAAAACTGGAAACCACAAAAGGGCGACATGGGGGGCACACAAAGCCCCTGAGCGTTGATTGGCAAAGCCAAGAGCTTCTGCCACCTCCCTAATATTCCACAGGGCAACGTACCAGCGGAGGGTCGCCATTAGCACCTTCTGGCATCACCCCGCCCTCATTACAGCTCTGCCGATCCCTCGGACGCAGATTTCAGAGGTTGGCGCCCGGAAAGAGAAGAAAGGGGCGCGGAAGGAAAAAAAGGAATGTAAGAATGGTGGAGGGAAGGGGATTGGGAAGGCTCAGCTGGCAGGGGCAGTAGGGTGCACGCAGAGATTGGCATGAGAGGCAGAAGGGGACAACAGTGTGGTGAAATGGGGGCAGAGAGAGTCAAGTCATGGTTAGGAAGGGTGAAGTGGGGGTGTACAGACCCCCAGAGCGCTCCCGCCTCGAGACTGGGCCCTCGGGACAGGTCGCCATATTGTCCTCCTGTTTCAGCGAGACAAATTCCCCTCAGACAAGATGTTGTGTCAGGCAGCCTCCGGCTCCAACGCCAGAACCAGCCTCACAGTGGCTGGTCAGGGAACCTGGGCCGGCCCGCCAAGCCACGTTCCAGCCCAGCTCTCTGTGACTAGCAAGCTCCAGTTATTGTTTCCTTGAGCTCGTTCCCACCCCATTGCTCCTTCTCTGGCTTCAGCACCAGAGCTTCCTCAGCCTCCTAGGTTGCTTGTCAGACTCCCCAGTCCAGGGCAGAAGTCAGGGATTCCTCCCCCTGGATTTCCTCCTTGCCCCTGATTTCTAACCTCTTCATGTTCGCACTGGCTCCACCTGCTCTGTCAGGCCCTGCATCACCTCCACATGCATCATCTAAGATTAATAGGCCCCTACTGCACCATACATCCCCACTCAGAGCTAGTGTAGGAAGCCACCCCATGACACCAGATAGAACTGGTTGGAAATTCTCCAATAGAAACACCGATTGCCCAGCAGTGAAACATTTCACAGGAATATGTCACTGGTGACATCTCTGCCTCGCTCCCTGCCTGCTCAGCTGCCCACATCGCTCTCACAACCTGCCAGGGCTCCTAAGATCCCGACTTCGTAGTAACTTGAGTGCCTGGCTTGTCAGCTGTCCAACTTGCAAGGAGCTTGGCAGCCAGGTTTTCCAGCACTACACAGTCCACTTGCAGAAGTGCTGCAGCACCAGGGCTTCTCGGGCCCTCGCTCTATTTTTTCCTGAGACAGCAACATGCATCCCTGGGACAGAGGAGCGCATGGCGGAGCAGATGGGCCCACAGGCGGGTTCTGGGTTCCCCCATCATGGGATGGTCTTCTGGGAACATGGTCTGCTGGAAAGAGGTGGCGTCCTCCTGACCGAGAAGGGGAAGGGAATCTCTGCCATCACTAACTACTCCAGCCAGACGGGCTCTCAACTACGCACAAAGGGGCAGGTGACAACGCCCACGGAGAGGCATGAAAAAGGCGACCCTAAGAGAGGGCTAAGTACTAGGGATGAGTTACAACAGCTTATTAGGAGTAACAAGCGGGAACATGGTGGGAGTCTCTACTCGACATCTCAGGTGTCTGCACCCAAGTGGCAGGAGAAGTGGGAGGGAAGGGGAGAAGTGGGGGAGTTGCTACAAAATGGAGTAACGCCTTCTCTGGCATCCCAGAGACGTGGTGGGTACATCTTCTGGGTGGAGCACTGGTGAGGAGGGTTGTGAGGTGTGCAGGAAGGACCGGCAGAGTACCCGGGGAGGAGGGGTTGCATTTTACATCCAGAGTGTACACGTGTTCTGAGGTCCGGCAGGGGGGGGGAGAGGCAGTGGAAAATGCCCATTTATGGGAAGTGAAGCATTTCACAGGAGAGTGTTGATTTCCTGGTGATCTGCCAGAAAAGAAGCTTCCTAGAATTCAAGTGCAAGGACCCCTTTTTCTGTGACCTCAGCCAAAAAGTGAAGTACTTCACAGGAATGTGCTGATTGCAGCACATCTCCTGGTGACTGGCTGAGGACCGGGACCTTCTTAGGCTCCCAGATCCCTGAGCAGCTTTGGCTCCCATGTCACTTGCCACTGGTCATGTCCTTCTGCCACTGCCTTGCTGGCCACTCTTTAACCAGCTGACTGTACATCAGCTTTCCTACCACCTGCCTTTCTGCTCTGGTCACTGCACATCAGAATAATAAAAATCCTTAAAAAACAACAAATGGTCTTGCAGCATCTCAGGGTACATCTACACAGCAGAGCTAAAGCCGAAAAATGCTACGCAACTTCAGCTATGTCAATTGCGTAACTTAGAAATAGCTTCTTCCGGCCTTTTGCGCAGTCTACACAGCAGCAAGTCTGAGTTAGAGCACCCCTCCTCTGACTTCCCTTACTCCTCGTAAAATGAGGGTTACAGGAGTCAGAGTAAGAAGTCCTCCAGCTTGACGTGATTTCGACATTATGTTGAGATAATGGCTTGCTGGGTAGACACGGACGATATCATTTCAGAATAACATCAATTATTCCGAAATAATGATGCTGCGTAGCCATAGCCTTAGAGCCGTGGTCACCAACCAGTAGATCGCGATCTACCGGTAGATCTCAGGGGCTCCAAGAGTAGCTCTTGAGCCCTCTCTGAACTGCGCACCTGCGCAGTACATTTACATTAGATTTCCTCATGTAATGTAGGCGGGGCTTCAAGGAAGGGGCGGGGCGGTAGATCTTCGCCTGTTCTGAGACTTAAAAAGTGATCTTGGGTGTAAAAAGGTTGGAGACCACTGCCTTAGAGACTAACCGAAAATCTAGGTCGTGTCATGCACTTTTGCTGGCACAACCCACTTTGTCGGAATCATAGAGATTTCCAGCTCCTTCGCAGTATGGGTTGAACCACCGACTCTTATCAAGTGATATCAACTGTCAGTGATTTTAGCTCTGGGCACAAATGCAGCCCAGCCACACATGGTTTTAGCTCTGAAAAATTAAAAAATAACAAAAGGAGGCTTCACCCGACTGGTATTCAGAGCTGTTCTTTGAACACTGGGGAGAAACAGTTTGAACCATTCTTTCAGCAGACTCTTGAGGTGTGCGCCCTGCTGGATGGGAGACCTGTCCCCCCAGAAGGGTGGTGGAGAGCAGGAAGGAGGCAGCCAGATAGCAGCTATGGGAGTGAGTGAGATTCCTCTTTACCCCCTGCCCAGGGTGGGAAGTGAATTCTGCAGAGGGACCTCGGAACTCCAGGTCTGCACTGACCGAGGCTGGTGACTGTGAATGGGGGCTGCAGAGAAGGGTTGGGCATGCGAACGGGAGGCTTGAGTCCTCGATTCAGACCCTGCTTCCCTGTGTTAACACTGCGCTTCCTTTAAATGGCATGAATGAGCAGGGCAGGGAGAATTCTAGGTCTAGTCAAGCCACAGAAACTCTGCCAATCAAAGCAAGATGTCGAGCCCGACATCTTAAGCCAGGCATGTCCAAAGTCCGGCCCGCGGGCCAATTGCGGCCCGTGTTCCGGTTTAATACGGCCCCCCAAGTAATTTGGCAATATCTATCTTTTATGGCCCCCAACGAATCCATATGTATTGAGATGAATACATTGTAAAATCTCAGTTAATGTCAGTTGGTCTAAATCAGTTATAAATATATTTGGACACAACATGTATACTTGATGTTATGTTCCTGTTCATATTTTTTGAACTTAAAAGTTGACAGACAACTTTTATTACCAATAATATGTAATGTACTTTACAATGTTCCTGACATATATTTCAGCTTCCTGGATTTTTTTTTTCATCTGGCCTTCAGATATGAAAGGCAGAGTGATTTAACACCTGTTTAGATTTGTCATCCATGTGACGAAATGAAAAGTATGCCGTTTGCAATAAACTTTGCATAACATAGTTAATTTGCATTTAATTTTAATGGTTCAAAGAATGACAGGCAAAATGGTCGGCCCTCACGCATGTTCACTTCATCAAATCTGGCCCTCTTTGAAAAAAGTTTGGACAACCCTGTCTTAAGCCCATACTTCAGTTTGCATTTTTTAAGCAAAGTTTAGTTGTTAATTTTTTTAAAAAAATAAATTTAGTTAAGTTTTAGCTTCTTTAGTTTATTTGATGAATATGATTGAGTATTCAATAAATGTTCGCCTTAAAAAAAAAAAAATCCCCTGCGTGCGCACCTTTCTCCACCCAGTAAAACAAGGTGTCAGGCTTCTCCTCCCCGGGAATTTGCACCCTGAGAGGAAGAAAATGGCTGGAATCTGACTCCCGTTGAGGCCAAATCAGCACAGAGCAGAGCGGAAGAATCACCTCTCATGTCTTGCTCACAACGCTCCTGTTAAGGCCTCCACGAATGTTTCCTTTTTTTTGCAACAGTATCACACTGTTGGCTCGTACCTGAGGTCCACTCTGACCCCTAGATCCCTTTCCGCAGGACTCCTTCCTACACAGCCTTCCCCTTCTGTGCGTGTGCAACTGACTGTTCCTTCCTAAGTGGAGCACTTTGCCTTTCTCTTTATTGATCTTTACCTATTTACCTCAGACCATTTCTCCAGTTTGTCCAGATCATTTTGAATTATGACTCTGTCCTCCAGAGCACTTGCAACACCTGCTGGGTTGGGATCATCTGCAAACTTTCCAAGTGTTCTCCCTATGCCATCATATAAGCGGTTGATGAAGCTATTGATCAGAACTGGTCCCAAAACTGATCCTTGCACAACCCCACTCATTATGCCCTTCCAGCATGGCTGCGAATCATTGATAATGACTCATTCAGAGTGGTTATGCAACCGGTTATTCAATGACCTTATAATAGCCCCCCACTGACACTGTATTGCCCTAGTTTATTATTAAAGTGATCATGCGTGACTGTATTAAGTGCTTTTCTTATGTCTAAGTACAGCACATCTACTGCTTCCCCCTTATCCTCAAGGCTTGTTATTCAGACAATTTAGTATTCAGCTGGGAGGGGTGCCCAGCAGCCACGCAGGGAGAGAGGATTGGTGAGGGGCCCAGTGGCTAGGGAGCTCTGTAGGGAGGAGGGGAAGGAACCTGCAAAGGAAGCAGCACAGCACCTGGGCTCTCCAGAGGGCGGGGTTGGGCGTGTTCCGGCATCTCCTGCTGGAGAAAAGTGCAGCAGCTGGAAGTGACTGAGTGAACTTGAGCTTTTATATTCCATGCAGGTTCTGGGGCACCGCTCCCCAGGTTCACTAGTACGGCTACGGGAAGTCCAAGGCTTTCTTTGATAAGATAACGAGCCTTATGGATAAGGGAGACGCGGTGGATGTCATATACCTAGACTTTAGTAAGGCATTTGATACGGTCTCGCATGATATTCTTATTGATAAACTAGGCAAATATAACTTAGATAGGGCCACGATAAGGTGGGTGCATAATTGGCTGGATAACCGTAGTCAGAGAGTTGTTGTTAACGGTTCTAAATCCTGCTGGAAAGGGATAACAAGTGGAGTTCCTCAAGGGTCTGTTTTGGGACCCATACTGTTCAATATCTTCATCAATGATGTAGATATTGGGATAGAGAGTACGCTTATTAAGTTTGCAGATGATACCAAACTGGGTGGGGTTGCGACTTCTTTGGAGGATAGGGACATAATTCAAAATGACCTTAGCAAGTTAGAAAAATGGTCAGAGGTAAAGAGGATGAGGTTTAATAAAGAGAAACGCAAAGTGCTCCACTTAGGAAGGAACAATCAGTTCCATACATACAAGATGGGAAGCGACTGTCTAGGAAGGAGCATGGCAGAAAGGGATCTAGGGGTCATAGTGGACCACAAGTTGAATATGAGTCAACAGTGTGACGCTGTTGCAAAAAAAGCAAATATGATTCTAGGTTGTATCAACAGGTGTGTTGTAAGCAAAACTCATGAAGTCATTCTGCCGCTCTACTCTGCACTAGTTAGGCCTCAGCTGGAGTACTGTGTCCAGTTCTGGGCACCACATTTCAAGAAAGATGTGGAGAAATTGGAAAGGGTACAGAGAAGAGCGACAGGAATGATTAAAGGTTTAGAGAACATGACCTATGAAGCCAGGCTTCATGAACTGGGCTTGTTTAGTTTGGAAAAAAGAAGATTAAGGGGGGACATGATAGCAGTTTTCAAATATCTAAAAGGGTGTCACAAGGAGGAAGGAGAAAATTTGTTCCTCTTGGTTTCTGAGGACAGGACAAGGAGTAATGGGCTTAAAGTGCAGCAGGGGAGGTTTAGATTGGACATTAGGAAAAAATTCCTAACTGTCAGGGTGGTCAAATATTGGAATAAATTGCCAAGGGAGGTGGTGGAATCTCCCTCTCTGGAGATATTTAAGAACAGGTTAGAGAGACATCTGTCAGGGATGGTGTAGACGGAGCTTGAGCCTGCCTTGAGGGCGAGGGGCTGGACTCGATGACCTCTCGAGGTCCCTTCCAGTCCTATTATTCTATGATTCTAAGGCACTGAGAGAGCCAAAAAGCAGATAAAGCCTTCCCAGCCACCCTGGAACCTGCATGAACCATAGTAAGAATTTCTGCTAGCTTGGGGGGTAGAAAAGGGAAGAGGTGAGGCCAACACAACCCCAGCATTCAGTGGTGCATCTACCTCTGCTGTGTATAGACACTGCATTTCTGTGCCTACCACATGCACTCCCCGTGTACTGAGGTAACCTTTACCGACAAAGAACACGGAGCTCAGATGGTTTTGGATGATTGCTCACAGATGCTGTTGCTGGAATAATATCAATATCTTTGGGTTGAACAACGGATTTCAGAGTGAAGTTCTGTAAAATCGCCGTGAGTATCAAAAAGAGCTCCATGCGAGCCAGGCCCTCTCCCATGCAGTTCCGTTTCCCTGCACAGAAAAGGAATTTTGAGATCACGTGGGAGATCTTTCTTTGCAGCACATTTTAAATACAGTTGTTATGGAAGCAACAGCTCAGGATTAAGGTTAGACACACACAGAGATTGAAGATAATAGCCCTCCCCTCATAGATCTTGAAGGTATGAAAGAAGATCAGAGCAATTGTAACCAGTGAGCCTAGAAAGACACCAAAAGTAACTAAATCCAATTCATAGCATGTAGGGGATAAAAGAATGATGAGGAATAGTCAAGCCAGTGTGAATTTGTGAGGAATAAATCAAGTCAATTCAGACCAAAAGACTTCTACAAGAGGATTAGTGGCCTAGCAGAGAGAGGCCCTTACAAACTAGGAGCATGTAGTCTAGATGAAATTACTACAGGCAGTCCCCAAGTTACACGGATCCGACTTATGTTGGATCCGCAGTTACGAACGGGGCTTTTCTCGCCCCGGAGGACGGGAGCGGCGGGACGCCCAGATGCGCCGTGGTCCGCCGCCCCCGTCCTCCGGGGCGAGAAAAGCTGCTCCCCGTCTCCGTGGTCTGCAGGGAGACTGGGAGCAAAGCCTTGGAGCACGCCCGCAGCGGGACAGCCCGGGCGCGTTTGAGCTGTCCCCCTGCGGGCGTGCTCCGCAGCCTTGCCTCCCATCTCCCGACCAGCAGACCAGGGAGACGGGGAGCAAAGCCACGGAGCACGCCCGCAGCGGGACAGCCCAAGTGCGCCCGGGCTATCCCGCTGCCCGCGTGCTCTGTGGCTTTGCTCCGCGTCTCCCAGGTCAGCAGACCAGGGAGACGGAGCAAAGCCGTGGAGGACTTGGGCGGTCCCGCCACCCCCGTCTCCCTGGTCTGCTGGGGGGGGGTGCAGCTAGTGCCCCCCCCAGCAGACCAGGCTTTTCTTGCCTACCCCTGGGGTAGAGCAGCTGGGGGCTGCCGGGTTGGTCCCGCAGCACCGCTCCGGACCAACCCAGCAGCACCCTAGCTGCTCTGCCCCAGGCATCCTGATTCAGCCGCTACTGGCTGAAACTGACCAGTAGCGGCTGAATCAGGACGCCTGGGGCAGAGCAGCTGGGGTGCTGCTGGGTTGCTCCAGTAGCGCAGAGGAGCCGCGCTACTGGACCAACCCAGCAGCACCCCAGCTGCTCTGCCCCAGGCGTCCCCAAGTCAGCCGCTGCTGAAACTGACCAGCGGCTGACTACAGGAAGCCCGAGGCAGAGTTGCTCTGCCCCAGGCTTCCTGGAATCAGCCGCTGATCAGTTTGAGCAGCAGCTGACTTGGGGACGCCTGGGTTTCTTAAGTTGAATCTGTATGTAAGTCAGAACTGGCGTCCAGATTCAGCCGCGGTTGAAACTGATCAGTTTCAGCAGCGGCTGATGCCAGTTCTGACTTACATACAGATTCAACTTAAGAACAAACCTACAGTCCCTATCTTGTACGTAACCCGGGGACTGCCTGTATTAGATGGCTGGACAAGAATTAACGGGTTTATTCTGCAATCGGGGATATTTAGGTTAGAGACTAGAGAGGAAAATTAAAAATAGGGCTAGACAACCTCTAGAACAGGCTTGCCATAGAGGCTGACAAACGCCAGTGAGGGATGGTTGATATTAACATGGTCCCACATGACTATGCAACTGGCTACTATAGATTTGGTATTCCCTTCGATGTTAGCTTTGTCTGCTCCTTTCACCACGGCTTAATTTACACCTGACAGACACCACACAAAGCAAGACAGGAAGTTTTCAGGCCATGTGTAGAGAAGGGAGTGTATTTCTATCCCAAACATCCCTTCAGACCAATGAGCGGGAAGAGACAATGGTGCAAAGACTGGTAGCTGCTTTGCTAGTGTGACAGACCCTTCCTCATGAGCCACCCGAAACACTGCGCACAAACCAGTCTGAGAACAACCAGGGAAAGTTAGGAGACAGGCTGGGATCTGAAACAAAACCAGCTTCTTTTACCTGCAGAAAACGGCATGAAGAAATTACTTTTCTTAAAGGCACCATTTTCGTCCAGGAAGTGTCCCGGGTTGAATTGCTCTGGGTTTGGAAATTCCCTGCTGTCATATAGAACTGACTTCAGTGAAAGGAATATCGTGGTGCCCTGAATTAGCAAAAGCAGAAAAAAGAGTTAAGGCAGAAACTCGCCAAAAGAGAGAAGCCTCCAAAATTCACACGACTGTGGGACTGATCTTTGTTTTTCTTCATTTTCGTGAATCCCCTCAGCTTCATGCTTTCAACCAAAGCAGAAATAACATCTCATGAGCAGAGCGAATCCCAGTATCCTGTCTTCCGACCACGGCCAATGCCAGGTGCCCCACGGGGAATGAACAAAAGAAGTAATGATGAGGTAATCCCTTTCCTGTCACGCAATCCCAGCATCTGACAGAGGCTGAGGACACCATTCCAACCCATCCTGTCTAATCCCATTGATGGTCCTGATTTCCATGACTGCTGCTGCGCAGAGGGATATTTTCAGAGAACTATCCACAGTGACTCCAAGATCTCTCTCTTGAGTAGTTGTAGCTAGATTAGTTAAATCAGCAACACACCCCACATGTGAGAGAGAAGCAAAGGTATGGAGGGTTCACAGTCTTCGTGCGCACCATTACTAAATTCATTCTCTAGTCCACATTGAGATGTAGGAGCTGGGCTATGAGACCCCCTGGAAGGAAGGCAAAGTCTGAACGCTTCCAACTCCTGTTCTACTCTAGGCACAGACTGAGAGGGACTCAACAACACCTGGACCATGACTGATAAATCAGTAAACACACCCACTGCACCAACCATACTGAAGGAATAATTTGAAATTAAACAGAGAGAAGAGTGAACAAACTTGGCCTTTCACACGCACACGTTCAGAACTGACCTTGGGAATCACGTACTGCCTGAGATGAACATCTCTAGCCACAGCACGCGGGACACCTATAGGTGCAAGTGCAAGGAATCTCTGGATTTCATGTACCACGGCATTTGTGTAGGGCATCTGGCCTCGATCCGCCAAGCTGGGGCTTCGTCTTCGGCCAATCACCCGGTCAATCTCTTCGTGAACTTTCGCTGTAACCAGATGAGTGAGGTTTAACAGTAACGGTAAATTCCCACAGATTTGCCCTCCACTGTGTCACCCCCCTCCTGTCTGGGCATAGTCTCGAGCACTGGCCGAGCTTTGAGTTCCACAATCCTGACACCGGCAAGCTGATTACATCTGAGATACGATGACTTTGCCAGTCCACTCCACCTGCAGTGCGTAGGTGCCTGTTACTCTCAGAACAGGCACAGCCTGGCCAGTGTCAGCAGAGGCTGCCTCCACTTTACAGCCCACCCCTGCCTGGGAGCATCAACTCTGGTCTGGATCTGAGAGTGGAATTCACTCCCAACGGGCCAGTCAGCCCTTGGGCCCTTTGCTCAGATGGTCAATACAGGCACAAGACTGACTGTTGCAATGGGGCTCTTCCGATGAGAACTCCTGCCTGCAGGGGTCTGGGGCAGGAAACCCCCCTTCTCCCCCGGATCCATCTACAGTTCACTTCACTTAAAACAATGAATCATCACCACGTGGTAGCAACATGGGTCTCTGCCAGGCCAGTCAAGAGGTGATCTGGTAGCTCAAGGGGACACACTGTGTATCCATTTACTACTCCAGGCATTCCTCACATCTCCCCCACAAAGCTCAGCAACTTTCTTTCAGTGATTCCCTTTGACATTCCAGTTGATCCTGATGGAACTCTGAGGTCATTATTTTACTGCTTCTCAACCCCAAAGAACATCCTTTCTTCTGTAAATATTGTGTCGCCATTCTTTTGCTCCTGAAAAACAATTTGGGGAAGGCGTTTCAGGTTTGAATGTAAAGCTGTAAGAAATATTCTTATCAGGCCATAAAATAGTTATCTACCCATTAGGCAACCAAACTGCTGTCATTATAAAAACCTCAAATAAATGGCCCATAGCACCACCGATTACAGCAGCATTACTGCAGTACTTGGGCCTTTTCAATATAACAGCTGATTTTTACAAGAGCCGCTGCTCTTGTACATTTCAAAGCAGGAATGCGGAAGTGCCTATCGACTAGTTGAGTAGACGACAGAAATTTCATCCACTACCTGACAAGTCAATTTACCAACATTTAACATCCTTACCACACTGCTGGGAAAGAGCTGCTGCCCTCACTTACCTCTTTGATTTTGATGAGGAGAGCATCGATGAAGTCCCGAGGGCAAGTGGGATCCAGAGACGCTTTATGTGTGTTCACTCTCTCCCCAACAAATCTTCTTAACTCCTCAAAAATTTCAAATACCCTTTGGTGAGGTCCAGGAACGTAATCCATGAGCGTTGGAAAAAAATTGTACAGCTATAAAGATTGAAAGAAAAACACGGGTTGATTTATCTGGACTCAAGAGACAAGGACAGTCTCAAAGACACAACTACAGCCATACAATTAAATACTTCTAGGGAGCCTTCCAATCAAAATCAAGATTCAACAGAACATTGCAAGTTCTAAGTAAGACTGTATAATACAGATAAAAATTCCCCAGAAAAACTGCACTGAGGTTTAGTTATGTCACCTAAGACATACTCCATTTTTTCCAACAAATCACACATTCTTCTCCTGAAGAAAAAACCCACGGAAATGCCTAGCCTTCCCTCCTGCCACAGATTTTCTTAGGTAGCAATCCACCATTAGGAACTCTAAAAGGAAAATATGCATTCAACTTCCTGAAGCGGAAGTTGCAGGGCCAGACTGTCTGTTATTGTATCTTCATTAATTTTATCTGAATCACATCAGCAGGACGTTTGGCCTTTCACTGTGCATTTGGGGAGGGTCTCAGAAAAGGGGAGCACGCTTATGGGGTGGGTATGAAATGGAAGCGAAAGGAAGTTTGCTTTGGAGATGGGGAATGCGATTACATTCACATAGCACACTTCAAAAGCGCTAGGGCATGTGAATTAAGACTGGTGTTGGTATCACTGTATTGATTGGAGATTTCCCTGATTTGTCCCAATTGTGTTGTCACAGAACATCCTTGAGCAAATTGAATTCTGGCTAATGACTTGTTTTGTGAGGGAAATTAAACATCCCCGAGAAAGAAGTTGGAAGGTCAGTCTGGTAGTAGCAGCAGCACATTGAGAAGAAGGGGACCATTATGGGGAATCTCATATAACAATTTTTTAGGGAAAATGAATAAAGAAAGAATGCGAAATCCCCTCCCTATTACAGTCAAGAAGACCAGAACAAATCCCTCAACATACCGCTGCCCGGGAAGATTGCTGGAGTTTGCTAATCTCCAATATGAGGCCAATCAAAGAAACAAAGTTCTTATCTTCATAGTCAAACCGGTCCCCGAAGACGATGGAGCAGATGACGTTGGAGACGACGTGGGTGAGGAGGAGGTTGGGGTCAAAGGACCGCTCTGGAGGGAACCAAAACTAAAAGGAGTCAGTTTTACAGAAAGGACTTCTCCTTCCACACTAGAGTCAGTGGCAGCACTGGGATACTGGGGGGCTCACAGCAATATGCCCTGCGGAGAGGGACATAGGGGGGTTAGGGCTGCCCGTCCCCACACTTTCCTCTCACACACGCCATGAAACCAGCACTTCCCACCTTTTCCTTGGCAATCCGGCTGCAGTGTGTTTGCCGTGTGGCTCCCTACCTGGCCCGTTTTGGTCTGACAAAGGGCCATCAGTCCCTGAGCGATACCCTCCTGTCTGGTCTGGAGCCCATTTCACAGAATGGATCCCGCTTGGTCAGGTGCGCAGACAGATGGGGGCAAAGTGGGCAGCTACCCCAGGGCACAGCGATTTGGAAGAATCCAGGGTGCTCAGACACCACTACAGTGGCAATGGCTGAGGCTGGATCCCAGAGCCTTGAGACCAGCCCTGGAGAGCCAGGCGGGGTGCACCGGGTGGTTTTGAAGAGCTATCCGGGGGATGACAGCATCAGGCCCTGTCGCACGCGGACTGGCAAAGTGCTCAGCTGCCCTGAGACCCATTCACAGCGGGGACTGCCCAGTGGCTAGGTACCATCATCATCAGCTAGCACCAGGTGGAGTCGCTCTCGCTTTACCTTGCTGACACCTGGGGATGTGTGAAGACCCCCCCACCTATTTCCCAAGTTCTCAAACAGCTGCTGGAGATAGATGCTCAGTGTCAGATGGACAGAGAAAAGATCACCAGGGAAAAATCCTAGAGGAAGGGGAAGCAGTCACTGGTGGGCCAGGCATGGAAATAAATTAATGGAGATGCCTATCTCCTAGAACTGAAAGGGACCTCGAAAGGTCATTGAGTCCAGTCCCCTGCCCTCATGGCAGGACCAAGCACCATCCCTGACAAATTTTTGCCTTAAATCGCCAAAATGGCCTCTGCAAGGATTGAACTCACAAGCCTGGGTTTAGCAGGCTAATGCTCAAACCATTGAGCTATCCCTCCCCTTAGTGGCAGACACACCTGGACCAAAGACATGGAATAACACAAGACGGGCACATGAGAACAGCCAACAAGGGAACAAGCATCCTTTATGAAGCCCTGCCTATGTCCACAGGGGTTTCAAACATTCCCAAGGAGCCCTTCACTCTAGAAATTTGGTGCCAAGCGTGTGTCAGACGTGGAGCAGGGAAGAAAACGAGAATTAGCAAACAATAGGAATAGGTGGCTTGTGAACCCAGCACACTGGAACTAACCCGCTCTAATGCAGCTCACTGTGTCAGTGTCTACACACTCTAGACAAGCATCATGCCTTTGCGCTTTGGTCACACATCACTGGGGACAAATGTGACAAAGAAACAACCACAAGGGGTCATCTCTGACACCTTTCACCCATCCTTTCCTATGACGTCACTACAGCCTGCTGTCGGGGCAGCTCATGGCTTCCGTTATGTTAGAACCAAACTAATAACGTCATGAAAAGCAAACACAAGAGTTGTCTTTCTGCTCAGTGTTCAGTGGACAAAGAACAATCCCCACCGTGCGTGCTTCTGAGTCTTTCCACCAGAAAATGGGTTTCCTCCTGGATCCACTCCTCAATGCTTTTCTTCCCCATCCCAAAGTCTTTCAGGGTCATAAGGGCAAATCGCCGGAGCTGCTTCCACTGCTCCCCGTTGGCGAAAGCGATACCTGGAAACAGGGAGAGAACAGGCCTGAAAGGAGGGAGGCCCGACGCTATCTGCCTGTTTCGCAAACATGCAAACGTGGCTGAGCCAAAGGTTCAACTTCACCGATACTGTGTCTGTGATCTCCCATTTTTACTACTTATTAACAAAACTCTGGCACGTTCCCCTCTCTTTTCTTAGCTGTGTTCTCACCATACAAAGAATATCAGTTCTATATGTCGACGTTCTTCCCAATGTACCTGATCCTTTGGTAGCTTTCTCAAATAGCGGCATTCTTCCTCTTCTGCTGAACTCCTCCCCGAGATCAACCAGAGCCTCCTTCACAATCTCATATCCATGCAGCACCACAACCGGCTCGGAGCCCAAGTAGATTGTGAAAATCGAGCCGTACGTTCTACTGAGCTGTAACAATGGAACAAAAAGGCCAACATGTGTTGACTTAGACCCACTTCTGAAAGGGTAAGAATGCGGGGGGAGTAGATGAAATTATACAAGCCCTTTCCTGCCACTCAGCTAATACTAGCCAATTCTGACCACTGGCCAGAATTTGGCCGTTTCAGCCACGATCCTCCAGGGTATTTAGGAGTTTCACTTCACTGATTTCAATGAGAGTTAGGCACCCACATGCCTTGGAGGTTTGGGACTCCCTGACATTTCAGTGCATCATGTTGCTTAACGTATGTATTTTAAAGACGGTTTCCCCATCGATATGTGTTTGTGTCTGTGTGATCCCAGGATAATTCTGTCTGTGTTACAATTATAAGAGCCCCTTGCATTAATATGGGGACTTTTAATAGTGATCTTGAGCGCTATGTAAAAATGACCCTTCAAACTCCACAGAAATGCTGTCTGCATTTATTCAGTCATGTCAGCTGGTTCTATGCTGAGCTGCAGTCTCTGCCTTACTCCGTATTGTGATGCAGGCAAATGTCATTTACGGATGGGAAATGAAGGCAGAGAGAGGTTATGTGACTTGCCCAAGGGCACACCTGGAGTCTGTGGCAGAGGTAGAGACAGAACTGAAGGCCCACGAATGCCAGTTCCTTACTTAACACTCTAGACCTCTGAGCCCAGCCTACGATAACTTGTAAATAGGGCAGCGCCGCTGTGGAGGCACTCTGGGTTACCCCTGACTAAGACACTCTCCTCTCTCACAAGCAGTGGATTATCCCAAACCATTTATATCTGCAATCCAAGACTGATTTCAAATTTGAGCCGACATGGCACTGCCACCAGGCTAGGCTTGAGTTAGGCTGAGCTAAATGTCTGCTACCAATCCAGCAACGGATACCAAAAGAACACCCTTACCTCTTCCATATGCTGGGGCAAACTTTTCTTACTCAGCTGCAGCATGTTCCCAATGAGGGGAAAAGCAACGGGGCCGGGTGGCAGGTTCCCACTTCCAGGCGTCTTTCTCCACATGAAGAGGAAGAGAAGGCAAGAGACACAAATGACCAGGAAAGCAGTGCTTGCTCCCTGCGGTTCCATTGTCGGGTGTAGCAATGGTTCTGGGGGCTAACGGATTATTTGTATTTCAGACGTCTCCCTTTTTATATTCTGCACAGCAAAGGTGGGTGCAAGGAATTGGCCAATAGGCGCACTCAGTTCTACGGTGGTAACGAGATAAGCGCCAGACTAACAAAGATGACCAGAGTTGTGCAACTAGGAACGAAGTCCTAACTAGGAATAGTTAAGGGGGCTAACAAAGATTACTTTGTATTTCAAATGTCTCCCTTTTTATATTCTATGCAGACCAAGTGGATGCAACCAATTAGCCAATAGGAGCTCTTTGTACCTCTGCTTTGAAGAGATAAGTTCTAGATGAACAAAGGTGACTTGAGTATGATACTAGGAATGAAGTCCTTTGAACCTTTAATAATATCTCATCTCCCTTTCCCCTTCTGTACTGATTGATGGGGCATGACATTTAATCCTATACAGAATCACTGCACAGTTGCCTAAACTATCATGAAATGACTCGCTCTCACCATCCATGTGGTTAAATATTTCTCAGAGGTGTGGGTGCCAGCTGGAACATGAAATGTGCGGGATGAAGATTCCTTTTCATCTTGTGCTCCAAGATTTAGTCTATGGATAATGGAGCAAGTAATTAAGGAATTCATCTGCAAACACTTGGAAGATAACAAGGTGATAGGGAACAGCCAGCATGGATGTGTAAAGAACAAATCATGTCAAACCAATCTGATAGCTTTCTTTAATAGGATAACAAGTCTTGTGCATAAGGGAGAAGAGGTGGATGTGGTATATCTAGGGTTTAGTACAGCATTTGATACAGTCTCACATGATATTCTTATCAATAAACTAGGCAAATATAACTTACCTGGGGCTACTATAGGGTGAGTGCATAACTGGCTGGATAACCATTCTCAGAGAGTAGTTATTAACAGTTCACAAACCCGCTGGAAAGGAACAACAAGTGGGGTTCTGCAGGGGTCTGTTTTGGGACCAGCTCTGTTCAATATCTTTTTCAATTGTTTAGATATCGGCATAGAGAGTACGCTTAGAAAGTTTGCAGATGATACCAAGCTGGGAGGGGTTGCAACTGCTTTGGAGGATAGGGTCATAATTCAAAATGATCTGGACAAATTGGAGGTAAACAGGATGAAGTTTAATAAGGACAAATGCAAAGTGCTCCACTTAGGAAGGAATAATCAGTTTCACACATACAGAATGGGAAGCGACTGTCTGGGAAGGAGTAAGGCAGAAAGGGATCTAGGGGTTATAGCGGACCACAAACTAAATATGCGTCGACAGTGTGACGCTGTTGCAAAAAAAAAAAGCAAACATGATTCTGGGATGCATTAACAGGCGTGTTGTGAGCAAGACACAAGAAGTCATTCTTCCGCTCTACTCTGCACTAATTAGGCCTCAGTTGGAGTACGGTGTGCAGTTCTGGGCACCACATTTCAAGAAAGAGGTGGAGAAATTGGAGAAGGTCCAGAGAAGAGCAACAAGAATGATGAAAGGTCTAGAGAACATGACCTACGAAGGAAAACACAAAGAATTGGGCTTGTTTAGTTTGGAAAAGAGAAGATTGAGAGGTGACATGATAGTGGTTTTCAGGTATCTAAAAGGGTGTCACAAGGAGGAGGGAGAAAAATTGTTCTTCCTGACTTCTAAGGATAGAAGCAGCAGCAATGGGCTTAAACTGCAGCAAGGGAGGTTTAGTTTGGACATTGGGAAAAAGTTCCTGTCAGGCTGGTCAAACATGGGAGTAAATTGCCTATGGAAGTGGTGGAATCTCCATCTCTGGAGATATTTAAGAGTAGGTTAGATTGACATCTATCAGGGATGGTGTAAATAGTACTGGGTCCTGCCATGAGGGCAGGGGACTGGTCTCAATGACCTCTCGAGGTGCTTTCCAGTCCTACTATTCTATGATGATGATAAGCTGACACTTGAGAAAAACTTGACACAACAAGCTAAGGTCATTTTTAATATGGTCAATTTCTTACCATCCAATTGTGTAAAGTTGAAAGCCCATGTCCTCATAGTGGGGATAAATCAAATGTAGTTGGAAGTAGCAAATCCATGTAGGAAGCCTACCATCCACTCAGAGAGCAATGCACCATGGGTAGCTTTGCATGCTGGGCTATGCTCATAGTGCACGCTGTGACCAAAGCTGTGCGGAGGCTGGCTATTGGCTCATGCCTCCAGCATCCCATAATACACTCACCTCGTCCCTCTGCCCCGCAGTGTGATAAAAGGGAGGCAGTGTGTTCATGCTTTTAGGGGGTCTCCTTGTCTTCACAGTCGTCAGGAAGACGAGCCTGGAGCCCGGTTTGCCACAGCCATCGTGAGGCTGATGTGTGTGTCGTGGGACTTTGAAGGATGCGGTGCTTGGACAGCATACGCCAGGCCATCTAAAAGGAAGAGGATTAGGAGAAAGCTGAGGGTGGCATGGAGGACCTGCACAGCCACCATTCAATCCTCTGGACACAGTGCAATGCCGGTCCTGGCGCCGTGAAACCCACTCTGGCTATGGAGAAGCGTGTGGCAATTGCCCCTTGGAAGCGTGCAGCGCCAGACAGCTTCCGATCAGCGGCCAATCAGTTCGGAGCAAGGAAATCTACAGTGGGGCCTGCTGATGCACAAGTAGCCCAGGTGATCGATGCCCTTGTGCTACAGAGGGTTGGGATTCTGGGAACTGTGGACACCATAGTGCGCGGCTTTGCTGTGGTGGGGCTCCCTAACTGCCGTGGGACCCTACGTGGAGCGCACCTCCCCATCTTCACCCTTGAGCACCTTGCCCATGGCTCTTGAACCTGTACACGGGCGGCCCAGACACCAGCCTGGAGGAGTTCAACAACAGGCTGCGTGAGGGCAGGATGGTGGTCGAACGTGCATTTGGACGTTTAAAGGGAAGGCTCAGGAGTCTCCTGATTCGGCCTTGATTTCAGCAAAGGCAACATGTCCCTTGTGGTGGCAGGGTGTTGTACGCTCCATAATCTCAGAGAGAGCCAGGGGAAACTTATCTGTCAGCGTACGGGGCTGAGGCAGAGCGCCTCACCAGAGAACTTGAGCAGGCAGACACCAGCTCGATAAGAAGAGCACAGCGAAGGGTAGGGAAAATCAGAGAGGCTTTGAAGCCAGTATTTTGAGCCTCTTCCACGTGGCTCTCCACAAGTTGCCTCTGCATTCCTTGTGTTTGCCTTTCATCCCCCACCCAGCCCTGCAGTTCAACCAATAAAGAGACCATTGTTCAAAGAACGGGAGGTTTTATTTGGGGGCAGCAGCAGGGGAAGGAAAGAATTGGGAACCAGAACGGGGAGGAGGGCTCAGGAACGTGAATGCCCCAAACTAATCCATCTTTCTCTAAGTAACAAATTTACACAAAGAAAGTTCAAAGGACGTTTGGCCACTTTCTCAATGAAAGAGAGAATATGCGCACCAATTGCACCCACAGGTAATAATTATTTACACTGGGCTTGACAAAAGTAGTACAAATAGTAGACAAAAGTGACCGGATTAAGTAAAACCATAGGATTTAAGTGTTTGCAAGTGAAAACAGACAGATCAAAGGAAGCTACCGAATAAAAATAAAAAGACACTCACAGCTAGTTCTAATGCATCATAGCGCACTGCAAACTGACCCTGGCTGCCAAATGAGAGTGGGGGGCTGCAGAGAAGGGTTGGGCATGCGAACGGTTTGGGTTCTTCATTCAGACCCTGCTTCCCTGTGTTAACACTGCGCTTCCTTTTAATGGCATGAAAGAACAGGGCAGGGAGAACTCTAGTTCTAGCCAAGCCACAGAAAACTCTGCAAGATGTTGAGCCCCAAGTGTTGTATCATCGCGATTGGGTGATTAGCGCTCAAGGGCCAGACACTGTTACCAACTCTTGGTCAATGACAAAGTTTCCATAATTGTCAACTGCACCAAAGCTGACCTGAGAATTCATGCGGCGTCTGTTCCCAGCTGTGCCTGTCTGAGGACACCCCACGATCACGGCACGTGGCTTTGCGAGTCAATGGACGGTTACTTTTGATATTATATTTTATTTTTTAAATCACCGTTATATAAAAATCCAGCAATTATCTGGTTCAAGACAACGAGCTCATTTCTGTCACCGAGGACTTGAATCCAGAATCAACGACAGTCAGATTCATGCCCAAGCCCAGGTCGTTTAGCATGGGCAGTGGGGGAAGCTGCCGCCTGTGGAGCCTGGCTAACGCTGCAGCAGGTGTTTTCTGCACATGGCCCCACCCAGACTCCACCCTTGCTTCTGTGTGTGTGCAACTGACTGTTCCTTCCTAAGTGGAGCACTTTGCATTTCTCTTTATTGATCTTTACCTATTTACCTCAGACCATTTCTCCAGTTTGTCCAGATCATTTTGATTATGACCCTGTCTTCAAGAGCACTTGCAAGCTCCCTGGGTTGGGATCATCTGCAAACTGTCTAAGCGTTCTCTCTATGCCATCACCTAAGTGGTTGATGAAGCTATTGATCAGAACCGGTTCCAAAACTGATCCTTGCACAACCCCACTCATTATGCCCTTCCAGCATGGCTGCGAATCATTGATAACGACTCACTAAGAGTGGTTATCCAACCGGTTAAGCAACCACCTTATGGTACCCCCATTGACACTGTATTGCCCTAGTTTATTATTAAGAAGATCATGCGCGACTGTATTAGGTGCTTTTCTTATGTCTAAGTACAGCACATCTACTGCTTCCCCCTTATCCTCAAGGCTTGTTATTCAGACAATTTAGCTTCCTTAGCAGCTGGGAGGGGTGCCCAGCAGCCATGCAGAGAGAGAGGATCAGTGAGGGGCCCAGTGGCTAGGGAGCTCTGTAGGGAGGAGGGGAAGGAACCTGCAAAGGAAGCAGCACAGCACCCGGGCTCTCCAGAGGGTGGGGTTGGGCGTGTTCCAGCATCTCCTGCTGGAGAAAAGTGCAGCAGCTGGAAGTGACTGAGTGAACTTGAGCTTTTATATTCCATGCAGGTTCTGGGGCTCCCCACATTCACTGGTACGGCTACGGGACGTCCAAGGCACCGAGGGAGCCAAAAAACCAGATAAAGCCTTCCCAGCCACCCTGGAACCTGCATGAACTATAATACAAATTTCTGCAAGCGTGGAGGATGGGGAAGGGAAGAGGTGAGGCCAGCATGACCTCAGCATTCAGTGGTGCATCTACCTCTGCTGTGAACAGACACTGCATTTCTATGCCTTCCAGATGCACTCCCCGTGTACTGAGGTAACCTTTACCGACAAAGTACACGGAGCTGATATGGTTTTGGATGATTGCCCACAGATGATGATGCTGGAATAATATCAATATCTTTGGGTTCAACAATTGGTTTCAGGGTGAAGTTCTGTAAAATCGCCGTGAGTATCAAAAAGAACTCCATGCGAGCCAGGCCCTCTCCCAAGCAAATCCGTTTCCCTGCAAGGAAACGAAATTTTGAGTTGAGGCAGGAGATCTTTCTTTGCAGCACATTTTAAATACAGTTGTTATGGAAGCAACAGCTCCGGGTTAAGGTTAGATGCACACAGAGATTGAAGATACTGGCCGTTCCCTCAGAGATCTTGAAGGTGTGAA
The DNA here is from genome assembly GCF_049634645.1 of Pelodiscus sinensis. Classification (NCBI taxonomy): domain Eukaryota; kingdom Metazoa; phylum Chordata; order Testudines; family Trionychidae; genus Pelodiscus; species Pelodiscus sinensis. Next base: position 2,040,062 of record NC_134718.1, on the reverse strand, counting down.
AGAAGATCAGAGCAACTGTAACCAGTCAGCCTAGAAAGACACCAAAACTAACTAAATCCAATTCAAGGTATGTAGGTGATAAAAGATTGATGAGGAAAAGCCAAGCCGGTGTGGATTTGTGAAGAACAAATCAAGCCAATTCAGACCAAAGGACTTCTACAACAGGGTTAGCAGCCTAGCGGAGAGAGGTCCCTACAAACTAGGAGAATGTGGTCTAGATGAAGTTACTATTCGATGGTTGACCTTTCAGTTGTTGAAAAAGTACCTATCTATAGTTTGTTGCAGAGTGGTTGATATTTTCATGAATGACTCGGTTAATAGAATTCAGTGTGAGTCTCATATTTGTATAACTATTCCATGAGCTGTAGCGGCAAAGCAGTGGTACTGCTGAAAGGGATTAAGGGGTGGATCACACATTAAATAGACCTAAAGCGTGTGATTTAGTTGCAGAAAAGGCTAAAAACATTCTGGGATGTATTAGAGGGCGTGGGTTATGCAAGGCACGGCAGGGCATTCTCCTGCTTTGCTCAGCACTGGTGAGGTCTCCACTGGAGCAGCCTGTCCCATTCTGAGCTCCTCGCTATAGCAATCGTGGATACATTGGAGAGATTTCAGAGTAACACAACAAAATGAATCATGCTTGAAGGTTTACAAAAGCTGATCCCCAGACCAGTGTGGTCATCAGACACGATGACAGACCAGAGATACAGTAAAGAGACTTCAGAGGACGGGAATTAATTGTTCTCCTTTTCCCCCTGATGGTAGGACAAGAATTAATGGGTTTACTCTGCAATCGGGGAGATTTAGGTTAGAGATTAGAGAGGAAAATTAAAAATAGGGCTAGACAACCTCTAGAACAGGCTTGCCAAGGAGGCTGTGGAATTCCTGTCACTGGAAGGTTTTAAGAAGAGGCTGACAAACACCAGTGAGGGATGGTCGATATTTACATGGTCCCACATGACTACAAAACTGGCTACTCTAGATTTGGTATTCCCTTCGATGTTAGCTTTGTCTGCACCTTTCACCACGGATTAATTTACACCAGACAGACAGCACACAAAGAAAGACTAGAAGTTTTCAGGTGACGTGAAGCAAAGGGAGTGTATGCCTAGTCCAAACACTTCCTTCAGACCAATAAGCAGGAAGAGACAGTGGCGCAAAGACTGATAGCTGCTTTGCTAGTGTGACAGATCCTTCCTCATGAGCCACCCAAAACGCTGCGCACAAACCAGTCTGAGAACAACCAGGGAAAGTTAGGAGACAGGCCGGGATCTGAAACAAAAGCAGCTTCTTTTACCTGCAGAAAACGGCATGAAGAAATCGCTTTTCTTAAAGGCACCATTTTCGTCCAGGAAGTGTCCTGGGTTGAATTGCTCTGGGTTTGGAAATTCCCTGCTGTCATATAGAACTGACTTCAGGACAGGGAATATCGTGGTGCCCTGAATTAGCAAAAGCAGAAAAAAGATTTCAGGTGAAAATTCGCCAAAAGAGAGAAGCCTTCAAAATTCACTTGACCATTGGGCTGATCTTTGTTTTTCTTCATTTTTGTGAATCCCCTCAACTTCATGCTTTCAAACAAAGCAGAAATAACATCTCATGAGCAGAGCGAATTCCGCTGAAGTGCAGTCCACACTTGACACTACTCACTGACAGAGATGGGATACACGGGGTGTCTTTGGACAGGTCATTTTCAGTCTCAGATCCCTTGTTACTGCGTTTGTAAATTGGGGATAACCATAGTACAGTCTCTGTGTAAAGTGCCGTAACATAGAGGAGATAATTTTTTCCTATTACTCAGTGTATCTGACCTAAGAACATAAGAACAGCCACACTGAGCCAGACAAAAGGTTCATCTAGCCCAGTATCTGTCTTCCGACCACGGCCAATGCCAGATGCCCCACGGGGAATGAACAGAAGGAGGAATGATCAAGAAATCCCTTTCCTGTCACCCATTCCCACCTGGTCTAAATGCACTGATGGTCCTGATTTCCATGAATCTATCTAGTTCTTTTTTGAACCCTGTTAAACTCCTGGTCTTCACAACATCCCCTAGCAACTTGTTCTTCAGGTTGACTGCGCGCTGTGTGTTTGTTTTCAACCTGCTACCTATTAATTTCATTTGGTGAGCCCTAGTTCTTATGCTGTGGGACTAGGTAAATAACTTTTCCTTATTCTCTTTTTCCGCACAAGTCATAATTGTATAGACCTCTATCATATCCTGCCTTAGTCAACTCTTTACTAAACTGGAAAGTCCCAGTCTTTTTAATCTCCAAACCCCTCATCATGTTACCTTTTTAAAAACATTTTCCAAAGTCAATATATTCTGTTTAGATGAGGCAGCTACATCTAAATGCAGTATTCAAGATGTCGGCGCACTATGGTCACATACAGAGGCAATAAGATATTCTCTGTCTTAGTCTCTACCCCTTAGTTAATGATTCCTGACATTCTGTTTGCTTATTGACTGCTGCTGCGCAGAGGGATATTTTCAGAGAACTATCAACAATGACTCCAAGATCTCTCTCTTGAGTAGTTGTAGCTAGATTAGTTAAATCAGCAACATACCCCACAAATGAGAGAGAAGCTGCATTAAAGGAATTAGTCAGAGGAAGGTCTATGAGCCTTCCTTCCTACAAAGGAAATCAAAGTAGATGATCACAGTGGAGAGTTTGGGAGGGTTTTTTGTTGTTGCTTGCTTTGGAAAACCTGAACACTTCCAACGTCTGTTCTTCTTTAGGTAGAGACTGAGAGAGACTCAACAATACCTGGACCATGACTGATAAATCAGTAAACACACCCACCGCACCAATCACGTTGAAGGAATAATTTGAAATTAAACAGAGAGAAGAGTAAACAAACTTGACCTTTAACACGCAGGCATTCGGAACTGACCTTGGGAATCACGTACTGCCTGAGATGAACATCTCTAGCCACAGCATGTGGGAAACCTATAGGCGCAAGTGCAAGGAATCTCTGGATTTCATGTATCACGGCATCTGTGTAGGGCATCTTGCTTCGATCTGCCATGCCGGGGCTTCGGCTTCGGCCAATCACACTGTCAATCTCTTCGTGAACTTTCGCTGTAACCAGATGAGTGAGGTTTAACAGTAACAGTAAATTCCTACAGATTTTCCCACCGTTGTGTCACCCCCCTTCTGCTCTGGGCATAGTCTCGAGCACGGGCCGAGCTTTGAGTTCCACAATCCTGACACCGGCAAGCTGATAACTTCGGAAGATGCGATGACTTTGCCAGTCCACTCCACCTGCAGCTTGCCTGTTACTCTCAGAGCTGGCACAGCCTGGTCAGTGTCAGCCGAGACTGCCTCCACTTCACGGCCCGCCCCTGCCTGGGAGCATCAACTCTGGTCTGGATCTGAGAGAGGAATTCACTCCCAACGGCTCATTCAGCCCTGGGGCCCTTTGTTCAGATGGTCAATACAGGCACAAGACTGCCCGTTGCAATGGGGCTATTCCAATGAGAACTCCTGCCTGAGGGGGTCCGGGGCAGGACCCATCTTCTACTCACTTCCCTTAACCAATGAACTACCACCATGTGATAGCAACATGGCTCACTGCCAGGTGATCTGGTGGCTGAAGGGGACACACTGTGTATCCATTTCTTGCTCCAGGCATTTCTCACGTCTCCCCCACAAAGCTCAGCGGCTTTCTTTCAGTGATTCCCTTTGACATTCCGGTTGCTCCCAATGGAAAGCTGAGGTCGTTATTTTACTGCTTCTCAACCCCAAAATTATAATGTGTTCTTTCCTAAATAAATCTATTGACACCTGAGACTTTTTTCCCCAATTCCCAGAGTGACGTGATTTGGCCAGATTGCTACTCTTAGAACAGGACTCTTTGCTCACTTCTTTCGTATTTGAGAATGCCCTTGAAAAAGACCGTGTTTGGAGGGCAATTTAAGATGTATAGTGTTATGTTATATTGTCAATATAGATCTTATTGTTGTAAACAGGGCCATTGTACTATAAAACAAAACAGTTCCAAGGGGCAAAAAAAGGCTTTGAGATCAGTCATCTGTAAATGCAAATTGTGTTGTTAAAATTGTTTAGTGTTTTGAAACGTTACATCTTTACTATCTTGAACTGAAGTGTGTTTTCTCTTGTTATATAGAAATATAAAGGCACCGTATAAAGAAATAACAATGGTCAAGAATTTATTTCCAATGGCTGATTAACTTACCAGGAAAAGAAACACACCTGGCATTGAAAAATGGTGGTAACATTTGTATCTACTGTAAAGGTAGGAAAACTATGATAGCCAATTTATTATAATATTTTCTAATTATCACTGATTATTTTCAGGAATAACGGCATTGTGCAAGAGGGTTTTTCTTGCGCAAGAAGGGGCAGTGTAGACAGCTCCTTTTTGCGCAAGAGCCTCTTCCGCAAAATTCCGGCTCATTATATATGCAAATGAGGCTCGGCAATATTCCACTCTTAGCCTCATTTGCGTAGCTCTAGCGCAAGATTACGCCAGTGTAGACATAGCCTCAGAGTTCTCATGTGCCGAAATAGCTGTTGAGATCATGGTTAAAGCTGCTCCCTCCCAAACATATCCCAAATGTTCTCTGGATCTGCGACTGAAATCACGTGTGTGTTGTTACCTTCTATTTCTGGGAATTTCAGAAGAACCAGGAGTCCAAAGCATAGGGTGTGGCTGACGCTTCCTGTTCCACCGAAAAATAACCCAACTGTACTTTGTAGCATACTTTCTTCTGTAAATATTGTGTCGCCATTCTTTTGCCCCTGAAAAACAATTTGGGGAAGGCGTTTCAGGTTTGACTGAAAAGCTGTAAGAAATATTCTTATCAGGCCATAAAATAATCATCTTCTACCCAACAGGAGACCAAACTGCTGTCATTATAAAAACCTCAAATAAATGGCCCATGGCACCACAGATTACAGCGGCATTACTGCAGTACTTGGGCCTTTCAATATAACAGCTGATTTTTTTTTTACTTCATAGGAAGCAGGAGAACAGAGCAGTATAGCGTACTTTCCTTCAGTATAAACCATTTCTTCCCTTCGGGCGTCTCAACAGCCATGCCCCAGGTCAATATTAAACAAATGTATCCCCGGGAGATGTTCAGCCCCCACCAAATGTACGGATGTTATCGGATAGCCCAGTCGATAGAGCCAGCAAAGGAGGAGGGGGGAAGAGGGTACTTCAAAGTGGCGCTGTGGAACCCGGGCATCTGCTGAAATGCTGCGGAGAGACCGGGATCTGCTGGGGAGACTCCAGCAGAACCTTGCTCTGTGCTGCATTTCAAATTGGCAGTGCAGCAGGGAGGCCAGTGTCAGAGGGGGACTCTTGTACATTTCAAAGCAGGCACACTCTCATGCCACACAGAGTACCGAATTCCTCCTTTGAAATGTACAAGATCCCCAGCAGCGGCTCTTGTACATTTCAAAGCAGGAATGCGGAAGTGCCTATCGACTAGTTGAGTAGACGACGGAAAGTTCATCCACTACCTGACGAGTCAATTTACCAACATTTAACATCCTTACCACACTGCTGGGAAAGAGCTGCTGCCCTCACTTACCTCTTCGATTTTGATGAGGAAAGCATCGATGAAGTCCCGAGGGCAATTGGGATCCAGAGACGCTTTATGTGTGTTCACTCTCTCCCCAACAAAGCTTCTGAACTCATCAAATAATTTAAATAGCCTTTGGTGAGGTCCAGGAACGTAATCCATGAGTGTTGGGAAAAAATTGTACAGCTATAAAGATTGAAAAAAAAAACATAGGTTGATTTATCTGGACTCAAGAGACAAGGATAGTCTCACTAGTCACCCCAAAGACACAACTACAGCCATACAATTAAATACTTTTAGGGAGCCTTCTAATCAAAATCAAAATTCAACAGAACGTTGCAAGTTCGAAGTAAGACTGTATAATACAGACACAAATTCCCCAGAAAAACTGCACCAAGGTTTAGTTATGTCACCTAAGACATACTCCATTTTTTCCAACAAATCACACATTCTTCTCCTGAAGAAAAAACCCACGGAAATGCCTAGCCTTCCCTCCTGCCACAGATTTTCTTAGGTAGCAATCCACCATTATGAACTCTAAAAGGAAAATATGCATTCAAGTTTCTGAAGCGGAAGTTGCAGGGCCAGACTGTCTGTTAATGTATCTTCATTAATTTTATCTGAATCACATCAGCAGAACGTTTGGCCTTTCACCGTGCATTTGGGGAGGCTCTCAGAAAAGGGGAGCGCGCTTACGGGGTGGTATGAAATGGAAGTGAAAGGAAGTTGGCTTTGGAGATGGGGAATGCGATTACATTCACATAGCACACTTCAAAAGCGCTAGGGCATGTGAATTAAGACTGGTGTTGGTATCACTGTATTGACTGGAGATTTCCCTGATTTGTCCCAATTGTGTTGTCACAGAACATCCTTGAGCAAATCGAATTCTGGCTAATGACTTGCTTTGTGAGGGAAATTAAACATCCCCGAGAAAGAAGTTGGAAGGTCAGTCTGATAGTAGCAGCAGCCCAATGAGAAGAACGGGACCATTATGGGGAATGTCATATAACAATTTTTAGGGAAAATTACTAAAGAAAGAATGCGAAATCCCCTTCCCATTACAGTCAATAAAACCAGAACAAATCTCTCAACATACCGCTGCCCGGGAAGATTGCTGGAGTTTGCTAATCTCCAATATGTAGCTAATCAAAGTAACAAAGTTCTTATCTTCATAGTCAAACCGGTCCCCGAAGACGATGGAGCAGATGACATTGGAGACGACGTGGGCGAGGAGGAGGCTGGGGTCAAAGGACCGCTCTGGAGGGAACCAAAACTAAAAGGAGTCAGTTTTACAGCAAGGACTTCTCCCTCCACA